>NC_136482.1:122465814-122650814 GCF_053919585.1 Euprymna scolopes | reverse complement strand
TTATACATACTAATTTAAACTCCAAACCAATCATCAACGATATCGGACGCTTACATTGTTTTCCACCAAAGAAATAAAGAAAAAAAACCCCCACAATGTCTTACATGAATAAGTTGTTTTTACAATGAAAGTATCAGACCTTCCAACACATTAAAAATGATTTTAACCATTAAGAAACATGTAACAATCGATTGTTTGAATTTTCATATATATATATATACCCACGAACACTAGTGTTTCATCCTTTCGGGAATGATTAGTGCAGGGTGACACGATTACTACTGGTCGAGAGATTCGAACCCGGCAACGAAGCCATCTCTGACTCCGTTAGCAAGGAACGAATCGTCTCGGTCAACCTTAACCGCGAGAAATATCGTTGAAATTTAAACATTTATTTTTAAATGTCTTAACGTCTGTCCGAGTGATCTAATGATAATAACATCAGTATCTGCGTATGCGAGTTAAATTGGCCGACTTTATTTCCACTGTAAAGTGCTCAACGATAAGAAACAAGTTTCGTAAAGGGGTTGACATAATTTTTTTACTACAATAATTATTAAATACTTACAGACACTAGTGCGTCATTGTTTCGGGAATCGTCAGTGCAGGGTAACGCGATTATTGCCGGTCGGGAGATTCGAACCCGGCAACGAAGTCATCTTTGACTCCATTTCAATCGTAAAAATCTCAAGTATATACTCAATAATGTTTTTAATTACAAACTTGAAATTTGGTATATAGGGTATTTAGATATGTGGAAAATTTTTAAAGCGGTTTTCATCCGGATGAAAAGGCTACTAAGGGGTTGACATTGGAAACGGTACTTGGAGGGTGGGTTTATCGAATTTTTATCTGTTTGTCAGCTGTTTCACGACTGCGCATGCGCGGATCGTTCACATGACAGTTTCTTTACGTTAAGAATAAATAGACTTGCAAACACTTTTTAAACCCCTGTAGCATGATTATCGTACTTGACTCGCTGTCTTTAGGCGTTGACTCCGATCTCAGCTCAAGGTTTTGTTTTATGTACAACAAGTGGACTGTAGAGGAAAAACATAATGCTCGCATGCACACCTCAGTTTCTCCCCGATTCCATTACAGACAACCAACACCGGGTACATCTGCTAATATATATATATATATATATATATATATATATATATATATATATATATATATATATATATATATATATATATGTCGCACAAAAGGTTTACAATTTCATGTTGGCTTGGAAGCTACCGTTCAGTCTCGAAAGGTAAAGATAGCTGCGCGTGAAATTGTGAGGCAAGAGATGAGCAATCCCACACCTCTCCTGATTCGGCACTACCTGGGTCCAGTGGCAAGGAGAAGTCCAGGCCGACTGGAAACAATGCCGAGATAATCGGAGAGCACATATTGTAATTCCCAAATGGTCACCCATTTTAGTACTGATCAGGCTCAACGTTACTTAACTTCGGTGATCTAACGGGAACCAGTGTGTCAACGTGATTATGCCGTGTAACACATGTTGATTTCGAATATTTAAAACAAGCTATAATTATTCTAAATAATATGTCTCAGATCCTTATTCTAATTTTCATACAAGTCTATTAAATTAGGTTGACTTTACAAAATGTCTAAAATTCAATGTGTAAGTTTAAGTGTATTAAGAAATTTAAATTTGGAGAACCTTGCTTTATGCTATCTAATGAGTATAGATAAAATTCAATGCAAATCTCTCTCGTATATATATATATATATATATATATATATATATATATATATATATATATATATATCACATTGTAACTCATTACACCTTGCAGATCTGTTCCAAAATCTATAATCATCAAGTAATTATTTCGGAACGAATCCTCTATAAATATAAACATAAATATATTTAACTTTATAAAGATAGAGATATAATATAGATACCAGCGGCGGATTCGGCTAGAATTGCTTTCGTTATTTATTTTACTTTATGCATCCAACGGATACCATAATACTTAGTCCAGTGCACCTTATAACAGCGATCCATGCAAAATTTAATCCAAATCGGTGCAGTAGTTTCCGAAAACAATTGGGATGAGCAGACAGACAGGCAGACTATGAGAAATATAACAGACACATTACATATATATATATATATATATATATATATATATATACAGAGAGAGAGATAGATAGATAGATAGATAGATAGAGAGAGAGAGAGAGAGAGAGAGAGAGAGAGAGAGAGAGAGAGAGAGAAGTGACTTGTTGTATATTAATAAAACAATTAAAAAAATAGAATTTAGTTCAAGTACTAAATTATACTTTCGCATGCATTTTGTGGCAATAATATATATACGAGGGACGTTCAAAAAATAATGGCACTATTTATTATTGCGCAACTTACGCATTCATGACTTCATGAATTTCATCTCTGCTGCGGATATTGATGGTGTGAAACCAAGGAAACAACCCCGGTCAGAAGCCGAGAAGCGTCATTGAATTTCTATATGCAGAAAAAAATTTAATAAATCAACATTCATCGGCACCTGTTGAACGTTTACGAAGCCGATGCAGTTGGTGTCAGCGCAGTTAGGAAATTGGTTCGTCGCTTTCTAGAGTGGAGATATAAGAGACAAAGCGCGCTCCGGATATTTATGACCGAGGCACCAAAAGGGGCTTGCAAAATGCATTGAGAATACTAATGATTTAACAGAAAAAAAATTCTTCAGTATAAAAGGTCGCTAGTTTTAATTTTTCATACTCCCGTCTTCGTAGTTCTTAAACGTTTTAGTTTTTGAGTTAAATAGGAGGTTTGCCTTTTGGAACAGTCCTCGTGTATATATATATATATATATATATATATATATATATATATATATATATATATATATATATATATATATATATATATAACTATTAAATTTACTCACATAAAATTAATATACGAAGGTATAGATGTATGCGTATACTTTAAGTATTTACTTCAAAAACGCTCAATACGTAGGTAGAGCTAGTTAGTAAGTTATGGCTTAATCGCCATATACATTTTATAACTTACTATATATATATATATATATATATATATATATATATATATATATATATATATATATATAAAGCTTTAGTAGAATAAAAGTTAACTACAATCAAGTATACCAACAAGTAAATACATATCCATTTAGTTTTTACTTACCTATAGTTGTAATAACAGTAACAGAATAGAATAAAGCCCCCGAGTAAGACCATTTCACTTCCGCTTCGTCCTCTGAGCCGTCCCATCCGGTGGAATCCGTAAAACGAACAACTTCCTCTTCGAATTCTTGTACCAGTTCGGCACTAACATTATCTGGATTTTGTCCTTCGAGTAAGGCCTGCTCTGTGATCTTGACAATCTGGCGAGTGTATTTCTCTCGAATTTCGCCCGCCTGTCGTCGGAGCTCTAGTTCGTAAGGAGCTTCGATCCCCTTGAAAATCCAACCGCCTAAGATACTGTAGCCGACAACGCAACCCGTCACACCAACATGGGAGAATGCAAACATGATCATCATTTTCAGGCCCAACAAGCAGAAGCACAAGTAACGATACGCCCTTAGTTTAGGGTCTTTTTGATAACGTCTTTTGGCCATTTTAAGAATCAAACCTCTTTTTAAACGCGGCTTGGATTTAGCGTCATCGCCGTTGTTGTTCCTCTCTTAATTTACTCCACAGATAATGCATTACACACGCATTTATTTGTAATGAAGAATCTAATAGTATTCGAGGATTTTGTTTATTTAAGGGAAATTCAATTTTGAATCAAGCAAATTTGTGATGTCCGCTTAAAAAGTTCTCATTTACTAAATAAAATGGACACGTGTAAATATTTACTGTAGTCTTTTCTTATATATATATATATATATATATATATATATATATATATATATATATATATATATATATATATGTGTGTGTGTGTGTGTGTGTGTGTGTGTGTGCGCGCGCGTGTGTGTGTGCGTATGTGTGTGTTGCGTAAGCATGCAACAATAGTGTTTTAGGTATAAAAATAATTGTTAATATATATATATTTTTTAAATATTATAATTATAAAGCCACTTTAAGAAATTAATACCGAGCCCGCTTTAGGGAATTAAGAAAACATGGTCAACTTCAGCGCAAATGCAACATTCCAACTTTTGCTCTTAGAATACTTTCATGGCTGTTTACTGTTTATGCCCGCCGATTTAGCATTTATAGATACTTAATTTCCTTTATTTCTTGTGTTAACTCTCGGTAGTCTAGATGTAAGATACTAGTCTATGATGATTTTCTGGCAGCATGCATCTCACGACTAGCAGTAATTATCACTTTCTACAACGATAATTTCGTAAGAATAAAAAACTAGGATGGTAGCAGGAACAGTATTAAAAAAATTAAAGAAGAGTTAAACTTTTGACAGAATCTAAAGGCACAATTGAAATTTACCTGCTTCAGAGTCACTATGGAAAATGATCGGTTAAAGACATAGGATAACTAGAGATATATTAGAAGGTAAAAACGAAATTTCTTTTTTTACATAGATTTTCTTCGTTTCATGAACACTAAAATATTTATTTTTATTGGTATCTTTAATATATAAAAGAATTAAATAAGAATTCGTTTCGATTCGTTAAAACAATTTGCTGTCTAAAAGTTATCCGTAAAAACACATTATCAAGCATTTTTATAAGAAGATAACACCACGCTAACTGTTTTTATAATACTTGCAAATGTTATTTTTTCAACTTTTCCTTCAAGGCAAAATAAATAGTTAACATTATTATATTTGACATTATTTCTGACCTCCAATATATTTCCACACGAGAAAAATCGAGTGCACATCGCTAGTAAATAACATCTTTGCCCATAAGACTTGTATCCACCACATTAATTCTATCTGGGTTCAATAGGGTCAATTATTGCGTAGGTCCATAAGGGATGGAGAAAAAGAGAAAGATAAGTTCTTGGCTTCGGTTGTGGCTAGGTGAGTTCTTGCTCTGAATGTTTCTTGTGTGGCATTTGTTCATCAAAACTCCGTTTTGTTAGCTGCGATCTGGAAACGGCTTCGAATCCATTGATTTATCGTCGATCATTTTTTAATGTGTCGTAAATGAAACTCTTTTAAAAGTCTTTTAAGCGAGCTTGTATTTCTATCGAAATGCGAAAAAAAGAACTCAAAACAATAAAACTCTGTATTGTTCAAGTTGCGTGTTTTTTTCTTCCTTTAAGATATATTTTTAAACAATGTTATTACGTTTGAGTAGTCTTTTGGTTAAACCAAAATATTTTTTAAATAAACATTACAGTTTTCACCACAACTGCAGTCGACAGTGGAATTTCTTTTTTAAGATAAGGCAAAAATGGCGAATATGAATTTCACAAAATACTAAAAACGAAATGAAAAAATCACTTAAACGAAAAAAAAAAGAAAGAAATTTCACTTAACTTGGTGTTAGGTTTGGCACGTTAATTCACACTGCCTGGTCAGTTGAAAAAAAAACAAAAGGAGGGACGGGTTGATCGCTTTTAGATATTAAACTCTCGCAAGATCTCGCGCAATGCCCGAGATCAGCGATATCAATGTTCCCTGTTTGTTACGCAGACGCGAGCTTATCAAGCTCTTTAATAATAATGCTAAAAAATACAGCGAGTGTTTTATTATGTGCTATCAGAATAAGATAGCCCGAAGAGACTGACACTACTTCTTAGACTCTCTCTCCCTCCCTCAAAATCTCCTTCTTTAACTCTCTCTTTCTCTCTCATTTCTAACTTTCTCTGCTTAATGCTACGTTTGGAGCAAACCGCAAGTAAAGAAATCAGTAAAAGAAAGACAGAAATAAAAAATCTGTAAAAAAGAAGATAGACGTCAAAAAAAAAAAGTTCAAAGATCGGAAAAGACTAAATGTGTGCTGTGGGAGGACGGAAGAAAGGCGAATACAAAAAGATAGCTGAGATAAGAAAAAGGATAAGAAAATTATGGGGAAAAACATGAAATAATGGACGATATAAACCACACGTTATAAGGATCGCAAGGAGAAGGCTAAAATAATAGCGAAAACATATATATATATATATATATATATATATATATATATATATATATATATATATATATATATATATATATATGTATACGAAAATAAGCGACAAAGAAAAATACTTAAAATTAATTACCATTTATGTAATACAACCCATTTATGCAGATAAGCTTACGCGTAGAGAAGAGCAAGACCAGCAACTTTGTACGACAGGTGAACACATTGTTTGTTGCAAGTACTAGTAATGGTACAAATCTTACAAAGTTAGATACACAATACAAAACACATATAGATACACAATATGAAACACATACAGATACACAATAAAAAACACACACAGATACACAATACAAAACACACACAGATACACAATACAAAACACACACAGATACACAATACAAAACACGACATTAAAATAAAAGAACAAATTATCAGTTTATTTGATCGTAAAGAGATAAATAGTAAAAAAAAAATACTTCGGCTACTAACGACACATAGACGTTTACAGTGAGTGTACCGTTTAGACATTACTTCAACTTTTTGGGTCGAATGTGGACATCACTGTGACCAGAGAAACGGCTTGGTAAATCTGGTCAATCGATGCAGATCAGGTGTCGGCGTTCCACCAATGATGGATGACTGCTAAGTAGACTAAAAAAGAAGATGCTCTGAAGTAAACGACTAACGCATTGAAAATATAGTTGATAAGTTGTTTTGAAAAGAGCAGGTGTAAAGAGCAGGTGGTATCGCAGAAAAGAGCAGTAGGTTGGCTATCCTAAAAAAAAAAAAAACCAAAAAACAAAAACAAAAACAAAACGATTGTTCGGGGAAGAACGAATGAAATGAAATTGTCTGGAAAAAGGAACGTCCGTGTCGAATTTTTAAAGTCGACAGCTAAACTGGCAGGATGGATTGGAAAGTCAAACATCGACTAAGATCTATTCATCTATTGTTGAAGTTAATATTGCTATGTACATTTCACACACACACACACACACACACACACACGCGCGCACACACACACACACACACACACACACACACACACACACACACACACACACACACAAGGAAATCGCTACAAATAATATCATACTTAAACAGAACCGAAACAAAATATGATGAAAGTAAAAAAAAAAAATAGATAAAAAACATAATTTATTATACCATACCTGTTCACACTGAAACACTTATCACAATATTCTGTGGATCAATATAAAAAAAACAAACTTGTTAAACTTTGTGGCATATTTCCATTCTATGGAGGTCAGGTGCGAACGTACACCCCATAATTTTATTATACCATATTTTTTCAATGTGAAACATAATTATCAAAGTATACTTACGCAGATAGATATGAAAAGTCTTTATTAAAGTTTGTGCCTATTTCCATTCTATGGAAGCCAGGCGCGAACGCAGACCACAGAATTTTATTATACCATTCCAATTTAAGATAAAACATACTTATCAAAATATTCTTATGTACATCTATACCAAAAACACTTGTAAACGTTTTTTTTTTAATTTTAAAATTTTTTATTTCCATACTATATGGACCAGGCGCGTACGCAGACCCCCACAATTTTAATGAATCATTATTATGCCAGATCAAACATACCCATTCCTGTGTTTCAATACATCTCATATCATTATATGTGATCAGTTTTCTATAATAGTCAACCATATAGGAGCCTATTCGTGACCAGACACACACACACACGGACGTTCAGATTTATATTATAGATATATACACACACAAATACACACACACACACACACACACACACACACACACACACACACACACACACACACACACATATATATATATATATATATATATATATATATATATATATATATATATATATATATAAGCTCCAAAACAATTTATTTAGCTTTGCATTATCCCGATAAGTCTCCTCTTAAAAAATCGAGCTTATATCTTATTCTTTTAACTCGCTTTATATATAAACTGTGTCAATCGCTTTATTGTGTTTTTTTAAATGATATTCAGAAAATTCGTAGAGAAGTCAACAGAAATCCAAACATTACCAGCGCATCTATTTTTGCAAGAACTGGAATCGCTCCAAGATCCAAACAAACTCGATGCAATGTGTTGAATGAGATGGCAAAGAACATCAAACCTCTTCCAAGGCCTCAATTGAGCAAACAACATAGGAAAAAACGAGTGGCTTGGGCACAAAATTACACGAAAATGAATTTCGAACGTATGCTATTTACGGATGAGGCCCATGCTACTTTTGACTGTTCGAATAGATGGGCCAAAGTTTGAAACCCGAAAGGAACTTCGATCCCTTACAAAGTTAATCGTCAACAAGGAGGTGAAGGCATCATGTTTTGAGTGAGAATCCTTGGGGATAAGTTAGTTTAACCATTCTAAGTGGCAGAGGGTGTGAAGCTTACAAGCAATGCGTACACAGCTTTTGGGATGATCATTTGTCACCATGGCCAGATGATCTATTATTGTCACGTCGTTTTCAGATGATTTTTATGCATGACAATGCACCACCCCATTCTGCTAGAGTGACGGCCGCCTTCCTTGAATCTATGTGAGACGTTAGAGAAACCCTCATGACCTGGCCACCGTGTTCTTCAGACCATAACTCCATTGAACATCCCTGGTCAATATTGAAAAGATGGATTTATTAAGGAGGAGAACAATATACTTCAAAAGTTGTTTTGGGAAAGAAAATAGTTGATGTCGCTAGAGCCATAACTTCTTTTCAGATCAAACAATTGACTTCCTCGGTGAATAAAAGGGTGTTTAAATATATTTTTTAATGGTGCATATGTCGATAATTATTTCATTTATTTGAGTTTTAGGACATAGGATGTGTTTTTGTTTATTATTCCTTGACAGACAAATATAATAAAAAATAAAGTTTTCATGATATTTTTTACTTAAACCATTTTAAGAGACCTACAATAAGGCAATCGACAGTAGAAGTTCCTTGATAAAGAATAAAATGACATAACTTCGTGAATATCGCATGATTTGGAATAACATTTTGGGAAATAATTAACCTTAAAGCAGTCCATTTATGAAACAATTTTTAATTTTTTGTGAGGTATATTTAGTGAAATATTGATATTTTACTAATCTGCACTAAAGCGATTGACACAGTTTATATATATATATATATATATATATATATATATATGCTTTATTGCAGATTAGTAAAATATCAATATATATATGCATAGCTTTTTATTATAGCGTAGAGAATGGTCTGATCTAAACACGCTGCTCACAGAAGCACACGTATTTCAGTTCAATTACATAAAAGAAAGTAGAAATATTCAATTGATTCAATAGAATATTTAAAACATGAATAACTTAAACGTAATCGCATTATTCATGATGAAAGTCAGAAGTAGTCATCATATATGTGTAGAGTATGAGATTCAATCCTAATAATTAGCAATGCTGATCTGAATAGAGGTGCATTATAGGCAGGTGTTGGTTAAATCTGCCAGAATAAAAAAAACAAACAAAAAAACAAAACCAACAGAGCAATGCGCCAGTTCTTTATTACATGCAAGCATTCACTTGGACGATAACCAAATAAAAACTAAGGCATGCCCTTTTGTATCTCACGTGATGTTCTTGATATATTGTAAAGTTTAAAAGTAAATGAAACACGTGAAAATGTTAGTCAATCCAAAGCCGCAAGTGTGTTATATAAATAATAAGAATACCTGTCAAAGAAAAGGTAAATTTAATGTGCTAATCAGAGTAGTTTTACACGATTTTAATACTAATTTACAAAGATTAAAACCAAGAGATAATCTTGTATGCTTATAGTTTTATTCCAATTTCGATCAAATTCTTTTACATTATTTTCCTTTGCAAGGATCTCCCCATTGTGCATGTCCCCAGTCTTTAATCTCATATATGCCCTTTTATTTGTCTGAGGTTGTCATTGCTTCACCCCACTTCCTAATTATTCATTTTGTACTATTCCCTTTTCTAAAATTACTGTTCCGTGTGCTGATGCTACCTTTAGTAGTATTTAAAATGGATTGCAACTTAATCTGTTAACTCCATCTTTGTTTTTGGTAAATTTAATGCTTTGATTTTTTACTGTACATGTCCCCAGTCTTCAATCTCATATATACCCTTTTATTTGTCTGGGGTTGTCGTTGCTTCACCCCCACTACCTATTTATTCATTTTGTACCATTCCTTATTTCTAACAATTACTAATCCGTGTGTTGATGCTACCTTTAGTAGTATTTAAAATAGATTGCAACTTTATTTTTGAACCTCCATCTATGTTTTTGGTAAATGTAACGTTTATCATTAGTATCGTTTTTTTTTAACTAATCACACATATCAAACGGGCGAAATCTGTTTTAACTTTCCCATGTCTCATGACTTGCCCCAAAGACACATGTAGTGTTTTTGTGTGTGCGTGTTAAAACATATAATACACACACTTTCTTTATAATGGTCGTCATCAACCATCCTTATTTGATCTTTTCGTATTTATGAAGACTCTGATATTCTATTTTATCTTCTTCTCCATTATGTTTTTTTCTGATTATACTAGTGTTGTAAAGGTTGATTTTTCTGTCCGTTTAATAGAAAGACGTTTAACTACATGAAGGATGATTGGCATGACCTTCGCAGCTTTCTATATGACGTTTGATTAAATCTTATGTTTCCGAATGATGCTGCGAAAGGGGATACTGGCTTGATTCCTCTTGGAATTAATACCTTTATTCTTCATCGTAAGTTTCAAACCACACCCCCATTCCACACTACTCCCTAGTTTTCATTTGCTTATGTTTTCACCAATACTAATAGTAACCATTACTGTAATCAGTATCGTCAGGATGGTACTCAGTTTTTCAGACAATCCTATAGAAGATTTAACAGTGCTCGTAAAAAAACAAACTCTAAGGCTAAGTTTAGGTATTCTAATAGCATCTCCAAAAGTTCGTTTTCATCAATTTTGAAGAATGTGAAATAGTGAAATAATCGCAAGTCTGCTGTTGATGCTCTTTTGAATAGTTTTTCGCATATTCAATCTTGTCTTTACTCGCCTCTTGACTGCCATTCATTCAATCAATCAATCAATCAATCAATCAATCAATCAATCAATCAAGATTTATAACTCAATGAGGAACCCCTTCCTGGACTTTAGCTATATATCTCTGCCCCGAGATATCTGCTGCCATCTGGGACCCATATGTTGTATCAGGTCGTCCCTTCATCTCGTTCCTGGTCTTCTTATTGGTCTCCTATGTTAACGAGGTATCCATTTCATTCACGAGGTCTCCATTTCATTCACGAGGTGTCCAACGGAATGCAACCTCGTGACTGTCACTATCACTCCAAAAAGTTTCTTTCCGATCTTGATCAACCCAAGTTTTCCAGGCCTGATTCAATTCCTGTTGTTTTTTTATGCTCCAAACATTATACAATCCGTTTGTTACAGTCCTGTTTCTATTCTTGACCCTCCGTTGTCGCTTTCTTTAAAAAAATATTAAAAATATCATTTGCACCGAACTAAGTATCATCCTGTAAGTCTCCTCTTTTACTAGCAAAGTTTTTGAAAGGTCGCCAACGGAAAGCTTGTTCATTTTCTGGAAAGTCTCGAATTCTTTTAGTGAAATTTAGCATGGTTTTCGTTCAACTATTCATCTTTTAACAGTTGTAACTGAGGACATATGACGATATATGTATATGGTTGGGTCAAGGCGTTAGACAGAGTTTGATATTCTGATCTTCATAAAATTTAGAGTTATAATATTGTTGGCAAGGTTTTTGACGTCACTAACTATTTTCTTTCTGATGAAAGGTTGTGAGTAACTTTTCATGCTGTCATTTAATTTTAATTATATCATATATTTTTGTTTCATAAGGCTCTATTGTAGGACAAACACTATTTCTTGTCTACATCAGTTCTCTTTCTGGGTATTCAAAAGATTAACATTTATGCTGATGGTATAACTCTATATTCTGGTGATATTTCTTGTCCATCTCATTGGATACAGTTGAAATATGTAACTGATCAAGAAGTTGACCTGAATTTGATTGTGCATCGGGATGCAAAATAGCTTGTTTCGTTTAACCCTATGAAGACGCAGCTCGTGTCCCTCAATCGTAGGCGTGCCCCTTTTTATTGAGATACTCATAAATAGTCCAACTCTTGAGGACAAATCAACTGAATTTCTCATCAAATCATCCTTGGATTTCATACATTAAATCCATTGCTCTTTCTGCTTCTCGTAAAGTCGTTTTTTCTGCCACACCAAACATTTTCTTACAACTGAGGCTATACATTATCTCTACAAATTTACTATCGAACCATGTATGAAATCCTGTTTATCATTTTTGGGCCACTGAATCAGTCCCAGATGATGGGTTTTGATAAGGTGCAAAAACGTCCATATGATTTTATTGATCTCACACTTTCTTCTTATGACCATATCCCTCACAAGAATGATGTTACAAGTTTCATTTTCTTCATAAATAATATTGTGTCATGTGTTTTTTTTAAATAATTTTCCCATCCATTTTTTTGTTCCAGCTCCTTTGACTTATTGATCTAGTTATCTCCGCCAATTTGCTGTTTTCGTAGCTAATTGCAATGCAGCTTCCTATGTAAACTTGTTGAACTCCCTTCTTGCTGTTTTAACTCTTTTTTTCCAGATTGTTTCGGAAAGCATCTATCTTTAGATCTTTGCATCGAATGGTTTCATGTCTTATCTCAAGTGCTTTACATAAAAAAAATCAATCCTTTATCACAATTGAACGTTAGTTTGAACCAACACAGGAGAAATTCTTTCTACAATTATTCCCCTCCCATCTCCCAATTCTTTTCTTTCATTTCTCTCTGTCAGTCAAAAACAAACATGGAGATACATGTTATATATATGTATATATTTTTAAAAACTTTTATTACATTTTCACCCCAAACAAGGAACATTACCACTTTGGTGTAGGGGCTACTATCAGGGGCAACAACTACTGGGGTACTACGTAGGAATTTGGGCAGCAAGATGTCGGTTCATGTTACACTTGAACTTCTGCACGTCAGTACATTTGGGGAAGCAAGGACCTGGAATAGAATTCCAAAGTCTAGCGGTTCTGGGGAATAAGCTACTGAAGTAGAAAGATTTTTTACATCTAGGGATATCTAGTGTGTGGGGGTGAGATTTAGCTGCTTGTCGGGTTTGTCGAGGCTGTTTACGTCGTGGGGGCACAAGTGCTTGCAGTTCGTCAGGGCATTCACCATTAAAATACTTGTAGAACAGGCAGAGGGATGCAACATTTCGTCGATGGGACAGAGGCTGAAGCTTAGTTGCCAGTTCAGGGCCTATCTGATTGGCGACTCTCTTTTGAACCTTGTATAGGAGCGAGAGACTAGTAGCAGATGCACCAGACCAAATATGACAGCAATACTCCATACATGGGCACAGGATACTTCCGGGTATTAGTAGTTTTCTAGCACGGTAGAGAGAGCCTACCTACTTCGCAGCGGCACTAGCAGTGCTTTCAATGTAATTGTTCCAAGTCATATTTCCTGTGAACGTTAGGCCAAGGAGTTTGAAAGATGGACTTTCAGATAAAGAGTCATTGGTTATTGCTATTGGTGGTAGAGAAGATTTCTTGTAATTATTGAAGGAAACCAGTTTAGTCAAGCACCTTCAGAAATTTGAAAGAAAGGGAAGAAAATGTTGAGATATTAACAAAGTAAATGGGAGGGGAAACGGTTGAAGGACTAAGATTATCATGTGACTGGTGATAAATCCCTTATAATAAAACTAACATAGATACCCCGCGTTGCCTGGGTGGACATGAAGTTCGGTTTGAACACATCTGCTATACTAAGGATATTGATCACTTTCATTGATACCCCCCACAACAATTTAAAAAATAAAAGAACGGAAGCGCCCCCCAAAAAGTATGTGACAACCTCCCCACGAGATATTTCAACAAGAGGGATATGAAGAGAAATATCTTTTGTTGCCTATGCTCTGCCCCCCTCTCTCAATAAATAAATTAATCAAAACCTTTCTTTCAATCAAAATAGCGAGTGCCCATGCGATCACAGAAAAAAAAAAATTAGCCATAATAGGCATGCTCGAACCTGAAATGCAAAAGAGGGAAAAAGTTACTGGCAAACGCCTTGCCCACAGGACCACGATTGCTTATGACGTCATGATGTTGAAAATAAGGTTTTTAAAAATAGTTTTAGTAAATTACACATGCATGACTTGCGAAAACAATGACGCAAAATGGAGGTCATCATCTAGTATTTCTTCCATTTCTTTAGATATGTGTTCATTTGTTTTCCTGTCGTGCCTATTATAGAATGTGATGTCATCAGCATATATACCCGTATCAGAGGCAATTTTGTCGGGGAGGTCATTTATGAATATTAGGAATAATAGAGGTCCAAGGATAGACCCCTAAGGCACTCCCGCATTTATATCACACTGTTTAGATGTACGACCGTCGAGGACAACCTGGATTTTTCTCTTATTTAAGAACGATTTAATTATGTTAAGTATTCTACCAGTGATACCGTATGATTTAATTTTCCTGAGGAGACCCTTATGCCATACCTTGTCAAAAGCCTTAGATATAGCTTGAGCTTCCGTTCTTCCCTTCCCCGCTTTGTCCAGTGAATGGTATATACGTCCAGAGATTACAGTTAGGATGTCTGCTGTGGAACGGGCTTGTCTAAATCCATATCGTTGGTCAGTCAAAAGTTTAGCATCTGTAAGGTAATGAACTAGAGCATGGTTAATTATGGTCTCAAATATTTTGGCGAAAAGTGGGAGGAGGCTAATGGGTCGATAATTTAATGGGTCAGTTCTTTCGCCAGAATTCTTGAATACTAGTACCACAGAAGCAGTTTTCCAACAGCCCGAAAAGCAAGATTCATTAAAGTATTTGCTGTAGAGTTTGGAGAGAACTGGAGCTACTTCGGCTGAGCACTTTTTAATAGCACAGCTGGGATGAGATCGGGTCCACATGCTTTTGAAGTGTCAAGGTTTTTATTATATCATGCATCTGAGTAGGGATGATTTTCAGATCGTCTAGCGTGGCGTCTGTCCGCAAAGGAAAATCAGGTAGGGGGTGTTTGATAGGGTCCAGTGTGGAGTTTGAGGCACACCGACTGGCAAGCATGTTAGCCTTCTCGGTTGCTGAACAAACAACCCCGTGATTGTTGGTTAGTGGGGGAATTGTTGATTGCCAATTATTTACTACACTGTTGTAGATTTTCCAGAAGTCACGAGTTCCTAATTTCTGTGCTTCGATGCGTTTTTAGTGGTTTCAGTAAATTCTCTCTTAGCTGTCGTCATTTCTTTCTTAACGTTACTTCTAGCTTCTATATACTTCAGTCTGTTTGAACTGGACTTATGTCGGTTAAATCTGCGGTATGCATGCTACCTTCGAGCAATGACAGTTACGCAAATAGAAGTAAACCATCGGGGAGAGTGGGGCTTGCTATAAAATTTCCGCATGGAAACATGTGCTTCAATTGCCATTTTGAACCATTCAGTGGTCTCATTTGCGCACTGATAAGATCTCTGATAGCTTCCCAGCCTTTTTATATCTCGTTGTTTTGAGCACTTGCTCTTCAGTTTTGGCTCCAGAGTTTAAGGCGATTTCGACCATTATCACTGCATGATCAGCGTTCCCAAGTGGGCCATCGGCATTCTTTATACAATCATCAGGAACTGTGGTCAGAAACAGATCTAGAAGCGATGCGTGTTGTTCATGCTAATCAGGGAAACGGGTTGGAAACGTAAGCATTTGTTAGAGATAATATAATATAATATCGTTGCGTTCTTATCTAACAACATATGCTGTGTAGTTATATTAATCGTTTTTATATATTCTTACTTAAGGGGCCATATATATATATATGTATGTGTGTGTGTGCGTGTGATTGTGTGTGTGTACGTGTGCGTGTGTGTACATAGTTCATAATAAAACGTTTAATATAATGTTTTAAGGACTACTGTCCTCGCACCTAAATGCATACGAGACACATGTAGTGTTTTTGTGTGTGCGTGTTAAAACATATAATACACAAAACGAAAACGATATACCTGTCCGCTGTTAGCTGCTTCTGGCTTTAGCCGCTTCCTGGGGGATTGGTCAATTATCTTGGGCAGAGCCGGGCCTATTTTAAAGGAAACGCTGCAAGACAGGGGCCCAAGACAAATGAGTTTTAGATATATATTATTCCCTCCTCAGGCATCCCGTTACAGCACAACTGGAGTGAATCTTGGCTGCTGCGTTTTCTATTTAAGACCGCCACATGGGGGAGACCTTCTTAACATATTGCTTGTTCGGCCTCTCTAATTCAACTCCTAAAACTTAAGTCAAAGCGGAGCACATGTCACGTCCGGTCCTCGTTGAAAATTCACCGGTCACAAAATTTGATACATGTCAAAACATGTCACCATTTACATCTCTGTTGTCCACTCATTGCTAAATAGATAGATAATTATATAGACAGATTTATATATAGAAAGATAAACAGATAAATAGATAGATCTAGGGATAATTAATTGCTTATACCTGGCAATCATCTAACATATTTTCACCCCTTTTTTATCTAAATGTATTGCAAAGATGTACATTTTCTCCGTCTCCCGTTTAAATAAAGAAGACCTAAACATGACCACCCCATTATCCACTGTAAAATAAAATCCACAATTAATACCATGTGGCGCTTATCTTTATTCCATGTAAAAACTACGACTCAGTCAGCTATGATGTCATGACTTCATGGCCTCTAGGTATAGCCAAATTTCAATTGCAGGAGCGTTTCTCCGCTTCCGTCAACACTACTCGTGGTCCATAAAATCCTCGGCAATCAACCGAATCAACAAAAACCGGGCCCTTTGCCTCATCAATACCGACAGATTATCGTCCCTGGCTTTATAGACATGCTCCTCAACATTCCAATCTTTTGTCATTACCAACATTCAATCATGCAACTAATATTGGGGAACAAAACAGAAAGAAAACCTTCCACAGTATATTTGGTGGTCAGCACTCTAATTTTCAAGATACCATTTAACATACAGATTCACCCGGACTTCGCAAGATCCGAGGGGCCATGGCCATCCGACCAAAGTCATGGAAAGGAAGCAACCCACATTTAACTAACAATTTACACCATCGCTACGGTGCCTAGCGAATTCTTAACTGGTGGCAAAGTATCATAATAAATTTCCATTTCCTGCCGCGGTGTCGAGACAACCAATCAGAGAACTCCCTTTTCATACAACTTTAAAAGCTCTAACCTGGTATCTTGATACTTCCACTCCGTCTATGGAACATCTTAATTGGTAAAAATGTCTTTCGTGTTGGCCCAATTTATTCCACACGATCGGCATACCTAAGTGGTTGCAACACAATGACACAATGACACAATGACACAGTCGTTGTCCACGCATAACGTTGGAATACCCTTGATTTCCAAGAATGAGTCTTTACCAAGGTTTGAAGACCGTCTGCGTGGCACCATTTCGCATCTCAAGGTCATGCGGAGATCTCGGCAATCATTGTGTCACAGCTATAACGCACTTTCTATAAGTATGTAACCTTTAGGAGATAATGGAGTTTCCTTATAACAATACAAGAGCATTTTATCCAAAGCCTCCCAACGAATATGCATGAATTGGAAAAAAAATCCAATGAAAAACAAACAAAAAAATACTTGCGACACTCTCATGAAAATTAGAATAAGCCGACCAATTCTGACCCTTGCTAAACTTAAGATAAACTTACTGACCCCTTTCTTAAAGCCGATCCGTCTGTCTTTTTCGTTCTTACGGATCGCTCTAGTCTGCGACACAATATAATACAAAACAACAACAAAAAATTGTACAAAATGATGCAAAAGTCACATACTGTCGTTCACACACAAAAACTGTTCCCATCAAGAACTTTTGAAAAACAATCATTTCACAAAGTCCTTTTTCACAAGAAATAAAAAGCTCAAAATAGTAAAAACAGTTCTGAGGAACACAAAAAATTCCACGTCAGCAGATTCACCGTTACATGTTGTACACGAATCACAAAAACACATCAATTGCACTGCATAGTTCGATTCAAAGCTGAATTTTTGACAGCTCTTCTACCAGAAAAATACAACAATATAACTCAATTCAAACGAAAGAAAATATTTTACCTGGGCGACACCAGCCAATTCATTTCAATTCCCTTTTTTCTAACCCTTTTCTTCTTTTCGTACTTTGTAAATAAAAAAATCATAAAAAACACAACACACATTAGAAAAAAATCAGCAACGTGTATTCACAATTTCTTTAAAAAATACTATCAAAACCACAATAAAACATTAAAAGATTTTATAGGAATTGCTTAATTACAACTTCTTTCTAAAATATCATTTCGTCAAGCACCACCGTTCCATCAAAGAGGCTTCGCGCTCACACTAAATCAACGTATTTTTGCGTTCTTATCTAACGACATATGTTGTGTTGTCATTATAAAAATCGTTTTTATGTATTCCTTATTAGCGGGCCATATATATATATATATATATATATATATATATATATATATATATGTGTGTATGTGTGTGTGTGTGTGTGTGTGTTTTGTTCATAATATAACGTTTAATACAATGTTTAACGAACTTTCCTTCTCGTCGCTAAATGCTTATCTTAACACCCCAAGACACATCTAGTATTTTTGTGTGTGCGTGTCAGAACATATAATACACGAAATGAAGACGACATACCTGTCTGCTGTTGGTCGGTTTTGTCTTTTGGAAGCTGGCTGGAGGAGTCCTCAATCATTTTGAGTAGAGCCGAACCTGTTTTAAAAGAAACGCTGTAAGACAAGGACCCTAGACGAATAAGTGTTTATTTATATATATATATGTATATATATATATATATATATATATATATATATATATATATATATATATATATATATATATATATATTATTCACTCCTCAGGCATCTCGTCACAGCAGAACTGGAGTGAATCTTGGCTTGTGGATTCTCTATTTGAAACCCTTATCTCCCTCATGGGGAGACCCTCTTAACCCTTCTTACTTGTTCGGCGTCTCAAACCCAACTCCCAACACTTGACTAAGCTTATTCAAATCGGGGCACCTAACACATCACGCCTGGTTCCCGTTAGGATACTTCCCGTGTAAATTCACCGGTCACAAAGTTTGATACGTAACTATTCTAATTTCTGTTGTCCACTCATCACTAGATGGATTGATAATTATATAGACAGACGGATAAATAGAGAGATAGATAAATATAAATTGATAAACAGATAAATAAATACACGGATAATTAACTGCTACTACCCGGCTATTTTCTGATAACGGAAGCGCAAAGTACAAAACAAGACTTTTTTTCTGTTTTTCACAGGTGATTCTGAAAAAAGGGTTTTATTATTTTTTCACTGTTCATGGATATATTAGGAGTACATTGGATTTAAGGAGTGAAAGTAATTGTATTTTCTGTATTCATGACTAACAAAATAAGACATCGATCAAAGATCAAACGTCAACATTACAGAAATCGATTGAAAATAAAACTTCTCAAAACATATCATATGTATTTCTAATATAAAATCTACCATCAATTGAATTTTTCTTTAATTGTAAACTTCCTTGTCACTAAGACAAATTAAACAATCAACTGTCTATTTTTATATGGTGTCCTAACAAGTACCAAAGGATACCCAATCGTACCTCCATATCCGTACGCTTCAATTATGAATAGTTGGGTGGTAAATGCAATGAACTTGATAACGAACCGGTCTGAAGACCTCAGTATTGGAAGCCAATCTGTTCTGTAGCACCATGTCTAAATGTTTGTTTGTGTTTAATAATTTTACAATTTTTATAGTAATTACACGTCAAACTTTATTTTTTCGGTTTAATAACCTGTGCAGTGGGAGCAAAGGTCACGAAAAAAGAGGGAACGAATGTGGAACAATGAGGAGGTTCCCTTTTGTGGGAGCTGAGGGCTTCCAGAAGAGTGAATCTTGTGCCAGACTTATCATGTGCTTATGGGAGGTGCGCAGCGACGGGCTAGTGCAGGTATCCATAATGTTGAGCCTGCCAACTCACTAGGTTGACAGGCGACGAGTGCAAGTCGATATTGTTTATGTAATCAGGTGCACGGCGAAAGGACAAAATTGATTGTTGTCCTCCGAATTGAAGAAACAAAATAATATTTCAGTCGCTTTGCATGTATGCATGTTTGTATCGCTCTATTTTGTTTCGTTTTTCTCTCTTTATTATCTCCCTTTCTCTCTCTTTTAAAGAGAACGGAATTATTGTTACATAGTTTAAGTTGAGACTCTGGACAAAACGTTATTGGCGACAGGCGACCAGTCAAATTGAAAATGCTCCTTTCAATTGTTAAAAATAAAATAATATGATTTTTTCTTATTTTTTATTTAAAAAAAAGAGGGCTTGTCGTTTATTTTGTACAATCGTACAATTCCTGTAAAGCAACAACGACGCTAAAATCCAGCCTGTAATGACCAAAAACACCGGAGACGAGACCCACTAGTAGATATAGCCGACGTTAAGTCAACCATAGTGATTCATCTTTGATATTTCCTCTATTATGCCTATGTTCCTATCGTTTATTCCACGGGGAGCAAGTTACTGTTCCCAGGACGTAACACCAATTTCAAGAAACATCAAACCAAGTAACTCTCCAGCAAACGGCTGAGTTACAGTTTTTACAATGGTATCTATTGTGTTTTTAGAGTACTGAATTTTACTTTACGGCACATTAACCCCTTTTAAGTTATTTAATGCGGAATTTAATAAGCTGTGAAATTTTTGTTTTGTTTTAAGTTGATTCTATCTTCATATATTTATTCATGATGTTTAGTTTTGTTATTTTGTTTTATGGTATATCGACCCTTTTTTGGCTTAGTTATTTTAGTAAAAGATTTAATTTAAAAATGTTTATATCTTCAAATATTTAATAATTTTTTGGTCGTTTTGTAGAGAAAAATGTTCTTGTTTTTGACTTTGTAGAACATAATTGAGTTTTGCGAAGGCAATGAAAAAACAATAGTATCAATGTTTAATGCGTTAAATTTAGGAAACTAGTATCTTCAGACAGCCTGATCTAGTAGCACGAATTGTAGAAAATATTTTTTAAACAAAAATTATTAGGATGTCTATGCAGGTAAACGTTTTCTTTTGCTTGTCAGATGTTTTTTCTTTGTTAATACTGGATTAAAAAATAAAATGTTTTTTCAATTTAGTTTCTTTACGAAATTTAGTTGAGGAAAGTTTATATTTTTAAACAGGGACAACGGCAATATGTACACAGGCAGGGACGTTTTCGCAATTCTGCCTCAGGAGTCCAAGTAGTCTAATCACTCACTTAGTTTAACTGTGCCCAGAGCGCACAAACCCTAAGTCTGTAACACTACCTTTAACTGGTTGGCTGGCCGTTAGTCATCAGACGCTGTGGTTGAGTTTTCCTTGTGGGTGCTCTGGTGAATTGCTGATATATCGTTTTTCTCGATGCATTTTGAACTGGTCCTGGTGTCGACGCTGTAATTAATTGTGTTTTTAAATCAAACCAATTCGATAATCAATGATAACGCAGAGATTATTTTCTTATAAACGATAATAATTATTCATAAGATATTTTAGGATACACTTTGTGCAAAGGAACGTTTAATTATTCGGGTTCTTAACGGTTTCAAGATGTAGGGGTTTTTCAACTTGGATTTCTTCAAATGGTTTCTCAGTCAGAAGAGGAAGAGCTTTTCTCAACTTAGATATTTTGGGGAGATATCAAGCCTTTGGGTTTTGGGATAGTGCTCGTAGGCGTTCAAGTTCTCTATGCGTTTGTGTGTGAAAGGTGAAAAGAGAGAGAACACGTGCTTAGTGTTAATTTTAAAACTTTTTTCTTTTATCTTCAGACACGTTTCCCGTTTTCATTTCCGAAATAAATAAGCTGCCCAAAACGCACTCGCCGACTCATCAAGGAAATTTATCTCGCATTTAAGTAGCGAAAATGTAACAAAAACAAAATAAAAAACTCGTTCGATTCGTCGGATAACATCTTGTTTGTCTCGTATTCACATCTTCGTGTCGGTATTAAAACATGTAATAAATTGAAACAAGAAGCCAATCTATTTCCACGTATCTATCGGATACCGGAATCAGCAGAGAGGGAGTGTTTTGGCAGAGGTGATGGCGGTCGTCGTGGTAGGCATTATTTCCGATGCCAAGCCGGGCCCGTTTCTTAATGCATTTAACAGTTAAGGTATACAAATGCTATCTTTCTTCTAAGTGCAAGACTAGAACATTTCTGAAATAAAGATTATTGATCGGCTATATAGACATCGAATCCTACCTGTCAGTTTATTTTAGTGCTGTATACTAAGTTTAAATAAAAACAAACAAACAAACAAAAAACACAACACAACTTGATAAATAAAAATGTATTACGTTATTGTGTATATATGACCGTTTGCGTAACAATCATATGTATTTTACCTTTATAACAGTCGGCCATCTTAATTTTAATGCCAAGCAAAGATAAAGTTTGGCTGGCAGACACTATTGGAGATTGGTCAAGCACCTGCCATGGAATTTATAATAAAGTAGACAAAAGGCTTGTGGGTGAAAAAAAGATTGCATTATTTCGTTTTTTTTTTTTGTAAATATATATAACAATCTACGGGGTATTTAATGCCGAATAAAGTTTTCAAATATAATTCCATGTGTAGCATAAGTATTTATATTACAAGACCATATTGCTCTCAGCGTAAAGGGCGCGGACGCGCGTATGTCGGCAGTATGAAAATGCCGGGCCGTGTGCGAAGTGACGTCACGGCAAGGAAAAAAAGATAAAAATATAAAAAGAAGAATGTGTGTGCAGACAGAGGTTCACGATCATGTTAGTGACGTAGGTAAAGTCACACGACGTAGGAGAATGAACAATCATCTTCAAACCTGAAACAGCGAGTTAAAGTTCTTTGCTATTCTTGTCTTTGTTTTCTTTGCAACATAATGTGTTGGGGTCTCTGCATTTTAATGCGTGTTGTAAACGTGTGTAACGTTACATGAGAATACATTGCTTTTCAGAATACATTTCATTACTTTTGGAAGGACATTTTACAGAGCTGATAACATCATTGTTCTCATAAATACACTCGTCTCAGAACACATTTGCCGTAGAAAGACATATTTCAGTGACAGTGGGAGCATTAATCTTAGGAAAAATAATCTTAGAAAACATAATTCTTAGAGGGAAATTTTACAGAGAGGGTAGGAGCACTACTCTCAGAAAATAGTACTAAAAAACAACTTATCCCCAGAAAAAATAGTTTTTTAAAAAATGAACTATTGAAAAAAAAAAAAAAAGACTGAAAACTTATATGTTGAAACATTATTTTTGGTATTGTAACTTATTTGTTTTCAACATGATTGTCGCTTTGCCACCGCCGTTCAATATCTATTTGAATGGAAAATAAAAATGGCAAATAACGTTTTCATTTTTTGAAGAATCAGACTGAATAATACGGTTTGGTATGAATTTATAGATACTCTTTTTTCAAAATTTTTTGTTCCTATCATTTTGTTTTAGCTGGAAATTGAGCGTTTTACTGGATGCCAGATATTCATCCGGTATCTCATACATTCCAACCGAGGGATCTTTTTTAAGAGTAAATGTCCCATTGAGTGCAATTGTTTGAATCTCTCTTGCACTTGGTTCACCGGGTATATTTGTCATGTGATTTTTGAATGTTTTTATATTATGTTATATTAATTGGAATGGTGGAGATCTTCCTAAAAGTGTACTTTCTTAGGGCATTACGTAGTCAACCGATTAATCGGATCGGGCGAACAATAAGAATGACTCAGCTACCAGGACGATGTTTTTGCGGGAGTTGTTTTAATTGTCAAATTTGTAGCCTCCGTGATAGAGCGAGAGGAAGAGCGCTATTTTGTAATCTTTCAAGGCAGATAAGAGAAATCTTACGGTCGGTGTAATCACAGTATATGTGGAACATGTAGAATTTGTTCTGATGACAACTGGTAGCGGTGGGAAACTAAATATTTAGAAATAAACATATGTTGCAAGAGGCTAGAGGGTTGCGACGGGAGAACCGACAAAGACATACAAACAGCGATCTGAAGGCCTAAACCAGTACTCACACGGGCATAAACGATTGCATTGCGACAATATCATCACCTTTCCCGTCATGTCTGGCAAATAAAATATATCGTGTAATTTTTTATTCACACCAGCCTTTTTAAAAACTCTGAAAATCTGTACCTGAGACAATTTCGGCAGAATCGCCCAAACTTTTCGATTAGGAGTCTTAGTCAATTCTCGGATATGCAAACAGTTCAATGTGACGTAGGGTGAATCATAGTACCAAATTTCGGCACACAATAGCATCAACTGAACTTACATTTACTTTTCGGTGAGTTGTTTTTACCTTTGCTCCAAGCTTCAGGGAACCCTACAAAAGATGCATTATAGGCGCCTTTTTCCCCCAAAAACGGGGAAGGAAGAATTCGCTATTCATGTTTTAACGTAATATATAATCAGATCTAAGTTGCAAAAACTCAGACGGTATTCAAGTGTATAAAACATTCGATTATATAACGCATTTTTACTTAAAAGACTTTTTTGACTCTAATCATATTCTCAACTTTTTAATTAATTTTCCTGGCACCATAAAATCGAACGCCTATTTACGTGTAATATTAAAGTCTTGTCTGCTCCATTTCATATTCTGAGGTCAGACACAATCAAACATACAATATTAACAGTAAATTAGCATATATACGTACGCTAAACACACATACAGTCTTCTTTCAATATATTACATAGTGTGGGATGTATTTTGTCTTCCAGACGCTGTGATGACTGTCCAACATATTGACACAATAAGACGATTGAAAAATACCCGACTTTACTTCACTGTGAAACACAGGACAACGACTTTATATTTTATAAATATAAATTACTCCCACCAGTTTTGTCAAATAGCAAACAGGATCCTGAACAGAAGCGTGCGTTCTATTCCAACCATCATCAATGGACTTGAGGTCGTATCGTTAGCATCAGAAAAGGCCAAATTTACAGCTAATTCTACCCTATGCGACGAAAGCCATCAACTCCCCGTATTTCCTCCTATAACAGACAACACGCTATGCAACATACAAATATCAGTGCGTGAGATCGCCAAGCTAATCAAAAACCTTGATTCCAGTAAAGCAACTGGCCCTGACGGCATTCCAGTTATAGTGCTGAAAAAGCTCCAACCAGAACTTGCCCCCACACCTACAAAACTATTTAAACGTTGCTTAAGGAGAAGTGCTTTCCAATACACTGGAAAAACTCATCAGTGTGCCCTATATTTAAGAATTCAGGTGAAACGTCATCTCCCTCTCAGTACAGACCAATAATTCTCCTGTGTGTCATGATTAAGTTGTTGGAATCCATATTAAATAAAGAAGTAGTCAACCACCTCAGCAGAAACAACCTTCTTAGTGACATGCAATATGGTTTCCGCCCCGCAAGATCTACAGCAGATGTGCTAACGGTTACATCTCATAGGATTAGTGAATCTATTGACAAAGGCTTCCCTCTAGGGTAATTGCTCTTGACATATTGAAGACCTTCAATAAGGTATGGCATAAGGGACTACTATTTAAGTATGTGTTTTGGGAGATAATTGATGTATATCAGGAAGAGAGTTGGGCCTAGGATGGACCCCTGAGGGACTCCAGCATTAATACTGTGGGCCTCTGATTTCTTTCCATCAACTATCACTCTGATGAGTCTATCAGAGATAAATGATTTAATGATAGAGAAAACATTTCCAGTTATACCGTAGCTGGAAATCTTGTGAAGTAGTCCCTTATGCCATACCTTATCAAAGGCCTTTGCTATGTCAAGAGCAATTGCCCTAGAGGGGAAGGCTTTATCAAGAGATTCGCTAATCCTATGAGATATAACCGTTAGCACATCTATTGTAGATATGGCAGAACGCAAACTATATTGCGTGTCACTAAGAAGGTTATTTCTGCTGAGGTGGTTGACTACTTCCCTGTTTAATATGGATTCTAGCAGCTTACTCATGAGACACAGGAGACACATTGGCCTTTACTAAAGTAGAGATTACTTATCAGCTAAATTCTTAAATACAGGGCATACTGATGAGGTTTTCCAAGGTGTTGGGAAGCACTTCTCTTTAAGGCAACGCTTAAAAAGTTTTGTAAGTATGGGGGCAAGTTCTGGTTGAAGCTATTTCAGCACAATGATTGAAATGCCGTCAGGGCCAGTTGCTTTACTGAAATCAAGGTTCTTGATTAACTTGGCGACCTCACGCATAGATATTTGTATGTTGCAGAGCGTGTTGTCCGTTATAGAGTTGATAGCCTTGGTCGCATAGGATAGAATTAGCTGCAAAGTTCTTGGCAAATAGTTTGGCCTTATCTAATGCTGACGAGAAGACCTCAGGTCCATTGATGACGGTTGGGATATAACGCACGCTTCTGTTCAGGACCCTGTTTGCTATTTGCCAAAACTGCTGGGAACCAAGCCGCTGCTCACATACTTTGGATTTAACGGACTGAGCATATAGTTCTCTTGCATTTTATTAATCTTTTGCAGTGGATGCTGGACGTCATGAAGGCAGCTCTAGTCTCAGTTCATCTATTACATTGGTAGCTATGGAAAAAGTGATTTCTGTGCGCGATGGCAGAAGCACATTCTGGGGAGAACCATGGCTGGCTGTTAGGTTTTTGTTGGAATTTTTTTGATGGTATGAATCAGTCTATGCCTACAATTAGCCATTCGGTCAGGTCTGACCCTATAGAGAACACATCCTTTCTAAAAATGGAATGCAGGGGTAGATCGGATATAAGTGTACGGAAGCTACCCGAGTCAGCGGTAGAGTATCGATATACAGTACGGTGGAGAGGTACATCTGAAGACTTATTACATTTCGTTTTTATCTTAAGTGATACAAGCGAGTGGTCGGAAGATCACAGAGGAGACAGAACGGAACTTGAACATAGCTCAGCGGAAGTTGTGAGAAAAAGGTCTAGAAGGCTAGCATACTAACCGGAAGTATCGGGTACTCGGGTGGGTTCGTGAACAATCTGGGCGAGGTCATAAACAATGGCAAAATCATGACAGAACCTCCCCTCATCATCTGTCTTGTTAGAGTGTGTCAGCCATTTCACATTGTGGATATTGAAGTCACCACAAATGTGGATGTTAGCTGAAGGGTGAGCAGACAGGATGTGGTCCATGCTCTCAAAGATAGTAACTCCGATATTGTGGGGTTGATAGAGAGCAAATATAAATGCAGTGGTGTAAGCAAGTGCAACCCGGAAGCATATATAAGGTAAATTAGGGTCTTATCTGGAGATATCCCTACCACACGGAAAGCCATCTTTAATGTAGGCACATATTCCATTTCCATGGCGATCTTGGGGGTCATATTTAGATGTTTAGTTAGAGTATCCTTTAACTATGTATTCTTCAAGGGAAGTTGTCGGTCTAATGTCAGTTTCGCTTAGAAAGAATATGTCTGGTCGTCTCCTGTAATTGTGTTTCAACCTCTGGAAGGTTGGAACGTAGACCCCTGATGATGGAGAAGGAGACATGGTAGTGGGGTCTAGGTTGGAGGATGGGGTTAGAGGTTTGCATGTGTTATTTTTCTGGAGGTATTTCATGTTGAGGATTGGGATTTGTGGAACAGGTCGATAGAGTTGTTTAGAGCAGGACAAAGAGGGGAACTAAGAGAGAAGTAAGAGAAATTTGTCTGTCGCCATGGTAAGGTAAAGCTGTAACAATTACCCAGTATGGCATCGAGAGGCTCCACTAGAAACTACTGCATGGTCCAGAGTCCATTCACCAAATGACAATACAACATATCCAGTATTTTGCACCTGCTGATAGCACAGCCTCCTTAAGGGTTAATCCAACGTTCGGGTCCTTGACTATCAGGCGGATAACGTCAGCCCAGATGAAACGTTTACCTCCAGCACCCTTACTAGTGACATGGCCACAAGGATAGATATAGGAAGAGAAAATTTCCGACATCTCAGGCTACTGATCACGAAGTACTATCGTCCTGGAGAGCAGCCTTTTCTTCACCCTTTCTCAGAAATATATATATATGCGCACTTATACATACATTTGTTCAATTATAGATGGTAGATCAACTAGTATAGATATTTATACATGTGATTGTGTTTAGTCATAATACTCTTTACGTGCGTAAAATAAATGTCCTTAGAGTGTATTTTGTACTGATCTTAACTCCGAATCAGATTTGACGAAGTGGAGTCAGTTCTGACTAATTGGAGTTAGGCTCAAATCGATGCACTGATCAGCTCACCCACGAATATGACGTAGCGTAAAAATGAATGAGAGGGAAGTATTAAATTTAAAAATAAGACTGCTTTCGGACCGCATACTGTTTTGTGTTGAAATATTGCTTTATTTACGAACAAAACTATGATGTCGCACGCATTATTAGCAGTATTTATAGTTTATTTAGGAATGGAACCATTTTTCAGCGTTATAATTATGAATTATACTTGTTATTTAACATAGCTATCGCAAATCTTCATTCAGAATCTCCCCACTTTACTTCTATATGCATAACAAAGTTATTCCAACACCGGTAATAGCCCCCCCCCCAAAAAAAAACATCGCGGTCCGAAAACGAAAGAAACGATGAAGAACAACATAGCGACATTTGAAAGGGAAAGAAAAAATGAAACAATACCCGGACAGGAAGTGAAAAGAACGATTATCCAGATACATATTTCGATATCGAAAGAAAAAAAAAACACATTTCGACGGTGTGTATAACAAGATGCGCGCAAGACAATTTCGTAATAGAGAAAAAAGATAGCACGTATATGCGTACGTACGTAATGTAAAATATAAACATAAGCAATTTCTCTCATCTTATCATAATATTATGTTTATTTTATTTTTATTTACTTTCTAATAATATAATTAGCATTAGTGATATTAAATAATTTAGTTACATATCACTTGTAGTTTAAAGCAGCGTTTTTAAAAAGATTACGATTGAATTGTTCTTGTTATTCTCTCCTATAATTTTGTTGAATTACTTATGCTACTAGCGTGATTTAATTTTGTCCAACCGTGGAATGCGGGATTTTTCGCTTTCCCCTTCACTTCTTAAAAAAGTAAGTCGTAACAAGAACGTGTTAACTCAAAGTATCGTCAACCAATGAAAAAGAAACAAATCTATGTCAAAGTATCAAGCCAAGACCAACTTAGAAACACCTAATAGAATGAATCAACAACATCAGTTTTCTCCAGATTTCACCAGCCGGCGACATTGAACACAGACTCTTTAACAAAGTCTATATAATATACTCTACCCTGTAACCTCTCTCCCACAGAAGAGACATTGCGAGCCTATCCTTGTTTTATCGTTATTTCCATGGCAGGTGCTTGTCTGAACTCCAATCTCTGGTCCCCCCTCGCCAATCTTTCACGAAAAGCACCCGTCTAGCCGAATCCACTGTGAAAAATTTCCCCCACTCTTTATCTGTGCCTAAATCAAAACGTGGATTCCATGAACAAAGCTTCTTTCTTAGAACTGTACGCCTGTGGAAATCTGTTCCGTCTGCCTGCTTCCCACCTGACTACAACCTGGATGTGTTCAAGTCCAACGTTAACAAATTCCTAATGAACCGCCCCCTTAAGTAAACACTTCATCAAATCTCCACACTAACGTAATGTACGTACTTGCAATAACCCTTATCCCTGAGTGGCTTCTGGGCCTTGATAAGTGGTGACGACTGTGTAAAAAAATATACATATTCCGTGTCTTTGCCCGGGTAAAACAAACAATATTTCTTTATTTCCTGCACACATTCTTCATACTAAAATGATTTAGGCGAACAACGAGGAATTAATAAGCACTCACACACTAACCAGAATAGGTTAACTAAAGCACACATGTATACAATGCCACGCTGTCTAATACTCCCATACAGATATTGCTTACATACGTATATTATTTACACTATGATCATTTTGATCGTATCTGCTCACATCGTATCTGATCGTATCTGCTCACTCAACTTTCTTTACCTAAAGATTTGTTTTCACACTGATACTTTACTGATTAAACATTACACTTGTATTCTCATAAAATTATAATATCAAATCTTTTATAACATTTCGTTTGTTTTAATGTTGCTAACTTTTTACTCCCGCAATGTTCCTTTTATTTCCATTTTAATATCCACACCTTCATATGATTTTTATTTTATTCCTTCGATAAAACATACCTCAGTTTATACTGAATGTTGGTGTGATTCATGGCTATACTCAGATACATTATCGTCATTATAAAATAGCTTTACCAAAGTCATGGACCAGGCCCCATACTAAATATTTACCGCCATTTTCAATTTGTGGCACTGGTTCATACATAATATATCTATATTGATTAAATTTGTAACCACTTCTCCGTGTCTGTGTGTTTCTGATCTTGCGTCCCACGCATTTCTTTTTAAAACTTACTATTAATCGATTATTTTATCGAAATCTAAGAAAATTCAAGAGCGTAAAGTTTCAAACTTTCCATAAAATTCATTAAAAATAAAATCATCCGCCGAATTCATTTTAAATTCTATTAAAAATCAAACCCACCAACATTTGAATTGTTTTTCTTTTCGTAAACAAGTCAACCATTTTAATCGTTTCCATTGTCAAATAAAAGAAGAAAAGAAAAGAAATAATTACTTGGTAATATTCTGAAATTTGCAAAGAATGTGGCAAATACAAAGACATTTCTGCCTTTAACTTTCTTTTTTCGAAAATCTGTATAATCACAATCGGGACGAAAACAAAAATTTCGTATCCTAAAACTTCTGTAAATTGATAAAGCAATTTTATTTTTTAAAAAGAAAATTATTTTAAAACGATAAATGGGAATGCGTGGGCCTTACAAAATAAACATGGCCAATTTGAATTATTGAGTTACCTTCCCTTGTTTGTTTTAGATTCTTTTTTAAAATGGTGGCCAAGGCAGCGGCTCTGCGGTTACTAATAAAATTTCATTTTCTTATTAAAAAATTAAACTACTTGTAATCTCCTTAGAGTACGTACATCATACAGATTTGTTTTTCTTTTATTTTGTTAATATAGAGAATATTCTGAACAAGAACCAGTCTTTTTTAGCAAGTCATCATGCATTCAAAGATTAAACACTTTGGAAGTTATTTGCATCCAATAATTTTATATATAGAGATTCAGAGAATACCTTGACAAATTAATGTAATTTAATGATGAAATTGAAATGATACAGTAATAATAAAATTTAAGGTTAAAATCAGTTAATAAACTTCCTTACTTCAAGCGTAGCTTTCCAGAAACGGTGATAAGACAAATCAGTCCCTTCACTTTTATTGTTCTTCGGTATTTCTATTGGGAAGAGATTTTTTGAAATAAAATATAAGGACGTTATTGAAAAGTATACAATGAACATTAACAAAATTATACAGATAAAAATAACACAATTAGTCTTTATTTGCACTTTAAATAAGAAAATTAAAAAAAAGTTTTTATTTTATTTGAAAATTTCTAAAAATTATGTTTATGAAGTTATAAAATAAGTTTTTTTTATATTTTAAAAATAAAAGGTTTAGAATTTATAGAAGAAATATTTTCATGACAGTATAAAAATAAAATTACTGAAATTAAAACGAATAAAATTGTTGAAATCAAAATAAAAAAGATCATAAAAACGTATGCAATACATAATGTTTCCAAACTAGTTTAAAAAGATTTTTTAAGAAATGTTTTCAATAATTCTTACAAGAAAAAACAAAAACAAACAAAAAAAAAAACAATTTCAATAATAGTTAATTAAAATAAGACCGAAAAAAGCTTTCCAATGATTAATTATTAAAAAAGAACGAACGGAATGTAATGAAAAGTCCATGCACAGGGGAGATATAGGCGTAAGAAAAAAAGCGAAGAAACGGATTTGCCTTGTCATCCCATCCGGTAGCGCTACGCCGGAGTTAGGGAGTAAGTTAGCTGACTATAATAAAGTTTAATTCAAAATTCTATTTTTTTAGAAAAGAAATAATTGTGTAAAAAACAGTAAAGGTGCAACAGCTTTCCACCATCAAAGAATCCTTTAAAAGTACCAATGGTATAGGGTTTTTGGGGGTCTGAAAACGAAAATAACGTTTACAATTCCAGGAAACAAATAGTTTCCAAGACATGAAGAAATTATAATGTAAATATGTGAGGGGTCTATCTTCATTTAACGTAAATTGAGTTGAAGGGGGTTGTCAACGTAAAATGAACACAATTTAACATAAAATGAACACCCACTTTCTGACCACCTTTTTGAGTAGGGTCGTATTATCTATATAAATAAAATAGTACATGCATGGGTGTGTGTAAATATCTAACAGGTAAGCTCTTAAACTACTAGTCACATAACACTGAAATTTTCAAGAAATAACATTGATGCACCAAGGATGGTTTACAGCGAGTAATATCTTTGTTTACATACATGAATAATGCGTACAGGCATCGACAAATTTACATGCAAAATTTCCTTTAAGACTAACCGACATTTTTGTTTTTATGTGCATGCGCAAATTCGCTTCATTCCTTCGTTTCTAGGTTTTGCACAGAAAACAATATTAGGCTGGAACGCTAGCTGTTTTGATTTCAATTCTAGATGATGACGCGAACTCATTTTTTTCATGTCTTTCTATTATTAAAAGAAGGCAATGAAATAATACGTACATTTTACTTGCGGTTTTGAATTTTTAAATACGAAGACAAACCTATATATCTTTTTTATTATTCATTTATCGATTAGACAAACAAATATTACTTTCAAATAAAAAAGTCGAACGCTTCCGAATGCGTGCGTTTTTCTTAATTTTTTTTATAAAAATAAACATTCCAGACGTTAATTCAAATATACGAAGACATGCCTATATATCTTTTTATTATTATTTTCTGACCGATTAGATTAACAATTATTAATTTCAAAGAAAAAGTCAGTGTTTTTTTTTTAGTGTAAGCACCGTGTTACATTTCAAATAGGATTTCAAAGTTAAATTAAATTTATATGGTATCTTTCTTTTTTATTAAATTGTTAGGTGAAAGTTCAGAATAGTTAAAAGCCTCCCTCCCCATGGTTAGAACGGCTTTCTAAATAATAACGTCATTCTTTCAGAAAAAACCGTACACTGACGCTTTACAGAAAAAATCGTACACTGCACCAGTACCAAAAATTCTAACGTTCTGAATGCGTACGTTTTTTTCAGACTTTACATTATATATATACATATATATATATATATATATATATATATATATATATATATATATATATATATATGCATATATATATCCATTTATCGATTAGTTAAACAAATATTAATAACAAACAAAAACTGCAAATTCTTATGACTGCGTGCGTTTTTATTACTTTTAATTTTTCTGATAGAGAATTCTTACACAGGAGATTATGACAACAAAAAAATACAGGTTTATTTCTAAAAAATGTTTATACTTAATCAGATAAAATGTCTCATGTACTTTATGTTTCAAATCTACGATAACAACACATGGACTCAGTTACCTTCGACACTTCGCTTACAATAGAATAATTTATTTCCAAGAATAAGCGTTTTTATAAGAACAAAAACAAAACAAACAAACAAAATGTATGAGGAAAATCAGCCAAAATATTCTCATTGTCGTCTGCCACTTATTACAATACAAACACCGTTACGAGATTATTTCAACACATGAAAGGTTGACACGAAAGCAATGATTCAAACATAAACAGAGGTTTTCTTGCCCATTATATTTACAAAGAAATTAAACAAAATTTGATTTTGCTAAAAAATCAAATAAACTTTATGAGGTTACCCGCATCCACCCCACATCGATACAAGTGCCAATCGACATTATAATATTGTAAGTATATTCAAATTCATTTTACTTTTTCTTTAAATTAATACACCTGTTCCCTTGGGATAAGTTTCTTTTCTCCAAATTATTTTCTTTAATTTACAAAGCTTCTCTTTTCTTTTTTAAAGAATGTCAGGAATTACATTTAATATACGATGTAATACACACATATCTTTTTTATTTGTCTTTCACAGATTAGATAGAAAATATTGATTTCATTCAAACATTCTAACGTTTCCGAAGTTGGTATTCTTTATTTTTGAAGAAATAAGCATTTACGACATTAATTCAAATACACGCAGATATATGTATATATCCTTTTTATTATTATTCTTTAACTGATTAGATAAGCAAATATTAATTTCAAAGAAAAATTCGGTGATTTTGCTGTGTACGCACCCTGTTACATTTCAGATAGGATTTCAAAGTTAAATTACAATTTTATGGTATTTTTTTCATTAAATTGTAAATTGAAAGTGTACAATAGTTAACAAGCCCCTCCTCGTGTTTTCTTTCTAAATAATAACGTTATTATTTCAGCATGGTTCATAAATTGCACAAATACCGAAGATTCTAACGTTTCCGAATGCGTGAGTTTTCTTTTATTTTTGAAGTACTAAGAATTTTAGATGTTTTTCCATTATTTATGAAGACACAAAGATTGCAGACGTTTACTCAAATATACGAATATAATCTTTTATTCTTTAACCGATAAGATAAGCAAATGTTAATTTCATACAGAAATTCTAACGTTTCCGAATGCGTGCGTTTCCTTTTGTTTTTCAGAAAAGATGAATTTCGGACGTTACATTAAATATACGAAAACATGCATATACATATGTTATTTATTTATCAGTTAGATAAACAAATATTAAATTCAAGCAAAAATTTATTTTTCCGAATTCTTGCGTTTTTATTATTTTGTATTTTTTGTGTTATTTTGTACGTTTTTGGTAAAATTTTCCTTACAAATTTTCACATGCGTATCTGTGGTTCTGTTTTATTGTTTTATTAGAACATTTTCCTGAAATATTTACTGCATTCAAATAATTAGAAGACAATAATAACACAAAAGAGACGTTTATTTTAATACAAAATATAATTTTTTTTTACTAATAAATTATAAATAATCATTAGATTTTGAGTAAAATTCCTGTCTTCACATTTTGCAGTTTTCGTAACGAAGTTCGAAATTCATTGTAATGAATGAACGAATGTAATCGATCACAACCGAAGACGAATGCAGTTAATACTTTTAAGGAAATCTTGAACGCCAGGGGTTAAATTCTCAGTTCTGTTATCCATTATATTTAAAACGACACTTCGCTTACTGCAGAATAGATAATTTCCCGGAATATGATTTTCATGACAAGAAGAACAAAAAAAAAAAAAAAAAAAAAAAGATGTGTATTCGCCGTTATGAATTTATGTTTTGTTTAATCTATTTTATTATAATGTACGAGGACAGAATATTCACATATATCATATACAACCTGGCAACGCTGGGTACTTCAGCTAGTTGAAAATAACCCTAAAATTCGAAGCGAATCGAACTTGCGAACTTTTTGATCGGTAACTCACAAATTGTTTATAACTTCATTTCATATTTTTCTTCAAATATATCTTAATGTATCTTTTCATTTTAATCTATACATTTTTTAAAAATTAGTATTTTTATTTAATTATTATATTTTTATTGAAAAAATTCAAAGCCAACGTGCAAATTAATTTTATATTCTTCTTAAAAATATCTTTAATGTATCTTTCCATTCTTTATATTTTATTGAAAAAAGTTAGAAAAACAATTTTATTGCCGAATAAAAAACATTTTAAAAATATAACAAATAACAGTGCCACTGATACTTGTTAGAGTTGTACAAATGAATACTTCGATACAATTGGAGACTTCATTAAAATTGAACAAGCAAGCAAAACTTTTCTTCGACCCCATGGCGTCTTACTAAATAATGTTCGTTACCCCAAGTGTCAAAGACCATGTTCTTATCAAGAAAAATTTAGTATTTGGCGTTGCATATATCACTATGTAGTGCCAAGCCAAATTAAAAAAAAAAAAGAAAAGAAAAAAAGAAAATATTGCTACTTTAGTTCAGTGACACCAAGAGGATATTTTTTGAGAAATCTAAATTTTCATGCTGGAAGATAATGTTTGTTAATCATTATCCTCACCTCCATACTTGGGATCATAAGACAGTCATAGACAATCTGAATATTTTCAAACATACAAGTGTAGATTGGCCGTCTTTCTGTTCAGAAATCTGTAAAAGTTGCCAACAAAATCAAGAACCTATATAAGACGAAACCCTCATTGTTCGACGCAAGTACAACTGAGGGAGAATCCTCAGTCAGATTTGGTTCTTTGGAGGAATAGAGCGTGTGTCAAAACGTAGTTTCGTTCTCGCTCCAACAAACCCGAACGAACGAAGGAACGAGGATACTTTACTGGCTCTAAATCTAAGATTTGTGCCATAAGGTTCTGTCCTATATAGTGGCGGGAAAGCCTATAGCAACCTATCCAAGTATTACAGCCACTTCATCGTCAACCATTTTGAAAATTTTGTGGACCAAGAAGACCTTAATATACAGACACAAAACATAGAAGGCTTCTGGCGTTATATTAAAGAGTAAGTGAATAGGCCAGGCATGCGTGCACAATTTATGCAAAGTATTTGTCCAGTTACAGCTTAATCAGAAGTGAGATTCAAACTGTTACACAAGTTTTATTTATTTACTTTTTTTGCGGCCAGTTACATTATACAGACATAGATCAGCAAAGAAGGAACCATAATTAAGTTGCCTGCACCTTTTCTCGCTGGCGGCTAGAAAAAAAGCACTACATGTTAGCATGAAAAAAAACAACAACTTATTAAAAGCGGGAACATTATTTATTTGCGCATATTTTGAATGTCAGAGTCGTCATCAGCATACACGATAACCTATGTTAAACTGTAACCCAGCCCTACTGGGGACAGTAGAGATGAGTTTTTTTTTTGTTTTTTTTTTTAAATTTTTTTATTATTCAATTTTCACCCCAAACAAGGCACAGTGCCACTTTGAAGCAGGGGGCTACTAATAGGGAATTAATTAGCGGGGTCATTATGAAGGGAGAAGAGTAGAAAGATGTTTGTTAACATTACACTTGAACTTCTGCATATCATTGCAGTTGGGAAAGCAGAATCCCGGAAGGGAGTTCCAAAGACCCGCAGTTCTGGGGAAGAAACTATTGGAGTAAAAGGCTTTCTTGCACCTAGGGATCTCTACTGTAAAGGGATGAGACTTAGTAGCTTGTCGGGTTTGTCGGGGGTACTTACGTCGGGGAGGTACACGTGTTTGCAGTTCGTCAGAGCATTCACCATTAAAGTATTCGTAGAACAGGCAGAGGGATGCAACATCTCGTCGATGGGACAGAGGTTGAAGCCTAGATGACAGTTCAGGACCTATCAGGTTGGCGACTCTTTTTTGAACCCTGTCCAGAAGCGAGAAACAAGCAGCAGATGCACCAGCCCAGATGTGACAACAGTACTCCATACATGGGCGAATGGTTGCCTTATAGAGGTATAGGATACTGGCAGACGTAAGTAGTTTTCTAGCACGGTAGAGGGAGCCAACCTTCCTTGCAGCAGCCTTGGCAATGCTCTCAATGTATCTATTACAGTTCATATTCCCTGTAAACGTTAGGCCGAGGAGTCTAAAAGAAGTACTTTCAGGCAATGTGTTCTTGGCCATTGCTATTGGTGGTAGATAAGGTTTCTTGTAGTTATTGAAGGAAACAAGCTTAGTCTTAGCAGCATTGAATGTGACCAACCATTTTTGTCCCCATTCCACTACGGATTGGAGGTCATCCTCTAGTGTTTCTGCCATTTCCTTGGATATGTGTTCATTTGTTTTCCCCTCATATCTGTTATAGAGAGTGGTGTCATCGGCAAATATACCCATCTCCGAAACAATTTTATCAGGGAGGTCGTTTATGAATATCAGGAATAATAGAGGTCCAAGGATAGACCCCTGAGGTACTCCCGCATTTATGTCATATTGTTTGGATGTATGTCCGTCGAGGACAACTTTGATTTTTCTATTACTTAAGAAGGATTTAATTACATTATGAATTCTTCCAGTGATTCCATATGATCTAATTTTCCTTAGAAGACCATCGTGCCATGCCCTGTCAAAAGCCTTAGATATATCAAGGGCCACCGCTCTACCCTCCCCTGTTTTATCCAATGAACGGTATATACGTTCAGAAACTACAGTTAAGATATCTGCTGTTGAACGGGCTTGCCTGAATCCATATTGTTTGTCAGTCAGGAGTTTAGCAGCTGTTAGGTGCTGGACTAGGGCTTGATTAACTAAGGACTCAAATATTTTGGTGAAAAGCGGGAGGAGGCTAATGGGGCGATAATTTAGTGGGTCAGTTCTTTCACCAGAATTCTTGAGGACTGGTACCACAGAGGCGGTTTTCCAGCAGTCGGGAAAACAAGATTCGTTAAGGCATTTATTGTAAAGTTTGGACAGAACTGGAGCAACCTCGGCAGAGCACTTTTTTAATAGCACAGCCGGGATGAGATCTGGTCCACATGCTTTTGAGGTGTCTAGGTTTTTTTATAATAGCATGTACCTGAGAAGTTACTTAAGGAGATATGAAAAAAGAAAGACATTTCCCAGGTTCCTTAGCAATACGTTGGTATGGGAAAGGGAGACGCGCCTCGAAGACAACAATTAGATGGAATATACCAGACAAAGAAATGACATGGGAATAACGAGGACAAATGCCGATGAAAAATTAACAAACTCTTAATTATATAAAAACAAATAAAATTCAATTCAATTCACATATATATATAACAATTCACATATATATATATATATATATATATATATATATATATATATATATATATATATATATATATATATATATAAGCTAAGTGAAATAATCTTATGTCATTCAAATTGTACCAAGAGAAAAATATATAACTAACATACAACAGTCCATATTCATATCAAAGAAAAAGTTCTGCTCTGTTTGAGATGGATCATAAGTTATATGAGAGAGATGAGAGAGAGAGAGAGAGAGAGAGAGAGAGAGAGAGAGAGATGGATGATGGATAACTCACGGATTACCTTTTAAAATGTGTCATTTCTTTTGTTTCTGGATTTCTTTCCTTTGGTTTGTTTATATTCAGTCGGCTTCCTTTGTTGCTTACAATTGTTATGCGCGTGCGTTGTTTGCTCCAGATCCTCGTTTCCGAAGCTCATATGAAGTCACTGGTCTGTCGTTAGTATTTCGCCATTCTTTCGATTTTTCTTCCAGCTATATCGTCATTGGGTTTATTCTTGTTTTGCTTAATAGTTTGATGGTTTGTATTCCCACCATTCAATGTCGTCATCAATTACACGCGCCTGTACGAAGCGATTCCTCTCACTTTGTCTATCGTCTTCACTCCTCCTCACATACGTTTTCATTAGGCGCACACGCACGAGAGTTGGTCGCCTCACGTTAGCTATTGTAGCTTTCGCCGCCGCCGCTTTCTTTGCTTATGATCGACTTCACGACGTCGTCTTTCGCTGTCGTCCCCACCCCAACCGTTGCTTCTTAGCGCAAAGCTCCGACTGTGCTGACCACTCTTGTCAGTCCTCCTCTCTCTACATATGGCCTTTCTCTCTATATATAGGTCTATCTACATCCCTCTCTCCGGTTTATAGATTCTCTCTATCTTTTCTCTCACCCTCTCTCGTCTGTAAGCTTTTATTTTCTTTCCTCTTCCGTCTTTTGTCCACAGGATCTCCTTCTCTTCTCTCCCTTCTCCTCCTGTTCACAGGTCTCCTCCTCTTTTCCCCCTGTTTTGTTTACATAATGAAACGGGTAGACGACAATCGCCTTTTTGAGCGCAAAAAAGAAATTAAAAGATAGGGCAAATATATTTTCTCCCGGTTTAAAAATCAATAAAAATTCGGATACATATTTATAAATGTATAACATCAAAAAAATCTCTCCCACCCTAGATCAAATCGGAGTGTTTTTAAGAGAAGATTTCAACAAATGTTTTCAAGTGATTTTTTTTTCGTCACTAGTAATTATATCATCCAAATTTTTCTTTGTTCTTAATTGTTGAAAGCAAATTATTTTCGCATTTAATTGTTATTTCTTTTATTCCATGTTCTTGTTTTTTTCATATCAAATTACGTAAAACAAAATGGTGCCCAATACCTTCCACCCAACAGGTTGCCAGAAAGTTGGTAGCTGTTTACCATTGCCCCCCAACAAAAACCGCAATTTTTAAGCAGCATGGCAGATCAAAAAAATTAAACACCCGCTATAAAAGAATTATCAAACCCACCCTTGCCCCCCAAAATGGGTACTTTTTTTACGTTAAATTTATATAGAAAAGTGATCCCCCGTTTTTTGAAATTTCTTCATATATTGGAAACTACTTGTTTTTTAGAATTGTAATCGTTATTTTCCTTTACAGCACCCCCAAAAATCTGTAATAGTGGTGATTTTAAAATATATTTAGGCTGAGAAGATACTACACCTTTACCAAAAAAACAAAAAACATGAATAATTATAAAAAAAAGTGAAAATTTTAATTTTTAAAACAAGAAAAGAAAAATATAATGGTCTGTAAACCGTTCTTAAAACACTTTTCTACAATTCCCTACCATTAATTCAGTCAAGAATTCATGTTTTCCGGTGAAAATATCCCGACTTCGCCCACACAAGAGTCCTGTTGTGGTAATCAGGTCTGATTAGATCCCTTTTCCACCACAAATAAATAAATAATAAAAAAAATAAAATATGCGAAATAAACTTCGTTTATTTACACAAGCTAGCAAGTAGCAACGAAATCATTTTTAGAGTCCAAATTCGTGTCTTGGTAGTCAGTTTTTATGAATGAAAAGTAATTTTTAGAATGTTTGTTGGACCGAAAGGAAAAAAAGAAGAGAATGACATTTGTTTTTTTAGTGAAAAACATGCTTGTTTTTTTTTTGTGTGATAATAAAAAGAGGTGAAAAGTAAATGGTTCTTTGCGCGGCTGAATGTCTGCATTATCCTCTGTGTGCGTACGTGTGTCTGTGCGAATAGGTGTGTTTCGTCATGCTGGCGAAAAGAAGAAGCAAGGAAGATATTGACGACGAAAAGAAAAAAAAGAGAAAAAAGGATGAGAAGAGTTCGCTCATCGTTTATATATTTTTGAGGTGTTCCCGGACAAACTGGGAAAACGCTTTGAAAATTAAGTGTTTCTTTGAGCGTTGATTGGTTGAAAAGTGCACGTCTTTGTTACGTTGTATGCTTTCAACTACGTCCGCCGGACAAAACACGTTTTAAGCTTTCTTCCCCGCAGAATTTGCGTGGCCGCATTTTGTAAAATCTTTTCGCCTTTGGAATTTATTAAGTTCTTTTCGTGCGCGTAATTGGATTTTTATTTATTTATTTATTATTTATTTATTTTAAAACAAGAAATAAATGCATTTTTTTAAAAGAGTGTTTAATCATACAGTCCCTTTCGTCGTTCAATTTAACACTATTTTTATTCTGAAGACGTTTGATTTGGATAAGGTTAAGTATAGCTTAAGATTTAAGATATATCTATCGCTATCCAAATAAAGTTAAGTTTTACCTCGCACTTACATTGATATTTAAAACCCTCATTCCCTGTTTAAATGTTATTAAAACGAACTTTTTAATAATTTTGCTAATTTGCATATTTTAGAAAAAAACAAACTTTCATTAATTAATTATTCATTTTTTCTATTCATGTTTTCTTATTGGATGATTTGTTTCATTTTACTGTTATGCACAGTTCTAAATTTAATTTAAATGACCTGGACGTGTGTTAGGTTTTCATCATTAAATTTTCTTTTAATCATTTTCCGAACGAAAAAAAAACACACACACAAAAAACAAAACAAAAAAAAAACACAACACTATTTTCACGCATTTTCATTTTTTTCCATAAAAGCTCCTTTGGCGAGCAGGATATGTACGTGGGCTATAGTTTGTAAACCTCTGTATTAGACCAAGCACGCGATCCATTGTCCAAATTTTGGAAATTATTGGTCCCCCGACAAAAAGAGGGTGGACCTGTAAATTCACCCTTATCTGTTCGTCCGTTCGTCTGTTCGCACTTTTCTCAATAACTACGCCTTGAAATATTTGGAAATTTTGTACAAAAATTAAACATGATATGAGTAAAAAGTAACGGAACGGATTTTTCGGGAAAACTTCTCTCGCCCCCCACCTGCCTAGGAGTGCTTTCGTGTTAAAATTGCTAAAATTGACACTTTTGTGCTTCTTAAAAAAAAATTGATGCCTTGGATTTTTTATAAAACTTTCTGAAAATTTGTAACTGATTTCTATATAATCTTGTTTGCCTATACTTCGAGATAACTCTTTGGTGTGCCCTAGGGGATCTTTTAGTGCTAACAAAACACTCCATTTTTGAGACTATTTTATCATATTGGTCCAAAATTTTCTATGTATTTAGCAGTTTTGCATGGTGCTGAACTCAAATTTAAATATGCCTTTGGGAAATTTGGGACTGAATGGGGATGGGGAAATGATGGCTTGGTCATTTCTTTTTTTGCATGGTGCAGAATTCAAATTTACATAAGTTTAGGCCTAAAATTGCACGGTTTGTTCATTTTTACCGGGATGTGACGTCCTTTGGGGACTTTTAAGGCTAAAGGGGAGGGGGGTTAAATGCTGAACTTAGTCATTTTTTAATGCCTCGTTCACTGTGCACTCGAGGGGGACCATGCATACATCACTTGTGTGTTATCGTGATGAACGAGAATATCCCTACAAATTATTGTAGGTGGGCGATTATATTTAGGTGTTTAGTTCTATGGCATATCAATCCTTTTCGGATTATTTAATGCCGAATTTTATCATTTTGATATAAGTTTTTATAGTTCAAATTCTTTATTATTTCAAATATTTACTCATTTTCTTTGTATTGATGACGTTGCAGAACATGATCGTGTTTTGCAAAGGAAAATAACATAAAACATTTACATCAATCTTTGATGCATTTATGTCTGAAAAAACGATATCTTCAGACAGCCTGGTCTGGTAGCACCAGTTAAAGACAGAAGAGGGAAAATATTAACACCTTCACCAAAAGTGACAAATAATGTTAGTTCATGCAGATACCTCTGCTGATATAATTTTTGACGGGTTTGTGATAGAAATATATTTATATTAAACAAGAAAAGCTACCGCGTGAAATCGAGGATATTAAGAAGCATTAAAATATGAAGAAAAATGTATGTTTGATATTGTTCTACAACGTCTAGCTAAGAAGTGTTTACACAAGAAGCGTACGCGTTGGTACTTCAGCTAATCTAAGAAAACGAACACTTTATTGTACTACTATTCATTTAGAACAATGGCAGGAAAATTAACACATATAAAATAAATTCAATTGGTACAAATTACAAGGATTTACAATGAACGCAATTGGTACAAATTAAATTATATTTCTATTTCTCCTAGAGAGTAGAAAGTTAACCCGTTGTTTATTTTCGGCAGTTTTGTAACTCTCTCTTTCCTTGTGTGATGATCCAAGATCGTTATTACCCAAAATAGGTAATAGCAGTGTATTCTAATGAAAGAAGGCCAGTGACCAATCAGGTTGGATAAAGAAACCTAATCAACTCTAGCGCTAAAGATAAAAGCAACCATTATTTTGGGCATTAGTGATTAAGTCAGTCAGTTGCTGGTAAGATCCCGTACTGCCCCCCCCCCACGCCTGTCGAATGAGTTTGACTCCGTTATCAAGCAAGTGATAACGTAGAAAGAAGATAAATTACGAAATTCTTCGGATGGATCGGCTTCAGTGTGTTTGTACACCAACATTTACATGAACCGCCTTGAAAGATACTGTCAGCTACTTCATGTTTTTGTTTTCTATTGCTTGACTTTGGAAGTTGATTTGTCGTCGACTCGAATATATTACGAGTTTCGAAAAAAAAAAAAGGATCATGCTAAGATTTTTTGTTTTCAACCAAAGGTGTCGTCTTTACCTTTCTCTTGTTAGATATTGTCATGCGAACTCTGTTTAAATGTACCAATAATTGACGTAACCCTCCGAAGTCCATAGGCAGCATCTCTAAGTTAAAAATAAGCATAACTTATATGTTATTAAATTTTTGATGGCGAGGAAGGACGAAATATTGGCTGGAGCATGCTCCCGTCGATGACCCTCTCGACAGGCGAATTATTTCTGGTTTCCTGGAATATTTCGAAATAGGACCCCAAGGGAGGATGCAACACTTGTTTTGTCCTTTAGTCCCCACATTCGATGAACAATGTTTATGACAAAAGGGGAAAATTTATCCATCAAGCATTTATTGTTTGCTATGTATTTTTTAGGTCCTTTTATCAAATCGTTTATTCCTTGTTTGGAGCGATTTCCATAAAATATACATACTTAGAATAAAAGAAACCATTAAAACAATCCATACAGACACCTACTTGAGTGAGAGGGGGGTTCTGGAGTTATTTCGATTTAATCTGCAATCAAGCTTAAAAGTCACTGGCAGTGTTAAAACATAAGTGATGATTAACATTTCTGAAGCAGTTAGTGTCTGTTTTAACAATTGTAAATACAATGATATCGAATGAGACAGTCATAAAAATATTTGTCGCGAACATGAAAAGGACATTTGCATTGCACATAACAAAACAATGCAGTTAATTTTTTTAAAAATATTATTTGGACTATCATTCTCATCTTGATTGTTTTTCAACAACGTGTCGGCCGATGTAACCTCCGACAATCTTCCAGTGTATTTACTTATTGGTGAATAGTATTTTTTTTAAATAAAAAATAGACTTGGTGGTATTTGCGTTTTTCATTTCTAACGGCTATGTCCGTTGGGAAAGAAAAAAAAATGTTTAATTGTTTACAAATAACATCCAGTGTGAATACACCTGAGGAGGTTACAGCGACCAAAACGTTGTGAAAAAAACAACCAAGATAAGAATAATAGCCAAAATAATAATCAATCTTTAAGAAATATACATTCATCAAAAAAGCGAAAAAATATAGATTTCAATCAAAATATAAATCTCCTTCGATTGAGCAATAAATTATTGTATAAATCCCTTTATATATATACTAGCAGTATTACCTGCCCTTGCCCGGGGGTTGCTTTGATGCCTTTTTTATGCTTATTTTGATCTGTATCTTTGGTAATTCTAATGTTTTTTTTTTGTAATCCTAAAATTATTTTGGTAAATTTCAGTTATATTGCCACCTTGCTGATCGACGTAGCCCTCCCCACAGTGGATGCAACGTGCCAGCAACAATCCAATTTCTCTGATTTGTCCCCTTAGCAGCTAATCTTCGAGCTCAAAACTAATTACTTTGGCGAAGTTTTTGGGGTGCATGATTTCTTGAAGCGTATACAAAATAAACCACAGGATCAACATCGACTATCTATTCCTTGTAAGAATTTATGTGGCTGTCGCTGTATAGTTCTACAAGTAGTCAATTGTATCGAAAACTTCCTTACCTTATGCTGCCGAGCATACTACTTGTGCTTGGTTGTTGGAGCCTATGTTTTGTTAAACTAACATATAAGAAACATCTGAATCACATTTTCACTAAATGTGTGTACACTGTTTTGCAATTTCTTCAGAATCAGTTGCTTGTTCAATGGACGTTAAAAAACAGAAACATAATTTACTTTTGCACTACTAAAAAAACACGTAAATTTTTAAGTCTAATAAAATTCTTTGCAGTTAATGAAAAAAATTAAGAAATTTACATGCGGAGTTTAAACCTACAGACCACAAAACAAGAATAAAAGCAAAAAAAAAAAAAATAAAAACACGCTTTAAAATTACGCACAGTAGAATTTTCACGGTCCTTTATTCTATTATTGTTGCTAAGCAACGACATGGAAAAATGGTTTTACCGATGATAGATGAATTAAAATCACGGTTTCGATTATCGGTAATTATCGGGAGTATTCTGAGAAAAAAAAAACTTAACTAAGATCACTCCCAGACTTATACACAAAAGTTCTGTAAATTTGAAAGAAAATCTGTTCAGCCGTTTTGGAGTCTATAAAAAAAGGAACTCACACACAGAGGCAAAGTTGCACTGACATAATTTTAGATATACACATATCTGTGTACATATATATGCGTATCTATATGTATATATAATATACGTATGCATATAAGTATATGTTTGTATATATATGTGTGTGCGTGTGTATATATACGTATATGTCAGGTCATGTAATATGCTACTGGTATCATGTAATCCAGTACTACCTGCCTCATGGTCTGGTCACCGGCGAATAAACTGGTTTCCCCACCAGACTTGTTTGATGAGGAGGGTGGCTAGTCTCCCTGAAGGATTAAATCAAGCCCTTTCAAAGGGTGAATGAACCATTTTTCGGGGTCAACGGCCAACTAGCACTTTGTGTGTTGTGTGTTTGTGTGCATGTATATGTGTGTTGGGGTGGAGAGGGCTCCCATAAGTATACATATATATATATATATATATATATATATATATATATAGATAGATAGATAGATAGATAGATAGATAGATATATATATATACACACACCCACATATATATATATACATATATATGTGAATGCATACGTATATAGATGTGTATGTATGCATATATATATGTATATATACGTTCGTGTATAAATATGTATATATATGCATATCTATATACATAGTATATACTGTGTGTATATATGTGTGTGTATACATAGTATATACATAGTATATATGTGTGTGCATACATAGTGTATACATAGTATATACTGTGTGTATATATGTGTGTGTATACAAAGTATATACTGTGTGTATATATGTGTGTGTGTGTATATGTGTATTGGGGTGGAGAGGGCTCCCGTAAGCCGTAGTGAAGGCAACCTTTCTAGGTGAAGCAAATCTCTGATTTAAAACACCATAAAGCGGAAGACCATAACCCACATTAAGCTGGTCTGCAGTTTAATTTGTTGCTGGCTATCTTGCTCTTGCTTGTTGCTGGATCTCAACATTTTGAACCGAGAGAGAGAGACTTAGCTGTCGTACAAAGCTAAGACTCTGTAACATCATCTTTGTATAGATACTCACTCAGGTATTTGGGCTCATGGATTTTAAATGTCTGAGGGAGTGGCACTCGTCTGACAAGACGTTGCAAGCATCATATATGTATGTACACGTATATATATATATATATATGTAGCATACGCATATATATGCGTATATATATGTATACATATACACATATGTATATATATATATATATATGTGTATATATACGTATACAATGTCCATGTCTCGGATGAATACAACAGTGTGGTTAGCACACATGTCTCGTAAACACAGTCCTGTCTGTGATGCCATGATCAGACCACACTCTCTTCTCCAACCTTCCAAAAGCTACAGATGAATTCGTCTGCATTTTAGTGTTGAGACAGCCATCCCTCGACAGAGAACTACCAAAGCACACAAATGAATCAACTACTCCCAGTCTAGCACAACAGGCCATGATGTTCGACTCCACGTATGACTGGCCCGGTGAAGGAGTGAACATTACCTTTATTTTAGACCGACTGATCCTCAGACCAAAGGCAGTACGGGAGTCAGCAAATCTATTTATCATATGCTACATATTAGTCTCAGTGTGCGACAAAATAAAAAAAAAGCATCGTCTGCATACATCCTTGACCAAGACATGATGCAGCTTGATTCTGGCATTAAATCTTCTAAGATTAAAAACGCGACTTGTGGTTCGAAACTTTAACATGACACCCTTATCGGAATTCCGAAACGCATGAGCAAATAGAGCAGCAAACTATATAGAGAAAAGAGTAGGGGCTTAGGGTTAGAATATCACCATGTTTGACACTATTGTCAACTGGGATTTCATCAGGCAATTTTCCGTTAAACGAGACTCGAGTTTTCATGTCCCTCTGCAGTTCCTTAAATATTCTAACAAATGTTGGAGGACACCCTACTTTCTCTAAGATTAACCAGAGAGGATCCTTGTTGACGGTGTCAAATGCTTTGGCTAGACCCACAAACAGTTTATACAGCGTTATCTGTAGTTCAATGCATTTCTCCTGAACTTGCCAGAAAGAAAAAATCATATTCATAGTTCCTCTGCCAGACCTAAAACCACTTTGTGACTCTGGAATAGCATTAGGACAAACATCCTCCAATAACCTGTTTAATAGAAGTCATGCGAGAACTTTCCTAGCAACTTTCAAAAGCGTAATCCCAGGGTAGTGGTTACAAACATTCTTATGTCCTTTTCCATTAAACAAGGTCACCAAAACACCATCAATCCAATCCTGTGAAACAGGAGCACCTTCCCAGTTTTCCTCAACAAAACCAAGGATCGCATTAGTAATATTCACACTTCCAATCTTAAGAAGTTCCACCGGAACACCATCTAAACCAGGTGCCTTGCCACTGCTGACTTGTGGTACGATAGCCAACTGCACCTCAACCAGACTAGGCAAACGATCCATTCTGAATATGATATCACATTATGGTAGGCTATCAATTGCATTACCATCTACTGCTAAGAGTAAAACACATTAGTAAAGTGCTCTTGCCATCTTTTCAATATATTTTCTGAATCCTTAATGACAACAGAGTCATGTTCCGACATCAGGGGAGATATTGAAGAGGTTGGAGGACCAAATACTTATAGGAGTCCATAAAATTCCTTCTAAGTATTTGTGTAAAACGCCCTTTGGATCTGCTCCGTTATATTTATCCACCATTGGTTTTTCTTCTTTCTAAGCTCAGGATTCAATGTGGCTTTGGCCTCTTTGTATTGTCGCAAATTAGTTGTATGATTAGAACGATCTTCACGAAGTAAAAATTCATAAATTGTCTGTTTATTCATCATCAACTGATTAATTTCAAGATTGTTGTCGTGAAACAAGTCCTTGTTCTTATCCCTCTTGAAGCCAAGAACTTCAGCACCAGCAGAATAAACCTGCGTCTTGAAATTCACCCATGCATCATCAAATGCAAGATTATAAAGCACATAAATTTGCTTGAACGATTTCACCAAAAATGCTTGAAACGTACCTTAAACATCAAGTTGCAAGCACAAGTACACGATACTGAAGTTCTTGTGAGAACATGTTGCTCTAGTGTTGAGACCCCTGTAATCAGATCTCCCATGCGTTGGGTAGGCCATCTGATTCGAATGAAAGATTTTAGGCTGCCAAAACAAATTTTTTTACGGGGAGCTGGAAAATGGCAAGCACCCTCAATACAAGCCTAGGAAGAGGTTCAGAGACTCTACAAAGAATAATCTGAAAGTCTAACAAATCGACATCGACGAATAGGAAGAACAAAGGCCGAAGTGGCGAAAGCTTGTACGTGAAAGTTTGGATGCTCTAGAGAAAGGAAAGCAGGCCCACAGCAATCTGAAGCGAGAGATTCGCAAAGCTTTAATTGACAGTCTTAACCATGACAGAGCTGGAAATGCGACAATTGTGAACGAGTGCTTTTGTCAAAAGCAAGCTACGTCAACCACCTTAAGTCGTACAAAACTACTGTTCAGGTCAACTTTTTACCTATTAGTTCGAACCAAACGATCTGCTTAATATGCAGCAAAGTTTGCAAGTCTATTGCTAATTTGAGAAGACATGTGATTGTTCATAGAAATACCCTTCAACCTCCAGAGAAAGTCAACTCAGTTGAAATTGCTCAATTTGTATATCAAATCTGCTTCAAGACGTGCAAATCTGCGGCGAGAGTGCAGAATCATCTGAGATGGCATGACGACAAGATTGGGAGAACTCAATGTGACGGCGATCATCTGGAAAGATGCAGCAATCATCATATATGTATATGTATATATATATATACCTATGTGTGTGTATATATATATATGCATATGTACATGTATATATATGTATATATATATGTATATACATATGTAATTTCACGTATGTATATGTATATATGCGTATATATATATGTATATATACGTATGTGTATATGTACGTAGGTGTATATATACGCATACATATACACATGTGTATATATGCGCATATATATGCATCCATATTTGTATGTATATATACAGGTGTATATATATACGAATATATATACGTATATATATAAGTATATATATATACGTATATATAAGTATATATACGTACATATATTTATTCATATATATATACGTGTTTATATATATATATATATATATATATATATATATATATATATATATATATAATGAAACATTTACAAACACCATTCAATGTAAAAACTCGATTAATGTTTGAATAACAATAGAACACATATAAGTAAAGAAAATATTCATATTTTTACTTGCCGAATTGAGAAAAATTTGTGCAACACAAAACTAAAATTTATGATTGACAAAAAACAAAAAATCTAGATTAAAAGGTGAGCCATCACTTCCTGACTGAGTTTAAAAGAATTTACCCAGACAACATTGAGTTACAACAAGAAACTGGTTTCTAGGATTTTTTAAACTCTTTCTAAAATAAAATGGCTACTGTTTTTCAGTTTGTTTAAAATCGTAAATAAACGAGACTGTCTCTAAATAGGATTGAAATTTTACTAAAATAGATTACAATTACAGAGTGGATGGTGTCCTTTTTACGTATTGTTTAATTTTATGGAATGAATTATATAATATTTACCATAAGTTAATGTGTAAAAAAATGTATCCAGATCTTTTTCAGAAAAAAAGATTTAATCATATGACCTCCTTTCAGACGTATCGTTTACACCACCATTCTATTTGCGGCAAAAATCACGAGAAACATAATTCGTTTCTTTCTATATATGCTAACAGGTCAACATCCAATAGCATCAACTGCTCAGGATCGATGCGAACCGTCAAGTCGCCGACGTAAGAGTCAAAGTTCGTTACGGTTACAGTTTGATCGCAGACTGAAAGCTGTGACGTGTCAGAATCGACTGTGTTCATTCACGCAGTTGACATTTCAATTGTTCTTGTCTTTCAAATAATAATTTCACGTTTTCTTACAATTCAATTTTTGCAATGTATTGCATCTATATATTGACATGTGCTATGGATTCAGTGCATATTTAGTAACTTCTGGAAGATATCGCTCATTCGACGCAATCCTCTCCCTGTCCAAGAGCTAAATACATCCTAAGATGGAAATCTATTGCCACATCTGTGCACGTGCGGTTTAGAGTAGCATTTTCAGCCTTAACTTACAAAACCGGCTAAAGAAATCTTAGAAGCGATGTCCTTTTTTCCTCCTCACATCCTCTTTCTTACAGGAAAGATGTCGCGATTATATTTCTGCCCTATCGTTATTTTTATGGAAAGTGATCGACTGAGCTTGAATCTATGGTCTTCCCTTGCAAAACATTAATAACAAACTAGCTACAACCACTACCAATATCTTCCCCTACTTAACTTAAAAAAAAAATCCATTTTCAACCCAAACAAGACACTTTGATGTAGGGGACTACTATTGGGGACTTAATTTGCAGGGATACTATGTATGGAGATAAGCAGCAAGATGTCTGTTCACATTACACTTGAACTTCTGCATGTCAGTACAGTTAGGAAAGCAGAATCCCGGAAGGGAGTTCCAAAGTCTAGCAGTTCTGGGGAAGAAACTATCTGAGTAGAAGTCTTTTTTATACCTAGGGATCTCTACTTTGAAGGGGTGGGATTTTGCTGTTTGTCGAATTTGTCTGATGAAGTTTGCGTGCAAGGGTACGGAGCATTTACCATAAAAATATTTGTAGAACAGGAAGAGGGATGCAATATTTCGTCGATGGGACAGAGGTTGAAGCTTAGATAACAATCCTCGATACATGGGCGAATGGTGGCTTGATATAGGTATAGTATACTTTCAAGCGTAAGTAACTGTATACGGTAGGGAGAGAGAGAGAGAGAGAGAGAGAGAGAGAGAGAGAGAGAGAGAGAGAGAGAGAGATCGTACATTCCTCGCAGCGGCCCTGACAATGCTCTCAATGTATCTGTTAATAATCTGTTAATAATCTGTTAATAGTCTTTAACTCCCTGTTAAAAATTCTGATGACTTTGTGCACGTGTATGATAAATCAAGCTATATATGTTTAAATTTCGTGTTTATTGTGGTAGTTGTAAATATAGTTAAATTATTTGAAGGCTAGTATTCTCGATCATCTTGGAATGATTGCGTTCGCAATGTTACCACAGTTTTACATGAACTAAATTTAATCTCTAATCTTTTTCGGATGAAGATTGGTCGTATACAGATTTAAATATATATTTCAAGATAGAAAAAAGTTAGGCTTATTCAACATAACACAGAGTATTTTCTTTTATACTGTTAGATAAACAAAATATCAACTATTTAGTTGTGCTTTGTGTTTGTATCTAATTATACTAAATGTAAGTCTATCAACGTTAGTTTCCCTCAGGCTTTTTCCTTAAAAAAATAATGCCAACACAGACTAAACTGTACTGTGCTTGAACGATTGAAAAATTGTTTTACTAGTTCTAATTAATCTCTCTTAGATATCTATGTATTTCCCGGTCTCTAACTATATTAATTCAAACACTCATTAATACAGCAGTTAGAGAGAATAGAACGATTCGGTCTTTCTATTAGATTTACATATTTAATTAGTTGACAACATATTAAGCGACTTTACTTATATAATTCTCCCAAACCCCTGGCCTTAATTGAGGGGAGATTAAAACTTGCTTTAAAACTCAATCCCCATACGATTGCTCTTGCTCCCGTCTCTTCTTTAAATATTTTATCATTAAGGAAAACAAATTACTAAAAAATAAATCCCTCGATTCCAATTTTGATGAGCGAGTGCGAAACATGTCAATTGACTCGTTTTTATTTTTTTTTTATTTCCCTACTTTTATTTTTTAGTCGCTATCCATTTTCCTTTTCTTCTCGGTCTTTTTTTTTAATATAAAATGAATTCCGAAGGAATACGTCTTCCCTTCATGATTGCCTTAATATATATATATATATATATATATATATATATATATATATATATATATATATATATATATATATATATATATAATGGGTTAATAAATTCCAACGAAAGAAAAATGTATATTTAAATAAGGGAGTAGTCACCAACAATTTATATTTTTTAACATTATTTTATTATACCGTGTCTTGGTTTTTCATTGAGAATTATGTTTGGATCATTGTAATAATGTTTTTAAGTCATTGAAATCGTTTACGCGCGTTTCAGACGGTCTGTGATGCGTCCTCGTCAGAAATTATTTTCAAATGTGTAAAAATGGCGATTTTCGTAGTTAATTTGAAGTTTTTCAAAGGGGTGGAGGCTTGTAAGTGTTTATTATTCATTGGTATGCTGAATTTTTATTGCTTTTTTATTGGGCTTGTCCAAGGAGACGTTGACCTCGCTGCAGTCGCTATCACTCTCTGTTAATGTTTTTTTTCCTTTTCCTTTAGGGTGTGTGTGTGTATGTGTGTGTGTGTGTGTGTGCGTGTGTGTTTATGTGTGTGCGCGTGTGTGTGCGTGTGTGTGTTAGCTTTTATTGGTTTGGGAATGTGTATATTGTCTTATAGTATTTTGGGGTTATTTGCTTCCTTAAGAAGGCGGCTGTGGTCCGAGGTCGTTACTAATGTGTATGTGTGGGGATGGGGGACTGGCTCTTCTGAAATAAGGGTAGGGGTGCTTTCATTCTATTTTGATATTTATTTTTTGGATTCTTGGATTTTAGTATTGTGATTTTTCGTTTTAGTCTTATATTATGTTTGTTTAGAAAGAGGGGTGTATTTAAAATAGGGGATTTTTTAATGTTTCTATTTATTTATCTCCCCATGTGGTATGGCCAGACCCAGGATCGGTTCCTAGTGTGGGGAAGATTTTGTTCTCCTGGGGGGCATTGGAGGGGGTATAGGTATGGGAGGGGGATGATAGAAGGGATGATAGTCGTTTCAGTCACGAGGGGGTTCTCCCCCACTGACTGAGGAGGGAGCGAGGTGTTGGAACAGATATTATACTATGGTTCTAGGTGTCTCCTAGTGTTGTTGGTTTCGAGGTTAAGTAGGGTTGGTATTGTTCAGTGTGTTGTATTAGAGATAGGGGTGTTATGTCTGTGTGTGGTTGTATGCGCACACGTGTGTGTGTGTTTTAATGTGTCGGTTCTGATTTATGTGTGGGTGTGTATATGTGTATGTGTATGGGTGGGCATGCGAGTGTACCTTGCATTTCATGTTTTTGTGTGATGGTATTAGGTTCCGTTCAGTTCAGGAGTGAATCTAGTTATGAAGTTTTTTCCTGTGTAAGTAAATAAAAATAATTGCCTGTTTGGAAGATTGGCATTATTTTGAAATTGTTTCCACTGCATGTGTGTACGTGTATTGAAACATAGAGGTGTCTGTTATCTGCAATTTTGATGTTGCTCTTATGAAAAGCCACTCTATTGCTGAAATTTTTGGTGGCGCCTATGTAGGATTTGTTGCATGTTGTGCATCTTAGTGCATATACTACATTTCTGGAGGTGCAATTTAGATCCTTTTTTATTTTGAATTTTTGTGCTCGGTTTTTGAATGTGTATGTGTTACCTTCTATTATTATGTCACATACTCCACATCGCGGTTTGCTGCATTTTGTAACTCCTTTTGTAGTATGTGAGACGAGTTTTGAGGAAGTTAGGATGTGTTTTAAGTTTTTGGGTTGGCGTTTGCTTTTTATTATTTTTGTTGTTTTAAGTATGTTGTTTAGTTTGTCGTTCTGATTGAGGAGGATAAGGTTTTTTGTTATCTGTGTGAATAGTTCTGGGTTGTTTGTGTTGTGTGTAGAGACGTATGCTAGAATTTGTTTTTTGTTGTGTTCTTTTGGGGTTCTTAGTTGGTCTATTTTTTCAGCCAGTTCAATACCTTTCTGTATTAGTGGTAGTGGGTATCCTCTTTTCCGCAGTGTTCTTTTTAGTTCATTCAGTCTAGTTGAACGGAGGCGTCTGTCTGTTACTATGGTGCAGACTCTACGTGCTAGGGAGTAGGTATTGATTTTAGACAGTTTTTAGGAGGGTGGCTTTTGAAGTGGAGGTATTGTTGAGTGTCTGTGGGTTTGTGGTAGATGTCTGTGATTATGTTGTTGTTTTTTATTGTTACTAGGATGTCTAGGAAAGGTAGGGGCTTTGTTCTAGTTTGAAGTTTATTTTTGGGTGTAGATTTTGTAGCAAAGTGTGGAGTTCTTTGATATCCCCCCCATGAGGTCCTCCAGAGGATAAAGCAGTAGTCTAGGTATCTTTTCCAAGATTTTATGAAGAGTGTTTTTATATTGTGCCCGTACTTTTGCTCTATCCTTTCATAAAGGGTCTCTTCTAGGAAGGCGAGTGTAAGGGTGGCATATGTCGGTGCCATTTTGGTACCCATTGCTGTGCCTAGTATTTGGATGTAGTTGTCTTTATTGAATTGGAAGGAGTTGTTTATGAGGATTATGTCAATGCTATCAATCACGAATTGTTTATTGAGTCTGGGTCGTAAAGTCTGTGTATTTTTGTCAATCCAATATGCGATAGCTTCTTTTCCTAGATTGTGTGGGATATTGCTATATAGGCTGCTAACATCGAATGTGGCTAGTATAGTCCCATCGTCTACTGTTTGTGGTAGGGAGCGAAGGAAGTGTGTGTTATCTCTTACAAAACTTCTGACTAGATTGGTTAAGGGCTGTAATAGTATATCTATTAGGTTGCTAAGTCTGCTTGTTGGGTATGATGGTCCTGCTACTATGGGTCTGAATGTGAGGTCGTTGGGGTTTGGGGTGCTTATGTATTCCGACTTTTGTATGTTGATGGCATGTCTTACCTGGTAAGATTTGTTTATTTTGGGTAGCCCATAGAATATGTTTGTTTTTGTTTTGAAGTTTGTAACGAAGTCTTTTTCTTTTTTAGTTAATGTACTATTGTATGTTGTGCAGAGTTTTGTTATTTTAGATATGGTTGTGTCGTCTATGTTAGAGCTAATTGGTTTGTAATAATTTTCGTTCCCTAGTGATCCTGAAATTTTTGTTTTATAGAGGTTCTTATTAATTATAACTACTGCACTACCTTTGTCTGCTTCCTTTATAACTAAGTTGTTATTGTGCTGTTTTTTTTTAAGTGCTTGGTTTTGTTTTCGTGTTAGATTACTGGTGGGGTTTTCTTTTTGTTGGGGGTTGAGGCTCCAGAGTGTTTCAAAGAAAGTATTTAATTCTTTTGTGTTGTTATGTTTGTTGGTGAAGTATGTTGATTGTTCATCACTAAGGAAGCAAATAACCCCAAAATACTATAAGACAATATACACATTCCCAAACCAATAAAAGCAAACACACACACGCACACACACGCACACACGCATACACACGCACACACACACACACACACACGCATACACACACACACACACACACACACACACACACACACACACACACACACACACACACACACACTAAAGGAATAGGAAAAAACATTAGCAGAGAGAGATAGCGACTACAGCGAGGTCAACGTCTCCTTGGACAAGCCCAATAAAAAAGCAATAAAATTCAGCATACCAACGAATAATAAACACTTACAAGCCTCCACCCCTTGAAAAATCGCCATTTTTACACATTTGAAAATAATTTCTGACGAGGACGCATCACAGACCGTCTGAAACGCGCGTAAACGATTTCAATGACTTAAAAACATTATTACAATGATCCAAACACAATTCTCAATGAAAAACCAAGACACGGTATAATAAAATAATGTTAAAAATACACATTGTTGGTGACTACTCCCTTATTTAAATATATATATATATATATATATATATATATATATATATATATATAGTCATAGTATTTAGAGTCAGCACTAATATTAAACACTAAAACTATTATGCAAAGAAAGGGCTTCTATCATTTAGCCCCTAGTATAGGGAAAATAATAATCAAAGAACTAAATATCAAAACAGATCCTGGTAAACCGTTTTTCCTTAATCGTTAAATAATTCAACAAAATGAATAAGTTTAAAGGAGAAAAAGTGTACATATTTATTAAACGTATTTTTAAAAGCGTATATATAGACATTGAACAAATTAACCTTCCCATACACACACATAGTTTCCTTCCCGTTATGGGAAGGATTCTAACACTGTTTCCTTTTCATTTTCGTATGGTCTATGATCGTTTTCTTTTTTTGCATTTTTCTTTTTAATATCCTGGAGATGTCCTCTGCAATAGTGACGAAACGTTGATAATTTCATAAATTCATTCGGTTTTTCTTTTTTCAAAACAACATAACGTCAACCATCGCTGGTATTTTTATTTTATTTTTATACATACATACACACACACACACACACATATATATATATACATACATATATATATAATTATAAAAAAAGGTAATTAGTAAAAACCTGAAGAAAGTGCTCAATACTATTGCCGAGCAAACATGTGTTTTATTTTTTATTACCGTTTTATCTGCTTAGTTATACATGTTTCACATTACATTTCTGTAATATCTGATGAAGTTACTGGATCGTTAATACGATTCGGTAACCGAAACATGTGTAACTAAGTAGATAAAACGGTAATAAAAAAATATAAATATACACACCCATATAATATATATATATATATATATATATATATATATATATATATATATATATATACAGCATAATCGCGTCGACACACCGATTCTCGTCACCGAAGTTAAGCAACGTTGAGCCTGGCTAATACCAGATGGGTAACCATTTGAGAATTCTAGGCGCTGTATGTGTTCTCCGTTTATCTCGGCATTTGTTTCCAGTCTCCTTCACTTGCCAATGGTATTTAACAATGTCGAATGAGAGGATGTTTGGTTGGAGATTGTGCACCTCCTGTCACAAAAACTTCACCCGCAGACACGCCTACGTCGGCATCCATAGTCTGTCAAAGAATGAAGGAAGCATATATATATATATATATATATATATATATATATATATATATATATATATATATATATATATATATGGTAATTAAGCTACACCAGAATCTTCCACATTGCTGTCACGTAAGGAAACAGAAGGCGGAAATTATAACCACTGGTGATAAAGCACGGAAAGTTCTGTGTAGCTTAATTGTCAGATACATTTTCATAACTTATCATCCAGTTCTACTCATGTATTAAGCACTGTTGAAGTAAATACAGAAAATCGATACATTAAATATATCTCCTTATAACGTTTTATGTTGATGCATGTAGTAATAATGCGTATATCTATTATTATATAAAAGGTATGTGTGCGTTGTATGAGTACGTCGTGTGTGTGCGTGCGAGTTCGTTTCCTTTGTAATCAGCAACATCTGGATCGATCTTTATGAAATTTCACACGAATGTATTTTATGTGCCTGTCAGAGTTCTTTAATAAGTTTTGTATCGAAATGTTTCTATAATATCGATAATCAAAATAATCCGATGAAAGAAGAATCAAAGGATTTTTAACTATGTTAACACCTTACACAGCCTAACAACACAAGTGGATTAAAGAAGTTTTATTACCACAAAAGCAGAAAGGCCCGACATATAAATTCAGCAACAGGTTCTTTGATATGAATGACGAGGGCGCGTTCAAAATGAATGTTTCTGTTTAAAACACAATTAAAGCATAATACTTGATTTTTGCATTCTTAACTTTTTTTTACATAGCGGTCACCACTTATCAAGGCCTGGAGCCACTCGGAGATAAGGGTTATTGCCTGTACAGTAATCAATGGAATAGTATCGCAGTAATCGTTCGTATTGGAGATTTGATAACGTGTCTTACTTAAGGGAGCGGTTCATCAGGAATTTGGTTATGTTGGAATTGAAGACATCCAAGTTGTAGTCAGGTGGGAAACAGGCAAACAGAAGAGAGTTCCACACGCGTGCACTTCTAAGAAAGGAGCTTTGTTCATGGAATCTACGTTTTGATTTAGGCACAGATAAAGAGCTGGGGAAATTATTGACAGTGGTTTCAGATAGACGTGTGCTTATCGTGAAAGATTGGCGAGGGGGGACCAGAGATTGGAGCTCAGACGAGCACTTGCCATGGAAATAACGATAAAACAAATACAGGATCGCAACGTCTCTCCTGTGGGAGAAAAATTGCAGGGAAGAGAAAAGGGCGCCCCCCATTAAGCCACGAAGTCTATTTTGTACTCTGTCAAGGCATGATAGGTTGTTTTTAGCAGCTCCTGCCCAGATGTGGCAGCAGTATTACATCCTTGGAAGTACTTGGCTTTTATTTAGATAGAGAATTGCATCAGTAGTGAGATATCTTCTGGAGCGGTAGAAGGATCCCACCATCTTTCCAGCGACCTTGGCAACAGACTTGATATTCGTGTTCCATTTCAGATTAGGAGTAAAGGTCAAACCCAGAAGCTTGTCAAAACACGGAGCCTCCCAAGACGAGAGCCATTCATTTCAATTGAGTCCAGATGAGGATCAGAGCGTTGATGATGTAAAGATAGGAGCTTGATTTTGGATGCATTAAAAGTAACCAGACACCTCCTACCCCACTGTACCACGCGCTCAAGATCAGAGGAGAGAGAATCAGAGAGAACTTTGTCATGGACGGCCTTTGATGTGTTGCCATAGATGGTCGTGCCATCAGCATAGATGTCAACTAATTATTTAAGTATGTGTTTAGGGAGATCATTGATGTAGATCAAGAAGAGAATTGGGCCCAAGATGGACCCCTGAGGGGATCCAGCATTAATACTGTGAGCTTCTGATTTCTACCCATCAATCACTAATCTTATGAGCCTATCAAAGAGAAACAATTTAATAATTGAGAAATTATTTCCAGTAAATTTATTCAAACGATTATATATATAAAAACAATTTTATAAAATCAACAGTAGATTCTCTACAGTGTAATGTAGACTACAATGTATTGCAGAATAAATGCGGAGAGTTATGTGAGGCTTCCTTTCAGTGCACCGCGATGGGTCATCTACAATTGATTTGATAGAAGAAAATGGACGATTTCACCGATTTTAATGTCAATAAAACTATGGGAGCGTCAAACATTCGTTTAGCATCATTCAATCCCAGGCAACGTCGGATCTCCCCGCTTATATATATATATATATATATATATATATATATATATATATATATATTTTGTTCAGTTACAGAACGTGTTATTAAATTCGATCTGACAACGTCTGGTTTATAACTTATGAACTCATCTCTCACTTGAAGAAATAGGATTTAATAACATATAAAGTTTATAAAAGTTAAGATTGTATGGAACAAAATTTATGAATACAATTTTGACATTTTTTCTTACGTGACTCGAAGATTTAATCGTATACAACTTTCATCGGTATGCGATATTAAAATATCATAGACAGCTTTTATTTTGTATCGACCAGATACTTAAATAGACGAAAAATAGTTATCGATTGATGTATATTCGTATAACTTATTCTCACACACACACACACACACACACACACACACACACACACACACACACACACGCACATACACTATTAAATGGTTACAACTTTCCCATTCATTCATAAAGATATGAAAAAAGGAACATGTAGGTATTTCATTTATTCTATAATATCTTTTTTTCCAAGTGTCTCAAATAAATAGTGAATGGAGTTTATTGCCTATAAAATTGTTCATATATACTAGCAATAGTACGCTTTATCCAGCTGCATAGCTTTGATAGTATATATTAGGAAAGATCGTAAACTACACCAAAATGGTTATAATGTCTGGGAAGATTATATGATAACAAAATTAGATTCCAAACTATACTCGAACCCTAACCTCAGCGGTTAAATTTTAATGCATTTTTATTATAATACCATTATAGTTTTATTTAAAATATATAAAAATGAAATATATATCTATATCTCTGCGCACGTATTTCTCTCACTCTATCTCTCTCTCTCTCTCTCTTTCTCTCTCTCTCTCTCTCTCTCTCTCTCTCTATATATATATATATATATATATATATATATATATAGTAGTGGTGGGACGATTAATCGGAATAAAGAATCGGAAAAATCGGAACTTTTGGGGTATCGGAATCTGTATCGGAATCGGAAAAATTTGCGCCTATTTTCCCATGACAAAACCGATTCCTTTAATTTTTAAATTTTTTTTAGTTGATGTTGGTTTATGAAACATCTTCTACTGCTTGTAATAATAACAATATAATAAATATTTACGGATTTAAACTTCCAGTAAGACTAAAATCTCTAGATAACTTCCTAACAAGTTTGTTTTCACGTCTGAGAAAATATATTCACATTTAGGATGTGTTTTTACAGTAATCGGGGCAAAATAACAATTTTATAGTTAAATATTTAGATATTTATAAAGAATCGGGATCGGAATCGATAATTTTATCGAAATCAGGAGTTTAGTACGGAATCAGTAATTGTATCGGAATCGGGAAAAATATTGAAATCGTCTCATCCCTTATATATATATATATATATATATATATATATATATATATATATATATACTAGCAGGGAGGCTAAAAATTTTCCTGGACTGAATTACAATAATTAAACGCCCCCCCCCCCTCAGTGAAATAAAATCGATTGATTGCCTGCTCCAATTAGAGAACCCTGAAATGTACCAGTAGCAAACTTCAAATGCTTCCCCGCAGTGTCTTAGTCCACACAAAATTATAGTCCAAATTGCACTGTAGAGAATCTACTGCTGAGTTGATAAAATTATCTGTAAATAATGGCTTGAATTAAATTTAAAACGCCAAAGTCAAATATTATGGTTTGTGTTCACAATAGAAAGTTTCATTTCTAAAGCACTGCTGATTTTATTAAATTATTTTTAGATGATCAAATTAATTAAAGTTAAACGTACAAAAATCAAATATTATGGTTTAAATTGTGCTCTAAAAGGAAACATTCATTTCGAATGCGCCCCTATCTTACAAAAGAATATACTATTGATTTTTCTGCTAAACTTTTTCAAATACAATTGTGATACAATGTTGTATACGTTGATCAAAATTGGACTTTCTTCTATAGTCAGTTTTTGATTATCGATACTTATCCGACGCATTCCGATATAAAACCTACGTAAGAACACTCCCCAAAACATCAAGTACCTTCGTTTGAAATTTCAAAATAATCGGCGCAGCCCTTTTCAAATAAATAGAGAATGAACGATTTTGTATGCACACAAACAAGGTTATTGTTATATAATAGTAGAATATATATATATATATATATGTATATATATATATATATATACATATGTATATATACAAGGTTATTTTTATAGAATAGATTTTTTTTTAAAAGGTGGTCAGAACTTATCAAGGCCCGGAAGCCACTCAAGGATAAGGGTTATTGTAAGTACAGTACGTTAGATTTAATAAAGTGTCTACTTAATGGGGCGATTCATCAGGAATTTGTTTACGTTGGACTTGAAGACATCCAGGTTGTAGTCAGGTGGGAAGCTGGCAGACGGAACAGAGTTCCACAGGCGTGCATTTCTAAGAAAGAAGCTTTGTTCATGGAATCTACGTTTTATTTAGGCATATATAAAGAGTGGGGAAAGGTTTTGACAGTGGATTCAGCTAGACGGGTGTTTTTTGTAAAAGAATGGCGAGGGGGGACCAGAGATTGGAGTTCAGACGAGCGCCTGCCATGGAAATAACGATAAAACAGATAGGCTTGCAGCGTCTCTTCTGTGGGAGAGAGGTTGCAGGGAAGAGAGAAGGACATCCCCCACTAAGCCACGAAGTCTATTTTATACTCTGTCAAGGCAGGATAGGCTGTTTTTAGCAGCTCCTGCCCAGATATAGCAGCAGTATTCCATCCTTGGACGTACTTGGCTTTTATATAGATAGAGAATTACATCAGTAGTGAGATATCTTCTGGAGCGGTAGAAGGATCCCACCATCTTTCTAGCAACCTTGGCAACAAACTTGATGTACGTGTTTCATTTCAGATCAGGAGTGGAGGTCAAGCCCAGACGCTTGTCAAAACATGGGGCTTCTAGACGAGAGCCATCCATTTCAATTGATGCTAGATGAGGATCAGAGCGTTGATGATGTAAAGATAGGAGTTTGGTTTTAGATGCATTAAAGGTAACCAGCCACATCTTCCTCCACTGAACCACTCGTTCGAGATCAAAGGAGAGAGAATCAGAGAGAGCTTTGTCATTTACAGCCTTTGATGTGTTGCCGTAGATGGTCGTGTCATCAGCATAGATGTCAATGAATGATTTAAGTATGTGTTTAGGGAGATCATTGATGTAGATCAAGAAGAGAGTTGAGCCCAGGATGGATCCTTGAGGGACTCCAGCATTAATACTTCAAGCCTCTGATTTTTGTCCATCAACCACTACTCTTATGAGCCTATCAGAGAGAAATGATTTAATGATAGAGAGAATATTTCCAGTTATACTGTAGCTGGAACTCTTGTGAAGTAGGCCTTTATGCCATACCTTGTCGAAGGCCTTTGATATGTCAAGAGCAATTGCCCTAGAAAGGAAGCCTTTGTCAAGAGATTCACTAATCGTATGAGATATAACCGTTAGCACATCTAGTAGATCTTGCAGAACGGAAACCATATTGCGTGTCACTAAGAAGGTTATTTCTGCTGAGGTGATTGACTATTTCTCTATTTAATATGGATTCCAGCAAATTACTCATGACACACAGGAGAATTATTGTTCTGTACTGAGAGGGAGATGACTTATCACCTGTGTTCTTAAATACAGGGCATATTAATGAGGTTTTCCAGGGTGTTAGAAAGCACTTCTCCTTAAGGCAACGCTTAAACAGTTTCGTAAGTATGGGAGCAAGTTCTGGTTGAAGCTTTTTTAACACTATAATTGGGATGCCGTCAGGGCCAGTTGCTTTACTGGAATCAAGGTTATTGATTAGCTTGGCGACCTCATTCACAGATATTTGTATGTTACTTAGCGTGTTCTGTGTTATAGGAGGAATTATGGGGAGTTGATGGCCTTCGTCGCATAGGGTAGAATTAGCTGCAAAGTTCTTGGTAAATAGTTTGGCCTTGTCTGAAGCTGATGAGATGACCTCTGGTCCGTTGATAATGGTAGAATATATTGATATATTGATAATAGTACGATATATATATATATATATATATATATATATATATGTATACATATACACACTCATATATATATATATATATATATATATATGTGTGTGTGTATGTGTGTATGTGTGTGTGTGTAACATATCCATATACGTTATAGATTATATAATAAATTTCTTAGATGTTTCTGGACTTGGTCTATCAATTATGATAAATTTGATATGATTTAAAAGCACTTGGATAACGAGGAGTAGCTTTTTTATAATCTAAATATTTTATATTGATCACCATATTGTTTAAACATACGTATTATTAAACTTAAATTATAAAATCTATTAATATTAAAGTAACGTGGGCTATTCTCAGAAACCCGTAATATAAACGACGGTTATCCTGACACCCTGCACTGACGATTCCCGAAAGGATGAAACTCTAGTGTCTGTAGGTATTCAATCACAGCATCCGTCGAATAGCGTAATAGTAATGGGTTTCCTGGCTTGAGGTACTTGCCTGTCTAGCCGCACTGACGAGCTGTGATACAGCGAATCAGTATTATGTGAATGACTATAATGCTCCCTATATTGGGTTGAACATATTGGTAAGTGATATACAAACTGCTAATAGCGTATTAAGGATGCTCTTTGTGTAAACAAATCGAGCTTCGGCTTTTAGACGATGTCAAAACATCGTTAATTCACTACCCGCACAGCAGCAACCGAATAGCGTAATGGTAATTGGTTTCGATCCTGGCTTGAGGTAGTTGCCTGTCTAGCCACATTGATGAGCTGTGATACAGCGGAACAGTAATGTATGTGGATGACTATATATATGCAGAGAGAGAGAGAGAGAGAGAGAGAGAGAGAGAGAGAGAGAGAGAGAGAGAGAGTTGACGTCAATATGTTTGCAGATTTTTTTTGTACAAGCATTTAAAATTATCGTCGACTTAAAAATTCACCATGTTATTGCTATACATCTTATGGGATGACTGACCAATTTTTATGATTTCAGTTTCAAATGAACAGCTACAACAGAAATTGGAATATACACTACTAAAGCCTGATTGTCAAAGTTGGTGAATTTCAAAAATTAGAATCTAAACGCGAGGACACTTTAGAAGAACAATATATAATAAAATTCCATTTTAGAAAAAATGCCACGGAAACGTTTGGAATGTATCAGATTGCTTTTTGACATTCTTGCACCGAGCAGCAGTTTGTGAGTGGCAGAAGAGATCCAAAGAAGACAGGGAGTATGTGAGGGATTATGAGAGGTGGGAGAGGAGCAAGGAAGTAAACACACCAGAGTTTATTGACCAAATAAAGACTTTCATGTATAAGGACCGTCCTGTGTCTATAGAGACAATAAGTGTACAGTTTTATGTCAGTGTGGAACTAAAGTTGCGGAAGATTTGGGCAAAGTTTTTCCCCATGCCCCAGTCCACATCTCAATCCTTGTCACAGACTATTTGACTTAGATGGGTAGCAAGACAGTTCCTAACCCTCCCTATAGTCCAGACATCGCTTCCTGTAACTTTTGGTTATTTCCTAAGCTTAAGGAAAACATTAGAGGCTATCGTAATGAGACAATTGAAGAGATAAAACAGATTGTTATTAGTGTCATTGACACGCTCACACAAGAGCACTTTTCTTTAAATGTCATCTCCTTAGCGACTACTTTATCGCCTGAAAATCAAATCGAAAGTGTGCTACAAGTCGAAATACCCGATATATCAAATTTCAATTTCAATCAATCAAGGAATTTTCTAGAGACTTTTCGCACACACACCGACAAGGTCACTTTTAAGTATATATATATATATATATATATATATATATATATATATATATATATATATATATATGTTAAGTTTTGAGACATTGTATTGAACAAATATGGCGGCGTAGTTCAGATCAGTAACCAAGATGGCGGCCAAGAATCAGATGCGGTCCATGACGTAGTTAACCTGTTAAGTTCTGAAATATTGTGTTGAACAAAGACGGCGGCGTAGTTCAGATCAGTAACCAAGATGGCGGCCAAGAATAAAATGTGGTTCGTGGCGTAATTTACGGCGAACTCATTAAATCCAACATTCGACAATTTTTATAATTTTTAAAAGTTTTCATTGGTTGTTTAGCACAGCCGTTGGTTATAAAAACGATTGGCGAATCCATTCGTCTCATACCCCCACCACTCGTCTGATACGGAAGGTCTCCTAGCGGCTTTGGCTGCAGGGAGACAGGGTAGTAGTACTCGTCAAGGATTCGTCACTTAACACTCAGCTCAACAGGTGAGGGGCTGGGAACCGGGCCAGCACCTGTTGGACTGAGGTACGCCGCCTGGGCAATGGTAGGAGGTTAACCTTCCCAGGCCTTGCCACTGTGCTTTCCAGTGGTGTAAGTTCATTGCTTACTGTCTGAGACGCCCCTACCGGGGAATGCCGACGGGGTTACTCAGGCAATTTTTACAATTGCAGGAGTGCCCCTCCTTTAGGAGTGCCTGGTGGATCCCCCATTTCCGGCCTTGTGCCACATTTTGGCGAGGTGGGCGGAAAATAAATAACTACCCCCATCAGGAGTCAGAAACATTTTACACATCCCCTTTTTTGATATAATTGAAAAATCCTTTCGGATTCAATTTTAGTTTCACTTGAGAAAAGGAAAGAAAAATAAATAAATAAATAAAAATAAACGAACAAGAAAAATAAACCAATAATATATACACTTGTGCCCGATATTATTCATACCCCCCCTTGAAAATTGAGTTTATTAGGTGTAACTTTGTAAGAATTTATTGTTTACGTCCATATTGATACATATTCTTAATAAACCTCTTCTCATCATTTTCGTCATTTTAAAATCTCGGGATACTTGTAATAAAAGAAATATACAGCTATTTATAAAATCTGCAATGTTCAAAAATAATCATACCCCCTTATTTTTCAGTATAAATCGAGTTTCTGACTGTTTGTTTCCTGTTTGATTCTTATTTTGAATACTTTTATACAAATCTGCGATTAATTTCATTTCGTTTTTTGCAGTTTTCAGAAATTAAAATGATATCAACTGAAAACCAATAAAAGAATAAAAATTATTAGAATGGGGAAGAAAAAAGAGCTTAGTAATGATCTTAGGACTAAAATTGTGAATTCACATAAGCATGGTTTAGGTTACAAGTCAATTTCCAAGAAATTTGAGGTCCCTACAGTAACAGTACAGAGTATCATCAAAAAATTCCAGAGCCACCACACAACAAACAACTTGATTGGTAGAGGAAGGAAAAGGAAACTGTCTGCTAGAGCCACCAGGAATATTGTAAGAAGTGTTAATGCAAATCCAACCACCACTACTAAGGACATTTTAGAAAATCTGGAGTCTTTTGGCATAAAAATATGAAGGCAAACATTGCAAAGGACTCTGCATGAAAATGGTCTGAAAGGAAGAAGACCAAGAAGGACTCCGTTGCACACCGAAAAACACCTTGCAGCACGTCTAAAGTTTGCTAGGACCCATGTGAATTCTCTAGAGTCCGTTTTCTCAAGTATTTTGTGGACTGACGAAACAAAAATTGAATTGTTTGGCCATATGGATGCTTCTTACGTTTGGAGGAAGAAAGGAGAAGCTTACAACCCAAAGAACACCATACCCACGGTGAAACATGGTGGTGGTAGCCTAATGTTTTGGGGCTCCTTTTCGGCTAGTGATCCAGGTAGTTTGGTCAAGATAGATGGAACCATGAAGAAGGAGCAATATTTGGAGATACTCCAGAAAAACATTAGACAGGATGCGGAGAAGCTCCATTTAGGACCAAACTGGGTCCTTCAACAGGATAATGATCCAAAACATACTGCAAAAATAGTCAAGAAATGGTTTGAGGATAATCAAATTAATGTTTTGGAATGGCCTAGCCAGAGTCCTGACCTGAACCCTATCGAAAACCTCTGGCACATAATGAAAACTGACGTTAAAAAGCGGAAACCTAGAAATTTGAGGGATTTGGAGAACTACTGCATTGAAGAATGGTCAAAAATCAGTGTTGATGCTTGTAAAAACCTTGTTGATAAATATCCAAAACGGTTACAGGCAGTTATTAAGAATAAAAGGCATGCTATTGACTTTTAGTAAGAGAGGTATGAATAATTTTGAACTAGTGCCATTATTGTTTTTCTTTGTATAATGTTTCAAACTTGTTTAATTTATTTATTTGTTGAGTTTAAATTAAATGCTTATGCTTGATTTATTGTTTGAAATCCCTTTAATATTGTCTACCTTCTGGTTTGAGCAATATTCTTATAGAAATCTCAAAGATCCGAGGGGTATGAATAATATCGGGCACAAGTGTGTATATATATATATATATATATATATATATATATATATATATATATATATATATATATATATATATTTCTTCTGGTTTTGGGGGAATTTGTCTTTATTCTCATTGGCCAAAAATAATTATTGGTATAATGTGTGCAAAAAGAAGCCTTTTTATAAATATAAAAATAAATACTTTTCAAATATATATAAATATACAAATAGAATACTTTTCAAATACATATAAACATATGCACAAAAATTCACAAATATACATTTTTTTGTTTTGTTATATCAAATGTTTGCCAAAAAAAGATACAGAAAAATAACTATTTGACAAATAGGAAGTTTACAAAAAGGCTTTTACAAGTGACTTTTTTTTGTAACAAAAACTGGAAACATTATGTTAGGTATTAGTTGGTTAATTTGGTTAGTATGGTAGAAATGGTCGCAGTTTAACGTCGTGCCCGGGACAATTTATGATTTTTTTTGGTGTGATTTTGACTGTTCATGCTTCTCCTTTTGGATTTCTGGAAAGAGATTTATTCATAATTAGATTCCAAAAAGTTCGGTTATAAAATGTCTTAATTTTATTCTTTTTATAGGTTTAGTGAAAATGTCGGCTATATTACTTTCAGACGTCAAATAAGTAAGAGTAATAGATTTTTTCCTTATTTCATCCCTTATAAAATGATATCTGATATCAATATGCTTCGACCTTTGATGAATCATAGAATTATTTGCTAATAAGATACTGCTCTGATTATTACAATGAATTACTATAGTTTTTTTTTTTTACTTAGATCTGGTTTTAACTGAAATTTATGGGTTTGTCTTTCTGAGTTATAACAGTTGTAAAGGTTTTAAAATCGGCTAGAAGTCCCTTGAGGGTCATTGATATCAACAAGCTATCGCTTATCATTTCACCTGAGAGTTTTAAAGCATTGGCGGTTGTTTCTGCCCTTATAACGTAGTCGGTAATCGTTTCATCCTCGCTACGTTTCAGAGACGTTAGTTCTGTATATAGGGATATCATTTTCGGTTTCTCTTTTGATAAATAATGTCCTCTTAATATGTTCAATGCTTTCCTTCCATCATCCAATGCGTCTCTTATAATCAGAGACAGACTTCTATCGTCTAAACATTGAATCAGTTCTGCGAAAAGTCGCGTTCTTTTCGAGAAATTCGGGGTCGTTTGGATTCTCTGTTGGAGATTGTGTCACTTTATGTAGTTTCCAAATCCTTAGATATCACAGAAATTTTATCTGCCACAATTCGAATTTAGATTCCGATCCGTCAAAGAAAAGATGGCGGCGTAGTTCAGACCAGTAACCAAGATGGCGGCCAAGAATCAGATGCGGTCAGTGGCGTAGTTAACCTGTTAAGTTCTTAGATATTGTGTTGAACAAAGATGGCGGCGTAGTTCAGATCAGTAACCCAGATGGCGGCCAAGAATCAAATGCGGTCTGTGGCGTAGTTAACGGCGAACTGATTGAATCCAAAATTCGACAATTTTTATAATAATTTTAAAAAGTTTTCATTGGTTGTTTAGCACAGCCGTTGGTTATAAAAACGATTGGCGAATCCATTCGTCTCATACCCCCATCAGTCCTCTGATGGAGAAGGTCTCTTAGCGGCTTCGGTTACAGGGAGACAGGGTAGTAGTACTCGTCAAGGATTCGTCACTTGACACTCAGCCTAACAGGTGAGCGGCCGGGAACCGGGCCAGCACCTGTTGGACTGAGGTAGGCCGCCTGGGTAATACCTAGGAGGTCCACCCTCCCAGGCCTTGCCACTGGGCTTTCCAGTGGAGTAAGTTCATTGCTTACTGTCTGAGACGCCCCTACCGGGGAATGCCGACGGGGTTACTCAGGAAGTTTTTACACTTGCAGAAGTGCCCCTCCTTAAGGGGAGAATGCTGGATCCCCACTTTCCGGCCTTGTGCCACATTTTGGCGAGGTGGGCGGAAAATAAATAACTACCCCCATCAGGAGTCAAAAACATTTTACATATATATATTTATATATATAATTTCCGCGCGTTAGAACGTTTTTATCAGAGTTTCTATAGTAACACACATGAATCACTTATAGTTAATTAATCTATCTTTCACTTTGCATGTGCAACGATTTATATCTTTAGACATTTTTTGGTAAATTACAACTCAGAACTAATTGTAATCTTTTATTTACAAATATTTGAACGTAGTGATAAGGAAAAATAAACCCTGTTTAATATCGCGAAGTGATTAAGATGTATTTCAAAGAATGCAAACTAAAGGAAACTTTTGATTAAATGAAGGAAGCATTTGTTAACGATGCATACGACTTTGTAAAACGCTGGCATCGTGAATTCAAACTTCGCCAGAAAACTGGAAATCAACTTTTAGACTTAGTCGTTTCCTTTCTGCCACTAACCAGCCATCTGTTAGTGATGTTAAAGTTTTCAATTTTCAAAGATCAACGCGTGATTATTCAATTACACGAGTCTATTGTGCTTCGCTTTTGAGAAAATGAAGAGAAGCTATGAAAATCAAGAAGCAGGCTAGATCCGCAAAATTATTTTTCCTATAAGACAACGTTTCAATCCACAATGCGCATGCGCATGTCGCCAGATAAGAAACACGAGCGTGTCACTATGAAATCAACTTCACCTCTGCCCGACCCTGATCATGCAAATTTTTGACGTTCACGTCTCCCGAGCTAACGCATTGTGTTTGAAAGGAAAGCGTTTCCTAGATAAGGCAGCCTTGATTTCCGAACTCACGTCGCGGGTGGGGAACCAACTCGGGCTGTTTTATAAAAACGGCCTACAGAGCTGCATTAAACGAGATAAATGCGTAACTCTGGGTGGTTCTATTCCGATGTAAAACTAATAACTTGGGCATTACTCATTGAACGCTCCATATATATATATATATATATATATATATATATATATATATATATACCCATTTGATTACAAAAATATATGCTTATAATGTATGCATGCTCAATAAATGTTTTCAGATCGACACAATTAAGTTCAATAAAAATGAATATATATATATATATATATATATATATATATATATATATATATATATATATATATATATATATATATACTAGCAAAAGCACCCGTCTTTTACTGAGTTCAAAAACAGCCCACAGAAAATGGATTCTGATTTCTGAAAGTATGATAGGTTATGAAAATGAAGGGTTGTAAAGAGATAGCTTCGAATTTGTGGGTATCAAAACCAAAGGAAAATATGATGAAAGTAAAAATAAAATAGATAAACCCCATAATTTATTATACCATACCTGTTCACACTGAAATACTTATCACAATATTCTGTGAATTTATATTAAAAAAACTTTGTTAAACTTTGTGACATATTTCCATTTTATGGAGGTCAGACGCGAACGAACACCCCATAATTTATTATACCATATTTCTTCAAACTGAAACATAATTATCAAAGTATACTTACGCAGATAGATATGAAAAGTCTTTATCAAAGTTTGTGACTATTTCCATTATATGGAGGCCAGGCGCGAACGCTGACCCCACAATTTTATTATACCATCCCTATTTAAGTTAACACATACTTATCAAAGTATTCTTATGTACATCTATATCGAAAACATATGTAAACGTTTTTTTTTTTTAATTAGAAACTTTGTTATTTCCATACTTTGTGGACCAGGCGCGTACGCAGACCCCACAATTTTAATGAATCATTATGCCAGATCAAACGTATTCATCCCTGTGTCTCGATACATCTTCTATCATTATATGTGATCAGTTTTCTATAATAGTCAACCATATAGAAGCCTATTCGTGACTAGCCACGCACACAGATGTTCACCTTTATATATATATATATATATATATATATATATATATATATATATATATATATATATATATATATATATATATATATATATATATATATAGCACGTAGTGGTGGAAATTGGATACAATCTGATTATTTGAGAAGCAGTTCAGCAATACCTTATTTACATGATGTTTTGAAAGTGTAAATTCATTTTTATTGAACTTAATTGTGTCAATATGAAAAAATTAATTGAACATACATACATTATAAGCATATATTTTTTATAATCAAATGGCTATATGTGTGTGTGTGTATATATATATATATATATATATATATATACATATATATATAGTAAGTTATAAAATACGTATGGCGATTAAGCTACACTGAATATTCCGCCTTTCATCCACTCTAGGGCTCTTCAGGCTTATGCGCGAATTTTGTGGTTGTCTGTCGTTTTTATATACGCACCTTCTATTGAGATTTTAGTTAGGCAATCAGCTTTCTAGTATCCACCGCGCCCTTCCTATCAGCCAATCAACATGCACTTATCGGACAAAGGCCTATTTGACCTCTGGTTGACCTGTTCCTTTGTGTGTGCTCTATTTTTAAAAGGTCATTTTCAAAGATTATCAAATGGTCTACTGTTTTCGCATTTGTAAGGGTTTTAAAACCATAGGATTTCTTTTTTGTTTACGTTTTCATTTTTAAGGAAGAAATTTTCTCGCCATCACATTCGGCGTATTAGTTCATCTGTTTTTTGAATTAATTTAATAATATAGCTATGCTTGCTAGGTGTGGGGATGTTTTTTTAGCGATGTTTCGAAATTAAATCTTTCCATATCTATTAATGTGGTGAAAAAAATTCTTTTGAGAGTGCTCAACTGTTTCAGGAGCTAAGTACAACTAATTCATTTACTCACATATAATTAATATACGAAAGTATAAAGTTATGCGTAAACTTTACGTATTTACTTCAAAAGTGCTCAATACGTAGGTAGAGCTTATATATATATATATATATATATATATATATATATATATATATATATGGAGCGTTCAATAAGTAATGCCTAAGTTATTAGTTTTGCATTGGAATAGAAACCACCCATATATATATATATATATATATATATATATATATATATATATATATATATACTACCTATCTCGGCTTCTTAACGGTGCTTTAACGGGAAATCACATGCGATCACTATACAGCCACATCCAACTATGTCACAGCTGCCAATCCCAACAGCTAGGTCTATTAAAACAAGTATCATGCGAACATAAAAAACAGCAAACATTTACATGATTTCATTACTAGACAGCACGGCCTCAAGAAAATGTTGAACTTCTCATATAATGGTAATTATATGGGCAACACAAGAAAATGATGACTAGTGCTTTATAATGAGAAATAACGTGCGATCACTAGACAGCCACATCCAACTATGTCACAGCTTCCGATCCCAACTATTAAAACAATTATCATTCGAATAAAAAACAATAAATTTTTACATGATTTCATTACTAGACAGCACGGCCTCAAGAAAATGTTGAACTTCCTATATAATGGTAATTATATGGGCAACACAAGAAAATGATGACTAGACATTCTAGAATATTGGCAAATATGTTTGAGAAATAGTAAAAAAAAATCTCATTATAAATGACTGGTTTCTAAAACCGACAATTTGTTTCAACAAGAAATAATTAGACAAAAATTGCTGATTGGCTGTATATGATGAAACACAAAAAAGTGTTATGTTAATGAGAGAATATTATTTAAAGATGAAATCGCAGATTAGTTTTTCCAGCCCTGGTAAATTATCTTCGTGTTAGTTATCACATAATGCCAAAAAAAAAAAAAAAAAAATTAAACAATTAAAACACAAGATACAAATAAACTAATTAGAAGAAACTAGATTTTGTTGACTACAATGTCAATTGGTTACACAAAACTTCCAACCATGAACGTTTTAATAAAGATTTCGTTTTCGTAAATGCCATAATGTGCGTCTCGATTTTCGTAATCGGTACTCTTAACATGAGTTAGAACAGATACGTTTAGGACATTGCTAAGACCGCTGCAAAGAAGTTGGGCTCTCTCTACCATACTAGAATGTTACTTAAGCCTCAGAGTGTTCTGTACCACTACAAGGCCACCATTCGCCCATGTATGGAGTATTGATGTCACATCTATGTTGGTGCTTCTCTACTAGTCTCTCCTTCTTAGACAGGGTTAAAAAAAGAGTCGCCAACCTAATAAAACCCGGACTATCAGCTAGGCTTCAACGACTATCCCATCGACGAAATGTCGCACCCCTCTACCTGTGTTGCATAGGGGACCATATTAGAGAGAGAGAGAGAGAGAGAGAGAGAGAGAGAGAGAGAGAGAGACGGATGGAGACATGTATATAACAGAGACGGCGGACATGTATATTGATGAGGGCGAGAAGAGAGACATTTATACATTTTACAATTCTTTAGATGTTTCTTCTTTTACCACAGATATGTAGAGAGGAGGGTTATCAGTTCTTATGACACAGGAGGGAACTGTCATTACTTATGAGAGAGGGAGACACATTTCGTAGATGGTTTATACACAAAGTGCATTATAACGATGAGTGGACACAATGTTCATATAAAGGATGTCTCACATTACCTTTAATTGTTAAAGAATGACACAACACGAAGACGCAGTTACAAAATATGATGTGTTCTTTTATTACATTCGGTCGGTTGCAATTATGTACGTATTTTTTAAATTCTAGCACATTTTAGTCTATTTCTATATAACCACTTAGCTAAGAAAGATCAGCCCCCCCCCCAAAAAAAACTGCTTTAGTCAGCCCTTTTCAACTGACTTCATAATTTTATTATTTATTTATTTTTATATCAGACTTTCTCCGATCTTCCTGGCATTTACTTTTTGGATGTAGGGTATTCCTCCTATGATTCACGTCAGCTGCTTCATCCAGCCATTCTTATGCCGTAAATCGAGGTCTGATTTTACCTCTCTCGAAATCGAAGATTCTTTCGTCCAAAAGTGTCCCGATCGTTTCTTTCGCCTAGTTGTTCTACTAATTATGGCTTTGTTTCATTTTGTAACTATCTTATATTTTTGGGACATACTCAAAGCTCATTTACTTAAATCTTTGTGGTTGGCTTCCAATTCTATGGCTGACTGGGATAGCTCCGTATATTTATATCAGATCAACCTCTGCGTTCCATGTTTAAAAAGGATGTGTCCTCTATAGTATCAGACCTGACGGAATCGTTAATTGTAGGTATAGACCGTTTACTACCCTCGAAAATATTCCAGCAAAAACCTAACAGCTTGCCGTGGTTCTCTCCAGAATGTGCTGCTGCCATTGCGCACAGAAATTACTTTTTCCATTGCTTCCCACGTAATAGATGTACTGAGACTAAAGCCGCTTTAAGGACTGCCAGCAACCACTGTAACAAAGTAATAAAGAACGCAAGAGAGTTGTATGCTCAGTCCGTAAAGTCCAACTTAGCTGACCAGCGGCTTGGTTCCACCAGTTTTGGCAAATAGCAAACAGAATTCTGTGTTCTATCCCAACTCTCATAAATGGACCTGAGGTCATCTCGTCAGCACCAGACAAAGCCAAACTCTTTGCCAAGAACTTTGCAGCTAATTCTACCCTTTGCGACCAAAGCCGCCAACCTCCAATATTTCATCCTGTATCAGAAAACATGCTATATGATATACAAATATATGTACGTGATGTTTCCAAGCTAATCAAACACCTTGATTCCAGTAAAGCAACTGGCCCTGACGGTATTCCAATTATAGTACTCAAAAATCTTCAACCTGAACTAGCGCCCATACTTACAAAACTGTTTAAACGTTGTCTTAAGGAAAATTGCCTCCCATCACTTTGGAAAATTTCATCAGTATGCCCTGTATTTAAGAATTTAGGTGATCGATCATCTCCCTCTCAGTACAGGCCAATAAGTCTCCTTTGCGTCATGAGTAAGTTGCTGGAATCTGTGTTAAATAGAGTAATACTCAACCATCTCAGTAAAAATAACCTTCTTAGTGACACGCAATATGGTTTCCGTTCTGCTAGATCTACAGCAGATGTGCTTACAGTTATATCTCACAGGATTAGTGAATCTCTCGTCGGAGGCTACCTTTCTAGGGCAATTGCTCCTGACATATCAAAGGCCTTTGATAGAGTATGGTATGAAGGTTTACTTTACAAGATCCCCAGTTACTGTATAGCTGAAATGTCTTCTCAATTATTAAATCATTTCTCTCTGATAGGTCCATAAGAGTAGCGGTTGATGGGCAGAAATCAGAAGCTCACATTATTAATGCTAGAGTCCCTCAGTGGTCCATCCTGGGCCCAACTCTTTTCCTGATCTACATTAATGATCTTCCAAATCACATCCTTACATCATTCGTAGACATTTATGCTGATGACACTACTATCTGTGGTAGCACATCAAAGACAGTAAACGACCAAGTTCTCTCTGATTCTCTCTCCTTTGATCTTCAGCAAGTTGGTCAATGGGGAATGAGGTGGCTTGTTACTTTTAATGCATCCAAAACCAAGCTTTTATCTTTACATCATCAACGTTCTGAACCCCATCTGACATCAATTAAAATGAATGGCTCTCGTCTTGGGGAAGCCTAATGGTTTGACAAGCTTCTGGGCTTGACCTTTACTCCTGATACATTTAATACATTAATCTACTCCTGATACATTAAATACATTAAATACATTAAATCCGTTGCCAAGGCCGCTGGAAAAATGGTGGGATCCTTCTATCGATCCAGTAGATATCTCACTGCTGATGCAATTCTCTATCTATATAAGAGCCAGATACGTCCAGAGATGGAGTACTGTTGCCACATCTGGGCAGGAGCTGCTAGAAAGGACTTGTCCTGCCTTGATAGAGTTCAAAATACACTTCTTAACCTCGTAAGGGATGTCCTTTTCTCTTCCCTGCAGCCTCTTTCTCATAGAAGAGATGTTGCGTGTTTGTCTCTGCTTTATCGTTATTTTCATGGCAAAGGCTCGGCTGAGCTCCAATCTATGGTCCCCCCTCGCCAGACTCTTACAAGAAACATCCGTCTTGCAAAAAACACTATCACTAATTCCCCCCACTCTTTATCTGTGTCTAAACCTAAACGTAGATTCCATGAACAAAGCTTCTTTCTTAGGACTGCAAGCCTGTGGAATTGTCTTCCGTTTTCCTGCTTTCCAGCTGACTACAATATGGTTATCTTCAAGTCTAACGTAAACAAGTTTTTGATGAACCGTTCCATATAAGTAAACAAATTTACCGAAATTCCATTATTATCTATTACTATATTGTCCAATTTCTACTGTACACTCTCTACCCCTTATCCTCGAGTGGCCTTATCTACTGTACACTCTCTACCCCTTATCCTCGAGTGGCCTCTTGACCTTTATAAGTGGTGATGCCAATGTAAAAAAATTATTAAGATATACCTGTTCATCACACTGATTCGCTCGGATTTCATTGCTTGGACCCTTGCAACTTGATGAAGAGAACATCACCCTTAACTAAATAACCCCCATCCCTTGCGCCAGAAGTCCTATTTGAGCATTAAATTCTAACTATGGTTAGATTTCTGTGATTTTTCTTTTTTTTCATCAGAGCGTCCAAGATCCAGAAGAAATATCCCGCATTCATGCATCTCTAAAAAATATAAGGTTATATCTTCCTACGTACTTACGGCATATTTTACTTTTCTCTCACCCCATAATTCTATAAGTGATTTGCCTGTGGTACTGACTATCATAGTCCTTTTGGTAGCCTAAGGATTTTTCTTATCCTCCACCGCCTGCATTTTTAATATATTGAGCCAAGACTTATCACTCTGCTTGGAGCCATTACGTGCGGCCTGCTTTTATAAGCATCCGGTTTCGCAGGATCAATTATTTTTTCGAACAGGGCATTTCTAATGCTTATCTGACAGCCTACACATCTTGCGAAAAAAATTTTATGGACATTAAAAACATACAAAAAGAAAATATAAAAAAAACTCCCTTTCGGCTTATCACATCTGAAAAAAACTCTCCAAAATACCCGTTTACGTAATTTTCTATTTTGCCCCTCTCTAAAATTCTAACTTATTTCTAGGCCAATCATCTGTCTCCGTATCATTTGATTTTCCTATGACTTGGTTCTTTCCATTTTAATGGATTTACCTACTTATGACTTTGAGTTTCTGATGGTAAAATACAATAACATTATACATACAAAACATGTAAAAAAATACATTATACATTTAACTTAAAAAAATCTGTTACAACAACAAATTCCAATAAAATCCGTCTAAAGAAATGGTTTTAAAAAAAAACAAATAAATCACACGAAAAGCTGAAAATTTCAACTGTGAACACAAAAATGCCTTTTTCACAAAAGTACATATCTTCTCATAAAAGTATAGGCGACTTTTGAGTTTGATTGAACAACGTATAAACAATTCCGAATTGACACAAATTTTACAAATGACAATAATGACTCAAATTTCTCTGCTTGTGTGTATGTGTGTATTTTTAAAACAAAACAATTCTTTATCAATGAATTACGCCGAATGTCATAGTATTTTGCTGTTTTACGCAAATGTACCTTGTAACATTCGTATTTGTTTTCGTGTGTTTTTGTTTCTTATTTTTTCTTTGCGGCGTATCGACATTTTTCTTGCGAGAGTGTATACATTTTTATTGTGTATGTGCTGTATTTTGTCTCTCTGTGATTATGTGTGTGTGTGTTTTTTTTCTTAATTATTATTATTTTTATTTCGTCTAGCATATTTTTCTTGTTTTTTTCATTGGACCCTTACGTTGTGTTTCGTGGTAAACCAAGATTGTTTTTTTTTATTCTTGCAGAATAAAATGTGGTCACGGTACCAGAACGCAATATATTGCATTGGGGATATTCATATTTATGAGGGGAATACATAGAAGAAAGGAGAACGACATTTATACATTTTGCTGTCTGTGGTTCTTATAACATATATTTAGAGAGGAGAGAGAGGTGGTGATCAGTTTTTTTAACACAGAGAAGAGGACTGTCATTACTTATCATAGAGAGGGGGACACAATGTTCATATAAATTATCTTTAATTGTTAAAGAATGACACAACACGAAGACGCAGTTACAAAATATGATGTGTTCTTTTATTACATTCGGTCAGTTGCAATTATGATGACATCCTGCAATTAAAAAGTTGACTACATGATTAAAACTTTCTAACCCTTCGCTTCTAAAGGGGGACCCTCTTCTGACCAATATCAGCTCTGTCTTCCGTCTGTCTTACTCTTCTTCGACTCTAGCTCCTATATTGAGAATTCCTTTCTGCCATGATGTTATACGCATCTCTAAAACGTGCCGGACCTCGTGGAGAACTCAGGTGGTCTAAAAATACTTTGTTTGGCACGTTTCCAAACCACTTTTGCAGACAATGAATTTTCTCTAACCTATTTTCCGACCTAACTTATTTTTCAGCATATTTAAATTTGATATTGTTCGACTTCTAACTGACCCTACTTTCATTCAGTTTTCACAAAAAAGAATTGAATAATTAAATTTCTTTTCAAACAACATATCTAAACTATTTTATGTGAAAACTCAACAATGCGAAAATTCCATTTCTAACCCTATTTCTGAACCTTGCTTACGAGGTTCGAATCTCGGTCTATCTAATCTCATTTTTACTTATCTAATGCTTTTCTTACTTACAATAATAGTTATAATAGTTTCTACCCTGGGACTGGTAGATTTTTGAATTCACTTCCGGTTTCCTGCTTCCCCGACTGTACTGACATACGGAAGTTCAAGTGTAACGTAAACAGATATCTTACTGCTCGACTCCATGCATCTCTCTTTCGGGCAGTCCGTCGATTTCGATGATGACGCGGAGGTCGGTTAGTGTCCGTGTCGAAGGTGCGACGTGAGTCCGATCAGATCCGAAACCGCGGCCGCAGATGTGATACCTGATGGCAGGGAATCCGGGTAATGGCGACCGTAGTCGCGCTCTCCCTCTTGGGCAGTCCATCGATTTCGACGATGACGCAGTAAGAGCACGACCATCATACTCCAATCGCCTGAATGCAGAGATCACGCTGCGGCTTCCAGTCCATCAAACTTGCCGGTACGCCCTCACTCCATCGCCACAGGACTTTCACTTCTCTCCCAGCCTAGGCAAAGTAGGAATACGCAGCTTGCACAGTACTACTAGCACCCTCTCCGCTGAAAGCAAAAATACAGAGGCACATCCGATGGCTGAGGCAGACCCGAATCGAATTGTACATCACCCTCGTTGACTACGTCGGTACTGCGGTGCTGGTTCATCCGCTGCGCAATCCGTTGGGATTCCTTCCTCATCCGCCAAGAGCATCGTTGAGCAGGCTTGGATTTTTGTGACCCTAAAAAGGGGGGGACTAGTGGGTACTACACCTTGCCCAAGGGTGACCTAGCACTGCAACGACTAAGGGTTAGTGAAATTCTCCCCAAATCCAGGGCCTCGTTGCCGGATGTAGTTTTACGTCATACTCAGGACTACTCCCTACCTAATTTGTAGGGGTACTCCCTACATAGTACCCCTACAAATTATGTCCTAGATAGTAACCCTCTACATTAAAGTGGACTGTGCATTGTTTGGGGTAAAAATACTATAAAACAGTACCACGTCGTGTTCGTCGTCATCTTTTGGCATAAGATTGTTATAGCTTTATTAAGTTGGTTAGTGATGCTGTGTTTTTTAAAAGTATTAAATTCAAAATTAACATAACTAAAAATTTAAATGAAATTTTAACACACACACACGAATATATATATATATATATATATATATATATATATATATATATATATATATATATATATATATATATATAATGGGTTTAGAAATTCCATCAAGAGAAAGATGTATATTTAAATAAGCGGGTGGTCACCAACAATGTGTATTTTTTAACATTATTTTATTATTCTGTGTCTTGGTTTTTCATTGAGAATTATTTTTAGATCATTGTAATAATGTTTTTAAATAATTGAGATCATTTTTTAACGCGTTTCAGGCGTTCTATGAAGAGTCCTCTTCCGAAATTATTTAAAATGCTTATAATATATTCGAAATGTGTTAAGGATGTAAAAATAGCATTTTCGTAGTTCATTTGAAATGTTTCCAAGAGGTGGAAACGTGTAAGTGTCTATTATTCATTGGAATGTTCAATTTTTATTACTGTTTTATTGGGCTGTGGTCACTCCTGTCTTGGGTTTCTCTCTCTCCAGTGTTGTTGGTTTCGAGGTATAGTAGGGTTGGTATTGTTCAGTGTGTTGTATTAGAGATAGGGGTGTTATGTCTGTGTGTGGTTGTATGCGCGCGCATGTGTGTTTTAATGTGTCGGTTCTGATTTATGTGTGGGTGTGGATATGTATATGGATGTGCATGCGAGTGTGCCTTGCATTTCATGTTTTTGTATGTTGATATTAGGCTCTGTTTAGTTCAGGAGTGAATCTTGTTATGAAGTTTTTTTCTTGTGTAAGTAAATAAAAATAATTGTCTGTTTGGAAGATTGGAATTATTTTGAATAATACCAACCCTACTTAACCCTACTTAACCTCGAAACCAACAACACTTGGAAACACCTAGGACCATAGTGTAATATCTGTTCCAACACCTCGCTCCCCCTTCAGTCAGTGGAGGAGAAATCTCTCATGACTGAGACTACTATCATCCCTTCTATCATCCCCCTTCCATACCTATACCCCTCCAACTGGCCCCTCCCCTCTGGGGAACGAGATCTTCCCCACACTAGGAACCGATCCTGGGTCTTTTTTTTAATAGACAATTAATTCACTTCTTGTTTAAAAAATAATTACATTTGCATTCAATGAACGAGTTTTATTTTATTAAGTTTAATAGTTATCAGCAATACAATTATAACAAGAAACATAAGCAAAAACATCTACTAATTCAAAAGTGTAACATCTTTCAACGTTAATCCTATTTCTAATATCATCACTAATATTTTTCAACGTTAATGATATTTATAAAATGCTTACGTATATTTTCAACGTTAATGCTATTTATAATATGCTCACTAATATTTTTCAACATTAATGCTATTTATAATATGCTTACAGATATTTTTAAACGTTAATACTATTCCTAATATGCTCACTAATATTTTTAACCGTTAATGCTATTTATGATATAATCACTTATATTTTTCACGTTAATGCTATTTATAAGATGTTTACAGATATGTTCATCGTTAATGCTATTTATAATATGCCCACTAAAATTTTTCAACTTTAATGTAATTTCTAATATGCTAACTAATATTTTTCAACGTTAATGCTATTTATAATATGCTTACATATATTTTTCAACGTTAATGCTATTTATAATATGGTCACTAATATTTTTCTATGTTAATGCAATTTATAATATGCTTATAAATATTTTTAAACGTTAATGCAATTTATAAGATGCTCACTAATATTTTTCAACGTTAATGCTATTTATAATATGCTTACAGATATTTTTCAACGTTAATACTATTTATAAGATGCTCACTAATATTTTTCACCGTTAATGCAATTTATAATATCCTTACAGATATTTTTCAACGTTAATGCTATTTATAATATGCTCACTAATGTTTTCAACGTTAATGCTATTTATAATATGCTTACAGGTATTTTTAAACGTTAATGCTATTTATAATACGCTCACAAATATTTTTCAACCTTACTGCAATTTCAAAGGTGCTTATTACCATTTTTTGTACGTTAACGCAATTTCTAATATGCTTACGAAAATATTCAACGTTAATTGTATTTTTAATATGCTCACAAATATTTTTCAACGTTAATGCTATTTTTAATGTGCTTACCAATATGTTTCAACCGTAATGCTATTGCTAATATGCTACCTATCATTGACTAATAGTTTAGCTAGTACCAGTATTTTTCTAATATTTTCCTAACAGTAATGCTACGACTAATATCTTACTAATAGTTTGAACCGAAATGATATAATATTGAAGAACATATATATACATCATTACATTTGATTTCGTCTCTGAGTTTTGATTATGAAGAGAATTATACTTAATCAAATGCAATGGCAGAAAATATAACAAAGCCAAATATTCCTGAGATCTCGTTAATATACGTTTGGTTGTTATTTCGGCAAAAACTATCTCTCTTTTATTTACGCCCGCTTGCAAAAATGCTTCAATTTATCATATGCTTTCAAACTAAGAAAGAAAGCTGATCAGATGCGTTTTATTTTAGAATGCAACTTTTCAGTCGATGTAATCTCAGATCTATTCGAGTTGAGCAGTGTACTAGGCAGGTCCCATTTGATTTTATTAGTGAGATACTCAAGTCAATCAGCGAAAGAATTTTACGTTTCTGAATTTCTTAAGTTGGGAATTTATAATTTTTATAATTTGGATGGTTGGTTGTTTTTGTTTTACGGCATATCAACCTTTTTCAGGTTATTTAATGCCGAATCTAGTTATTTTGAGGAACGATTTTTAATGGAGTATATTTGTTTTTTAAGTCGGATTCTATTTAACCCATAGTTGGGACCCTAACAGGAACTACCACTCCGGGTCAGAGTGGACCTGGGAGAAATGGCAATTAAAGGGTGGCTCCACACTCCCCAAGGCCCGCAGGGTGGGGCCTCACCATCAGATATAGTTTTAGGTCATATCCAGGAACTTTATAATTTGGATTCTTCGGATTAATGTTCTCATCTTGAGTTTTTATTTCACAATGTTTCGGCCGATGTAATTTCCGACTTTCTTCATGTGTATCAGGGCGTACTCAGAAACCTTCACGGGATTTTAAACGGACCCCAAAATTTGATTAATTTGGATAACAATCTTTTTGTTCTTTCAGGCATGAAAGGATGGTAGTCTTAAATAATTCACAATTGCATGCTCAGTTTGGCCTTGAAAATTTAACCTTCAACCTCCAAAAAAGTTGCACTTAGAACTAAACGTTTCTTAGCGCGTTATCCACAAAGACTCGTAGGATAACGGATTAAGTAATACCAAACAAAACAAACAAACAAAAAACAGTTCCACGTAAACGTCTTTTGGAGGTTGCCGGTTAAATACCTAGTGCAGACAACACAAAGAATGCAATTGCATATCATTTATGACTTCGACCACGTCAAGGCTAAGGAAACAAGAGCAGTTCTACTCTTTTGATTACTATTTCCATCCAAAGTTTAGTGCACACTCTAGAGTTTGACAGAATTATAAACGAGTTCGACAACATACATTTGACCAAGACCGGAGGTTAAATTGACTGAAACTTTGCTCAAGATGAGAATAGCATTTTGAACAGTTCAAATAATACATTTTGTATCAGTATATATAATATATAATAATACATTTTTGTATTCAGCAAACGAAGATTTTTGCACTCTTTTTACGGCGATGCTTTCGACAACTTTATGTATCTGTCTGATATTTGTATAGAAACAAAATTTAGAAAATCTACTTCAATAATTTAAAAGTGTATTCTAATGGGAAATTTACCGGAGATTTGTTTGCGAATCTCTAATCCCATGCCTAAAACTACATCTTATGTTTTATAACATTTAAAACTATATCTCATGTTTTATAAAATTAAAATCATACGTATAAAATTGTCAGAGGAAGATAATAGAAGTAGTTCGGAATGTCTCCCTACCTTTTATTTACTGAATATCTACGTTTTCTAATCGCTAAGTGACCCATGAGGACAAAAGTTACTTAAAACCTCATACTCTTGATATCTGATTTGAATAAAATGGAAAGCATTATATATATAAGTTAAATCGCCTGTCTGTGTGCGAGTGTTTCTATGTGCGTGTACATTTCGCTATCAAACTACTCTGTCAATTTTAAGTCTACAGACTCGAGATTTGACATAAAGGGTATTAAGATTTGGGAAAATCTTGTTAATCGGTTTTCGACCAGAAATTTGGCTGTTAAGAGGTCAAGGTTCAACGATTTCACCATTGAAATGTTTACCAAACTTCTCCGTCAATTTTGGGTCTAAACACTTTTAATTTTTAGATGTAGGTTACTTGGACATGGATCCAACTTTTTAAGTTGATTTGAGCCCCAAACAATAAATTCTAAAAAGGTAATAATTAGAGTCAAAATGAAAAAATTGACCTCTGCGGTCTCTACCTAATTAATCAGCCAATTTTTGGTCTAAACATTTGAAAATTTACATAAAGGGTATTCAGACATGCAGCAGGCTTTTTAATCAGTTTTTGAGCCAAAATATAGCTGTCAAGAGGTTTGAAAGAGTTGATCTTTGCAGACCCTACCGAACTCCTCCGCTAATTTTTGGGTATAAACTCTTGAAATTTTATATGTAGGTTACCTGGACATGAGTCAAAATTTGTAATATATATACATATGCACATAAAGTTATGAGCAATACATAGGGCCCGAGCAAAGTCGGGCTGAACTGCTTATATATATATATATATATATATATATATATATATATATATATATATATATATATATATATATATATATAACACTTCCAATATTTCAGTTTCTTCCAACTATATTAGGGTCAGAACGCGAGGAGACGATTAGTAAACACACGGAATACACTTTTCCCCGATGTTACTATTACTTCGAAAACAAAATGTACATTCACAATTCTACTTTTTATCCTAGTCTTTGTCGAACAATATCTGTATTAATTCCAGTTGTTGCATTTTTCATTTTTACAAGAATAAATTGATTAAAAATTTATTATTTAAAAAAAAAAATTCTGCCAAGTAGTCTTATAAACGTAATCTACTTTCATCAATGAATTCCAGCATAAATTGGAATCGTAAGAGCGTAAACATCACACGACGATTTCATATGTTAAAGTCAACCATGATCGGGTAGAACTTTGAAGTAATTTTTTTTTATTATTCTTAACTAGCCTGAGTGCCTGACGTTGCCCGGTTGTTTGGATGTGTGTGTTGAGCAAAAATAAAAAATAAAAAAAGTTGTTGTAGGCAGGCTCGAACCCGTGACGCGAAAGCAGAAAATAACGTGGTGTGTGTAAGTGTATTGGTTGAGCAAAAAAAAAAAATAGGAAAAATTAAATAGGAGTTGTAAGCAAGTTTGAACCCGTAACGCGCTAAAGGAAAAAGAAGGTGACCCTCCCCCCCCAAAAAAAACCTCTCTTACTGATGTGCCTACCGTGGCAGTCCAAATAACGCATTTTGACCGACGTCTTGAACGCAAGGGTGTAAAAAATATGTCAGCGAAAAGAACGACCCTCCCTGTAGAAAAGTGCCTAGTTGATGGTGAACGAATTAATGTTTTTAGACAATTTTTCGATATTTGTCGTCTGAAGAGTCGAGCTTCAAAATGATACCGATCTCGTGAAGATTTCTCCCATCTGTCGAAAGTTTAAGAAGGCAGACATACAAACATACATACATACATTTAAACAAACAAGTGAGATATTATTACATTTAATGTTCATAATTTTTTTAAAATTTAGAATGCATCCATTGTACAACGAATTCAAGTACTTAACAATTGTGTCCCGTCATGGCTGATGACACGAGAACAATCTACCGTGATTTTAATGCAGGATTAAGTTAGATTTACATTTAGATTTAAAAGTTAAAAACAATGTACTCGCAAAAATATGGATATTGCATCAGCTGAAACGTCGTGAAAGTAACATGAAAGAGAAAATAGTAATACGTGTTGTTTAAATCATTTCCAGAATAACGCGTTATATATAAAGTGCTATCGTGCCTTTGGACAGAAATACAGATTCACATTTGTCTTTTTCATAGACACATTAACGGAAGTGGAATATTTCTGTAAAGAAAAGAAAAAAAAACAAGAAAAAATAGAAAACAAAACAAGAAACAAAAAACAAAAAAACAAAAACAAACAAGCAAAATCAACAAATCGATAGAATAACCAAAAGCTATCCCCGGAGAGGTTTGGTAAATATTGGCACTAAAGTTTAACAGTTATTTCCAGAAAAAAACCTCTTTGTCCATAAAATAGAATTGAGTTTTTCAGTATGGTTCTTAAGTACAAATCATAAAGAATTCTCAAAGAAGTTAATCAAATCGAGGAAACAAAAAACTGAACTTTTAAATAATCAATAATATGTTGTTTTTTTATATTAAATATAAAGACTATATGATTTTCTAAATTGTGAAATTATAAATCGGAGCGATTTCACCCGTAACTCACACACACACACACACACCCACACACACACCCACGCGCGCGCGCACATACACACACACACACACACACACACACACACACACACACACACACACACACACACACACACACACACTAGCAGGCTTCCTGGCGTTGTCCGGTCGTAAAATACGCTTGAAAATAATATTATGCTGATTTCGTATTTATTATTATAGAGCCAATTCTCTATTGGTTATTATATTGTACCCAATACATAATAGTAGCCGCTCGGCGTAACTCGGTCGTAAAATACATTCCTCGCCCTCGAATGATAAACGGGAATCTCATAGAACAAATACTCTTATATATAGTGCCCAATATATCGTAGTGATTTCAAAAGTAAAGAAAACCCTTATTTAGATGCTATTAGCTAGAATCGAAACCAAAAACAGCTAATATTTAGCCTGATTTTGAACATTCTGATCTAAATAAAACTCATATAAATACTTAAATAACTGGCTCTATTCGTGCATGATTAAAAAAAAAATTAATTCTCATGGATAACGACACCAACATTTCACTACTCCATAGTCTATTTTAGACAAACGATGCGAGAAAATGCCAATTACATTTGTTGGAAATTATTTATTACTTAGATGCGAACTTTTGAAGTACATTTTACTCCTTTTTTCGATTGAATATGAGGCGATGAATGTCATAACTCGGTAAGCGCCATTGCGGCAAAATATCAAGTTAGTATATCATTTTATTCCCCATAGTCTCCTCTAACACGTACAAGAGTAGTTATGATCGAATTCAGTAGAACTCAATCAATGTATAATATAATCACCAAACAAAACGTTGATAGTGTTTTTCTCCATTTTTTATTTGTGGCGCTTACCGAGTTATGACATTTAGCGCTTCATATAAAACATGGCAAAAGAAAAAGTATAAACATGTCATGAACGCATTGAAATATGAAAATTTATAAAAAAAAAACACAGACAAAATATTTGTTTTAGCAAAAATGCGAATTAAAAGAAAATGCAAAACAATATTGGATGAATTTCAACTTTTTCTCTACCTGACTGGTGAACTTTTTATTAACTTATCAAACGGCCCTTTAAAATCGGTTCTATTTTAATATTCTTTGAATGTATATGCTTGAGATGGTTAAAACCAATTCCTGGCGAATAAAAGTGCTTTTGGAATATATCATGAATTTTGTTCCCTGAATAAATATCACACGATACTAAATAAAGATTCTTAATCGTATAATATTGAGCTATGACATAAAAATGTGTGTTAAATAAGTTATATCAGCTCTCTATCTCATTATATACCTGTAGACCTTGCTTGTTTTCTTCAACGATCGGGCGATTCAATCTTTAAAAAAAGGATGACGGATTTATATATGTGTGCGTGAGTCACAGGCTAAGAAATGAAGGTTGATGGTTGTTTGTTTTTAATTCTAGCTGATGCCATCAATGTCTGTCACACACACACACACACACACACACACACACACACACACACACACACACACACACACACACACACACACACATATATATATGACTACTTTATTCAATCACATAAACTGATATGCGAAAATATAATTTTATGCGTAAATTTTCAGTATTTACTTCAACAGTGCTCAATACATAGGTAGAGCTAGGTAGGACGTTATAAAAAGTTGTTTAATTGCATATATTTTTATAACTTACTTTATATATATACACATTTATATATATATTTATATAAATATTTATGTATATATATACTTTTGAGCTCACTAAAATATATCAAATCTATATATCTATAAAAACAGAGATGTGTGTGCCACAGACGATTTCTGATTGGTTAATCCAATAATCACATCTCCTAAAAACTATGGTTCCTACGCTCTTACCTTTACCATAAAATATTATGGCTTTATTTATTGTCCATCTTGGAAGGGTTTAATTTTTTCATAACTTGTTATTTACAAATTAAAAAAATACGAAACTTACACAATCTAACAATCCAACCTACGACATCACGACCGCCATTCTGGTGCTAACCGCAGACACGTACACACAACACGAAAACAATGTTTTGAAAATCTAGCAAAAATTAATTTTCCTGAAATTTTTCAATAATTAAAAATAAATTATGCCGGCTGATAAAATTTTAAAACTTTTTTTTAAAGCTAGAAAGATAAAATTTAAAAATACTTATTTTTATATAAAACGCGCGTTCACTCGTGGTCTTTTCATTTCGGGTTTGTATTACTGTACACATAGATTCGAAAAAGTTGTCAAAAAACAAATATATAACAAATAAATGTTATTAAAGGCAAGATAAGTTACTTTTCTATCAAACTGGATATATTTTTCGTTTTTTTATTTAATGTAACATATTTATTCAGCTCGAAAAACGGGTTTGTATTACTGTACACATAGATTCGAAAAAGTGGATAAGATACGAAACAATATGCATAATATAAACACAGCACAAAAACACGCGCACATACGCACACACACTCACGTCCACTACCGTCCTTGGCTACGTCACGTTGTTATGACAATACGATAAACACACAGTAAATTTGATTTTCTTCATTTCTACGCAAATATTACGCAAACATAAATCATATAGAATATCTGTATGAATATAATTACACGTAATAGTAAAATACAGATGATCATCGTATAAGAGAACCGAAAAAAAAAAACTAATAGGGAATTAATTAAAAACGATAAAAAATATGCACATTAGCTAGATCTTTAGTAGATGAATGCAATTCCACGACTCATAAATTACAAAGTTGTATTTTCTTTTTAAATAAATAGAAAAAAGGGGTGTTGATAAGACTATCAATACACACAAAAAATATAGATTTATTTTTGGGTAAAGTTCCCCCGGGTTTTCCTTTCACTTCAGTAAATAATGGTCTTTTGTTATATATATGGCGTACTATTATCCTTATATATATGATGTTTATGTTTATATATATATATATATATATATATATATATATATATATATATATATATATATATATATATATAAGTGATAGTGTCTGTGTATGTCTCTGCGTCTGTGTGCATTTCCCTACGCTAAAACTCTGTCAATTTTAAGCCTACAGATTCGAAATTTGATATACAGGGTACTGAGATTTGGGAAAATCGATGTGATAGGTTTTCGACAGAAATTTGGCGATTAAGTGGTCAATATTCAACAATTTGACCTTTGAGAACTCTACCAAACTCCTCCTAAAATTTAGGGTCTAAACACGTGATATTTTATATATAGATTCCTTGGACATGGATCTAACTTATTAACTTTACTCGATCCCTAAACAATAAATGTTAAGAGGTCATAATAGGGGTCAAAGTTTAAAAAAATTGACCGTTTTTTTTTTCTCAGCATACACTTCAAAACACCTGGGTAACGCCGGGCACCGATTGCTAGTTCAATATAATAATAGAAAGAGAATTGTCTCTATGATAATAAATACGTGATCTACTTGAATTTAAATATTATATTAAAGCACATTTTACGACCGGGCAGCGCCAGGCGACCTGCTAGTATATATATATATATATATATATGTATATATATATATATATATATATTGCTTTAAAAATTGATGAAAAAGTGAAATGAAAATTGGGTTTATTTTCTCGTTTATTTTTGATGAAAGATGGGAATTCTCTTCTGGAGGCCTTTGCAAAATTTCTTAAATCTATTATAAACAAAAATGTCCGTTTTGAGAAAAGCCGAAACAATCGAATAAATATGCTATTTAAAACAAATTCAGGGCATTAATTTAATTTACACGCACACACACACACACACAACACACACACACACACAACACACACACACACACACACACACACACACACGCATGCACACACACGCACACACACACACATATATAGTTATTTTTTACCGCAGGCAATACATAATTTCACAAGGTGATACTGTGATAGGAGCCATATTTATAAGGAGAAATTTTGTGTATTGATTTGGGCAGTAAGATGTTTGTTCTCATTACATTTCAATTTCTGCAGAATTGTTCTTCCTAACGTAAGTAATAAAGTGTAAGAAGATACCGTAAAAATCTTTTAACAAATTAGGATCTCCAAAGTGTAGAGGTGGGATTTTGCTGCCAGTCAGGTTGATCAGGGTATTTTTGCTGAGATGGGCACAAATGAAGTAATTTTGTCGAAGCACATTTTGTTGAAGTTATTATAAAGAAGACACAAGGATATAACACTGCGGATATGCGACAGGAAACTGTTCAAAAGCTTGAGGCTAATAGTTGATGTACCAATCTAGATGTAGCAATTTTTAACCATCTGTTTCTGTACAGTTTTTTAATAATAATTTTTTTTACATAGGCATCACCACATTATCAAGACCAAGAGGCCACTCAAGGATAAGGGTTAAAGAGTGTACAGTAGAAATTGGACAATATAGTAATCATTAGTAATGAAAATTTGGTAAATTTGATAACTTATATGGAACGGCTCATCAAGAACTTATTTACGTTAGACTTGAAGACAACCATATTGTAGTCGGCTGGAAAGCAGGAAAACGGAAGACAATTCCACAGGCGTGCAGTTCTAAGAAAGAAGCTTTGTTCATGGAATCTACGTTTAGGTTTAGGCAGAGATAATGAGTGGGGGGAATTATTGATAGTGTTTACAGCTAGACGAGTGTTTCTTGTGAAAGTTTGGCGAGTGGAGACCATAGATTGAAGCTCAGTCGAACATTTCCATGAAAATAACGATACATCAGAGACAAACTCGCAACATCTCTTCTGTGAGATAGAGGTTGCAAGGAGGAGAAAAGGACATCTCCTACGAGGCTACGAAGTCTATTTTGAACTCTATCAAGGCAGGCCAAGTCCTTTCTAGCAGCTCCTGCCCAGATGTGGCAACAGTATTCCATCCTTGGACGTGCCTGGCTCTTATATAGATAGAGAATAGCATCAGCAGTGAGATATCTACTGGATCGATAGAAAGATCCCACCATTTTTCCAGCGGCCTTGGGAACAGATTTGATGTACATGTTCCATTTAAGATCAGGAGTAATGGTCAAGCCAAGAAGCTTGTCAAAACTTGAGGCCTCCTCAAGACGAGAGCCATTCATTTCAATTGATGCCAGATGTGGATCAGAATGTTGATGATGTAAAGAGAGAAGCTTGGTTTTAGATGCATTAAAAGTAACCAGCCACTCCTTACCCTATTGTACTACGTGCTCAAGATCAGAGGAGAGAGAATTGGAGAGAACTTGGTCATTTACTGTCTTAGATGTACTACCATAAATGGTAGTGTCGTCAGCATAGATGTCTACAAATGATGTAAGGATGTGATTTGAAAGATCATTAATATAGATCAGGAAAAGAGTTGGGCCCAGGATGGATCCCTGAGGGACACCGGCATTAATACTGTGAGCTTCTGATTTTTGCCCCTCAACTACTACTCTTATGAACCTATCAGAAAGAAATGATTTAATAATTGAGAAGATATTTCCAGCAATACCATAGCTAGAGATCTTATGAAGTAAACCTTTATGCCATACTCTATCAAAGGCCTTAGATATGTTAAGAGCAATTGCCCTAGAAAGGTAGCCTCCGTCGAGAGATTTGCTAATCCTATGAGATATAACTGTAAGGACATCAGCTGTAGATCTAGCAGAATGGAAACCATATTGAGTGTCACTAAGAAGGTTATTTTTGTTGAGATGGTTGATTACTTCTGTATTTAACACAGATTCCAGCAACTTACTCATGACGCACAGGAGACTTATTGGCCTGTACTGAGAGGGGGATGAGCGATCACCTGAATTCTTAAATACAGGGCATACTGATGAAATTTTCCAGGGAGATGGGAAACTATTCTCCTTAAGACAACGTTTAAACAGTTTTGTAAGTATGGGCGTTAGTTCAGGTTGAAGTTTTTTGAGTACTATAATTGGAATACCGTCAGGGCCAGTTGCTTTACTGGAATCAAGGTTTTTGATTAGCTTGGCAACATCACGTACAGATATACGTATATCACATAGCGTGTTTTCTGATACAGGAGGAAATATTGGGGGTTGGCAGCCTTGATCGCAATGGGTAGAATTAGCTGCAAAGTTCTTGACAAAGAGTTTGGCTTTGTCTGATGCTGACGAGATTACCTCAGGTCCATTGATAATAGTTGGGATGGAGCACACGCTTCTGTTCAGGATTCTGTTTGCTATTTGCTAAAACTGGTGGGAACCAAGCCGCTGTTCAGCTACTTTGGACTAAACAGATTGAGCATACAACTCTCTTGCATTCTTTATTACTTTCTTACAATGGTTGCTGGCAGTCCTGAAAGCGGCTTTAGTTTTCATACATCTATTACGTTGGAAACAGTGGAAAAAGTGATTTCTGTGCGCAATGGCAGCAGCACATTCTGGAGAGAACCATGGTAGGCTGTTAGGTTTTTGCTGAAACTTTTTCGAGGGTATGAAACGGTCTATACCTCCCATTAACCATTCCGTCAGGTCTAATACTATAGAGGACACATCCTTTTTAAACATGGAATGCAGAGGTAGATCAGATATAAATGTACGAAAGCTATCCCAGTCAGCCTTAGTGTATCGATATACTGTACGATGGAGAGGTACATCTGGGGACTTATTATTATTATTAAATATATTGTTATACTACTTTATACCCCTCGCACACACACACACACACACACACACACACACACACACACACACACACACACACACACACACATATATATATATATAATGTTACGTTTGAGTATGTATATATGCTGAGTGGCCATACTGTCGTATGTATGTAACGAAGGGTTCATTTGAATGTGTGTACGTGTCACTAAATGTCTGACCCACCTCTCTGTCTGAGATGTGACCCACCTCTCTGTCTATAAGTTCACCCAACTGACCTTTAGAAAAACTTCGGCTCGTGTCGTCCAAATCTCCGAGAGGCGGTGACATCACATTCCTGATATGCTGAAAACGAATAACACCGGACGCTTGAATTCTATTCTACTGAAGATTAATTTCACAAAATATACTACAGACTTTTTACAATATATTGTTCAGTTCTTAGCAAGTTTTAAAAGTCTCAAATCTTTAGTCTTCACAGACGGCACTCAGACAGGTAGGGGTAGGGGCGTGATCAGTCATTGGGAACGGCGAGATTCCACGCAATCTGTGCCCCTTGGAATCAAACGGGTTAACATTATACAGTGGGAGGGTGTCGGAGTTATGACACGCAGTTTTGGGATATCCGCCGTTGCCCGGGATCTATTTAAGCTATCGCAGCATAGTTATCCGGTCCTCCTCAGGTCCCTCGGAAGTCGGATCCTCCCGAATTGGGAGCAAAATGCTCCCCTAGGTCAATTAGGGCACAAATGGTGGTTCTTCACTAATTGAACCCTAGCTTATCCTGTTGCATCAAAGTGGGTGTTCTTAACATTATCTTTGTGTATAATTAATTGTTTCCTTTCCACCCTGCTATGATCATCAGTAGTGTCTCTTTTAGTGCGTATGTGTGTATGCGTGTTTACATATAACACGAATACATAAACGTGCTATACCTGGTTCTGCTGCTACCTTTTCTGGGAGGTTCTTCTATCATCTTGAGGCAGTTGATTCTCTTAACAAAAAGACGCATGCAAGATACTTAAAACGATAGTTATGTTTTTATATTTATGTATTCATTTCTAGGCATGGCATCCAGCAGAGGAGTGTTCAACGACTTTACTTGGGTGGCTAGTTCTTACACATCCCCTGTTTGAGACGCTACCCTCTCCTTTGAGAGGAGACCCTTTTCAGATTATCTTCTTCTATTGACGTTCTCAATCCAACTCATTTGTTAAACAATGTCCAAACGATCTACTTTCCATTTTTTTATACAAAGCGTAATTACATAATAATGTTTGATTATCATAAAAAGCTTTACATCATCCGATCAGTAAAAATGTTGATTGGAAATCATTCTGATGTCGCTTAGGTAAAACTTCCAACTTTAATTATTTTCTAATTAATTATGGCAAGTCAAATGTTTCATTCTCTCAACGGAAATAGTACAATTTTAAATACATGTCTAACATGGATATCAGTTTGAATTCGAAGAATATTTACCTGCCATTGATTTTCCAGTAATAAAACAGAATACCTTTTTCTTAAAAAAATTGCTACGCTACATTTTTCCATAAATAAATATAGATGCGACATGTTCCTCACACTGAAAGAATATTAAGTTGACAAAAGAAATTAATATTACAGAAAGTGTAAACATTTTTTCTTTCATAGTATTAATCCTAAGAGACATTTATTATTTTAAAAAATATTAACAGTAAATTTTACAGATTAAAGTAGAAAGCACCGTGGAATTTACACGAAATTCCGCTAATTCATATAAAATGCCTCTTTGCGTATATATTGTGAGAAAAAGAGATATATGTCACACTTTCTAATGGTCAATATGGTAGGCGGCTGACCATTTCCGCTATCAAAATTGCTGCCCTGTTTTATGCTGAAGCGTTTCGACGTCTATGTTAAGCGAACTTAGCACTTGGAAATCTGGCTGGGTGCCAAGTCAGGAATCAAATTTTATGAGCAATGTAGAATACCGGCTTCTTTTCTTTAACCAAGCTTCTCTATTCGCCTCATTTCGTTACAGAATAATTCAAGAAAATTTAAACAATTAGAGTGTTCCAAATAAAATATTTGATTCCAATTACTGAGGTAAGTTTTGCATTATCCATTAATCTTTCCCATATACACTAGTTGAATGTACTCTATGCTGACTACTCTTAACGGAATGCAGTCATGCGAACCTTCTTCCGGGCCAACTCAAGTCCAATGCTAACAAGTTATTCGATTAGGTACTCAAAATTTGTCCGCTTCAGCCATCGTCTTCAAACCCCATATATATATATATATATATATATATATATATATATATATATATATATATATATATAGTAAGTTATGAAAATATATATGGCAATTAAGCTACACAGAATATTTCGCATATAACTCTCGTGAATATTCGTCAGGCTTATGCGAGAAGTTGTGGTTATCGCGTATTTTTATATATACGCACATGCTATTGAATTTTCTAGTTAGCCAACCGGCTTCCTAATTGCCACCGCGCCCATCATAATCAGCTAATGGGCGGGCACTTACAAGACAACGGTACAGTTTACCTCAGATTCATCACTTCTCTTTGTGTGTTTCATGATAAGGGTAGATATCCTTTTGTTATAGAAAGCTGACTTATTTTCAACTTAGATATAGTTAGATATGTTATTTTGTGTTTAAGTCTATATTTCGGATATTTTGTTGTTTTTTATTATATATATATATATATATATATAATTATTATTGAATATGTATTATATATATATATATGCAATACCCATATATATATATATGCAATACTCATATATATATATATATATATATATATATATATATATATATAGTAAAATCCAAATATTCAGTACTCAAAATTAAGAAACAGGAAGTGGACTCACTTCACCTGAGTATGAAGCGGAAGTCACTAAGCATGAAACGAAATACGAAACTAGATGGAAGCACTTGTTTTATAATGAAACAATAAAATATATTTAACTTTAATTTTTTACTTTTTTATAAATATTTTTTTAATATATTTAAAATATATTATATAGGAAATATTAATAAAAACCTCCAATACATTATCTATGACAACATTCCCTTTATTCATTTGTAGAAACTCGTGTTTATACAAATGAGTTGTTTGTGATAACACAATAAGTTTTTATAAAAACTTTCATATATTATTTATGACAAAATTCTGTGATGAAATTTGTGAAAGACATAGATATAATATTTTAAAAAGAAACCATTTATAGATATGTAAATAAAAAATTCTCATAAGTTTTTTTCATGATAACACAAGTATTAAAACAAAAAATATATATTTATATAAATGTAAAAAATGAAAGTTGATGTTTTACTGTTTAATAATAGCACAAGAAGTTTTAAAACTAAAATAATATTTTGAAATAAATTCTTTCTACATAGTTTCTATTTTCGTTTCATTTTTAGTGACTTTCGTTCCATTCCATATTTAAATAAAACGAATCCACTTCCAACGTCTTAACTTTGGATATTGAATTTTTTCACTAAACTATATATATATATATATATATATATATATATATATATATATATATATATATATATATATATATATATGCGTATGCATGTATTATGTATATATGCATGTTAATAGCAATATATGTAACTAGCAGGACCCGTAAACCGGCGTTGCCCAGTGGAAGCATGCCCCTCCTTCGTAAAAAATTAAACTACCGTTGTTGTTGTTGGTGGCCAATCGCCAACGTCATAATGTTAAAAACGGCTTTCGAAATAGACACCCCAATAGCCCCATATTGAAAACGTCGTATGGAATAGACACGCCCAACCTCGCCATTAAAGAATGGCTTTCGGAATAGACACCCGATTTTATGAGAATGGGGGGATTGTTAAAGTTTGTCAACATAGCTACCCGCAAAGACTATAAACAAAAAAGAAATTGAGGGATGGCAGTGTCGTGCGGAGAGAAGTAGACTTTTCTATTGTGGGTGCGTAGAACAGTTAATTACAGTGCATAACACTTGTTATTATATCTGGAAAACTACTTGTCCCCGCTAAAGGGAAAAGAGATGGTTTTATAGTTTAACACCTATAGAAGTCGTCAGTTTAAAGGAAAATTTGTAGGTGGAGCTAAGGTAAAATTTACCAAAAAATGTTTATGTGTGAACAGTGTCAAAAATGAATCCTGAAAAGAGAATTAAACAAAAAAAAAACAATTACAGTAAAACAACAAATATATAACAAATAAGCCTATCCGTAGGCAATGTAATAGAGGGACAATTTGTACTTTAGCGGTGAAAATTATTTGACAGACAAAAAATAATAAAAGTTGGCCTAAATGTAGTCAGATACAAACTGAATCAAAGTTAATAAAAATGAGAATGTGTCTTGATGTAATTCAGGCTTTGTGTGTATAAATGTGTTTTATATAATAAAAAATAATTTTTGTGATTTGTTGTCAGCAAACGAAGCACCCGCAGTAGTATTAAATAATAAAAAAGCAGGAAAATAGAATCCAAAACTCCCCCGAAAAACAAAGGAAAATACCCCACCCATAAGCATGATCCTGTAAACGTTTTGAAGACTCTCCAAAATCGAAAAATAATTTTTTGTTTTGTTTTTGCCTAATCACCTCAATTTAGGTGCCACTTTGATGTAGGGGCTACTGCATCTATGTTTTATTAACAGATTCATTCATATTTTCATCTCATAAATTCGGACGCCTCATCAAACGATATATTTTTTTTTATTAAATCCAAACATTAAAGGAAAAAAGCTGGAACTGATTGTTTTTGTTAATGACAACCGTTTTAAAAACGCTACCATAACATGTACTGTTTAATTAAAAAAAAAGAAAAGAAATAGTTGCCGAAGCTTATTTTGTAGATGTTTTCATATAAAAGAAAATATTGTTGATTCGTCATTTTTTTTTAGAACGGTACCTCTGTCTTATCAAAAAACCGTTGATTTTATGAAATAATTTTACATAATCACTTGAATTCAAGTTAAACATACAAAAGTCAAGTACCATGGTCCAATTGTTCTCTACAAAGAAACATTCATTTCGAGCGCGCATTTGTCTTTATTATATACATCTGAAGTTGATTTTATAGGCTGGTCTTTTCTGCTAGTGCAGTAATAAAACACGTTTGATGTGACATTAGCTTGCATAAACGTGTTACCTTTGGTCTATATCGGATTTCCTTGTATAATCGGAATTTTTCGATTATCGATAATCGATGCTTATCGGACACATTCAAATACAAATTCTAAGTAAAAACATTCGTAGACACATGTTTCATTGTGAGGTTTTAGTATGTGTGAAATTTAAAAAATCGACATAGTAGTTTCCGAGTACATAGGGAATGAACTCATAAAAAACACAAATAATATTTCAATTTCAAAGATATCTCGGTTGCTTTATGATTTGAGTCGAATTGAAGAGGTGATTTATTTGTAATCCAAATCGTACATCAAGTGGCTTCACGTCTTGTCTTGAGCGATTTTCGATAAGAATATAAAGAGATTAGCATGGTTTGTTTAGACTCTTCACAAAAGTGTTTTAGAGAGCTTTAGAATGATGCTTAATTTTTGATGATGAATTAGTTTTAGCGTTTGTTACTAACTAATCCGTATTAGGCATTAAATTAATAAGTGGAATATGCCATCGTGTTATTTTACTAGTATTTGTTCTTTTGCTCTCCAGTCTGTTACAAAAACTACAGCAAACCAGTTTCTTGTTTGCTCGACTTTTCCAACATGCATAACATTTAATACGCAAAAGAAAAATATATTTCTAAACAGTTGCCCACTTAGGATATCTCACGCCTTATGAACAATATTCCCTGTTTGTGGCGAAAAAAAAACAGTACGAAGTGAGAATTAATGAATAGGATTCTGAACTCATATGCATATGTAATAGACAATCAATTAGTGACATTTGTTTTAAGAATGTTAGGCGCTGTGCTATCTAGTTTGGACGGAGTAGTTTACTGGGGGAGCTTTATTCTAGTGTATAACTATCTCTCACAAAGATAACGTAATCCCTGAAGGAATAATATTAGTACTAAACAGATACTATATAATTCTTCCCCCCTCCCCCCAAAACTGTAATGCCTAGGAGGATGCTATTACGAGGAACACACATAGACTACACTGCTCCCACCAAAGGAGAATCTCACGTCTGCAAGGGTGGTATCATGACGAACACCAAAGGTGGGCGTAATACTCGAGGCCATGGTCATCTGAAAGCAGAACACATACTACACACTATCTTCTTCAATAGGGTGTAATTTGTGTGAGGATAGTCACGACAACAGAACAATCCCGTCTTCTCAACAGAAGAGTATAAAGTGAATCTTGGCTTTATTTTCAACATCCGCGTAACTCTTGTTTCCCTTATTTTGCCCTTTAGTCCTCACATTTCACAAGCGATGTTTCTGTCAAAAAGGGAAATGTTGCTGTTTACTAGGTCAAAATCTATTCTATCTTACACTTATCGCTGGCAAGTCTTTGATCTTGAAGTAGTATTTTTATTTATTTGTTAACTTTTCATCTCCAGTAGCTTCATGTTTTGTCTGGAGCGATTTCTATAAATATCATCCAAAAGGAGGTAATATCTGGACGTATAATATCAAGATAACAGAAGAACTACGACACTACACTCCTTGAATTGGAGGCATTATCGTAATACATCAGTCTGAAATAGTATAGTACTTTGAACATTAAAATATGTTACTTCTATTAATATTCTATAGTACTATCATAATTTCGCCCTCAGACATACATATACCAAATCTCCATTAGTAATAGAAGTACAACAGAACATTAATGGAAGTAGTAACGTAGTTTCGTCTTCCAACAGATGCCTACTTCCCATTAGTCGGAAACGTCAGATTATCGCCTAATTATACAACCTTTGCCCATTTCATCGGGAGTTGAGCTAAAAGGTAAGACAAAAAATGACAATACTATATATATATAGAGCACTTTTAATTTGTGTTCATATTTTTTTGCTCCTGAAAAAGCCCATAGTAATCCCATTTTTGTTTATATATATATATATATATATATATATATATATATATATACACATATATATATATATATATATATATATATATATATATATATAATTCTCTTAACGGGAAAAGCATGTGAGAAACATTTACCTTTGCTGTAGTTACGGAAAACCCATTTTTCTTTCACTTCAAAAATGCTCTATTGTCAAAAGTGTGTTTATTCATAAAATCTGAAGAAATGCTGGATTCGGAAAATTTTCAAACGATATAATGTTTGAAATTGTTCGACTGGACATGGGAGCAATTATAACGTTAAATGAAATACACTTTTTGTTGCCATCAACACCCTTTTTGAAGTCTTGATTTTGCTTCCACAGTATATTAATGCTCAATTATGGAATATGATAATTTTGTAGCTTACTCCTTAAGTCAACTCTTTTTGGCTTAAAACTCATTGGCATATGAAGACTTACTGAGATACACGAACACAATATATTACATATATATATATATATATATATATATATATATATATATATATATATATATATATGCATACATACATACATATAAGCTTTTTTAATCGCAACAATTTTTAAGTGTAACCGGGGTTTCCTGCGCTACGTGTGCGTCTGCTTTTGTTTGACCAGTATACGCTGAAATTCATGAAATAGCAGAGATGTAAATAGACAAATAAAACTGACTTCGATTTGCAAATAGGAGAAAGCCAAGACAATAACTTTGCAGAACTTAAAGGATTAAACAGAATATAAAGAAGAACAGAGAAAGCAGGAAAATTAAATTAAAGGTTTTTTAACGAGGAAATAAAGAAAAATAATTGAATTAGTCAACAATAATAACCGAGTGAAATGGAATAATCAAGCTAAAAGCAATAAATAGGAAAGAAGAAACAGAAAAACAATGCTAAGAATTAAGACAAAACATGTTAAAATCTAAACTGTCTAAAAATACTAAAAGAAAAAAAGGGACAGTTTTTTGTTTGTTTTGCCTTGCAGCGTATTTGCTTCGTAGAACTTAAAAAAATATATTACCGGACATTGTTTTTTGTTTAAATCATAGAATGACTTACTGGAGCCAGCAAAGACATTTCTGTCGGGTCAGCAATTTTAGGAAGTTGAATCTAAACTATCATAAAAATAATCACATTCAGTGTCTTCCGACATTTTGAAAACCTTAAGAACAGGAAAAAATAGAGATAGCGAAAATTTATATAAGAAAGAAAAAAGAGGGCCTGAAAGAAACAAACAGATGCAAACAAATCCATAAAATCAAATCTAAAGTCAGCAAATAAAAACAAAAAAACAGAGAACAGGGAAACATAACAAATAAAAGGAGGCAAATTATAAAGAATGGGTGAAGGCGACAGAAAAAAAAAAAACTACAAACAGGAAAGGTAATAAATTTTCTCAAAAATAAATAAAAAAAATAGAATAAAAATTGAAGAGAAATTCAATAATAAAAAAAACGACGAAGGGAATGAAATTTAGCAAAAAAGAAAAAGAGATAACGAAATGAGAAAGAAAATTACAAAATATAAAAATGAACGAAAAAGTAAATAAACTAAAACTGAAACTAAAGCGTCGAACGTAAAATTCGATATATATATATATATATATATATATATATATATATATATATATATATATATACTAGCAGGGGTTACCCGGCGTTGCCTGGGTGATCGGCCCCCTTCCCACTCCGAGGGGTAACAAAAAAGTCACCCCTCTGGATTTACATGCTTGGTGCCGGCCTCCCCCCTTCAGGGAGAGATACTCCCCAACCCCACCTTCAGGGAGGAGGGTGCTTGGAGGCTTCTCTTCCCCCCAAGGCCTTTTCACCCCCCACCCTTGGGGGGGACAACGGCTCCCTCCTTTGGGGGGAGAAACTGCCAAGCTCCCCCCTTTCGGGTGAGAAAATGTCAGGCTTTCCCTTTTGGTGGGGGGATGGTGGCCAGCTCCCCCTGCTTGCCCGTAGATGGGTGGAGGATCGGATGCCCTTCCGTTAGGAACCCACCCTTGGGGGGAGGTGGAAGGAAAGGGTATAGTCCCTCCCCGCTTCGGATAGGATTTAATAAGCAAATAGAATGAAAACAAAAAGTAGAATCGATCAGGATCGAACACGCAAACTAACGGTTAACAGTTTAGTATGCATATCCGAATTACTCTCTTACCTTTAATAAATAAAAAAATAAATAAATGTGTTAAATAATAAATGTGTGTCTAGTTGTGTCACTGTTGAATGTTTCAGTGGGGGGGGAGAAAATGCCCGAAGGGGGGAGAAAATGCTTGCTCCCCCGTTCGGGGGAAGGATGTCCGAAGGCCCCTCTGGGTCAAAGCCAATAAAAAAATTTTCATCACATCCGATTACCCTGTATCTCAAATTTTGAGTGTTTAGACTCCAAATTGACATAGTAATTTGGTAGAAAACGTATAAATGTAATATGTATAAATTTGACCGCAATTTTTGTCTCTTAGCAGTTATGTTTTTGCGCTCGAAGCAAATGAAAAAGTTTGACCCAGGTCCAAGTAACCTACATGTAAAATCTCAAGTGTTTAGACACAAAATTGGTAAAGGAGTGTTGTATAATTCAAAAAGGTCAAATATTTGAACTTGGACCGCTCGGCTGTGAAATTTCTACCCAAAATCTATTTAGATTGTGAGACCAATGTCTGAATACACTGCAAGTTAGATTTCAATATTTTAGGCCCAAAATTAGCAGAGTAGTTTAGTAGAGACCATAAAGGTCAAATATGTTAACTTTGACTCCATGGCAGCGAAATTTTCGGTCCAGAACGAATAAAAAAGATTAAACTCATTATGACTATGCTTTATGTCAAAGTTCAAGTGTTTACACCAAGTAGTTTGGTAGAGACCACAAAGGTAAAATATTTTTGAACTTTGACTCTAATGTTGACCCCTTAAAATGTATTTTTTCGAGCACAAACTAAAATATAAAGTTGCATCCAGGTTCAAGTAATCTTCATTTAAGATTTCAAGTGTTTGGACACAATATTTACAGAGAAGTAGAGTAGAGATAGCAATTTTGACCCTTTAGCCGTTATCCTTTTGGGGTCAAAACAAATGAAAAAGTGTGACCCCGATCCAAGTAATTTATATCTAAAACTTCAAGTATTTAGACCTAAAATTGTTAAATTTCAAGTGATTAGACCCTGTAGTTTGGTAAAGATAGCAAAGGTCAAATATGTTAAAATTTGACCATAGATTTGACACCTTAAGATTAGTTTTTGTCGGGCTCAACGGAAATTAAAAAGTTCGATTCAGGTCCAAGTGACCTACACATAAAATGTCAAGTTATTAGAGTCAAAATTGGTGGAGGAGTGTGGCAGAGTTCTAAAAAGGTAAAATCGTTAAACTTTGAGCCCTTGGGTGCAAAATTTCCGCACAAAATGTATTTAGATATGTAGCCCAATGTCTGAATATAGTTTGGTATATTTTGCAATGTTAATGTTATAATTTAAGCTGATCAATTTTCTTTTTTTATTTCTGTTCGATTTTTTATTTCGATATTTTAATGTTTATTTTGGTTTAAGGAAAAAAATAATTTTTTTAAGTTGTAATTGCTTGAAATATTACCGTAAAATGTGTAATAAAAAAACAAAATTAATAATGAAAAAAAATTATATGAATTTTTTCTCATTATTAATTCGATGAGGAAATTATATAACTTGCTAAATTTTAATTTACGATTTTGACTTTAATATTACAATTAATAAGAAAAAATCTGTCTTAACTTAAATAAATAAAACATATTTGGCTGTTTTTTTTTTGTAAAAGTTCAATTTTTTCTAGTTTTAGTTGCTTTGATGCTATTTAAATGCTCATTTGGATCCGTATTTTTGGTAATTCCAATATTTTGTTTCAAAGTAAACTTCATTAATTTTGTTGAGGCTATAAATTATTATAGTAAACTGTGGTGTAAATTTACACCTAAATGAACGGCGTAGCCACCACACAGTGGATGCTACAGACCAGCAACAACTAATATTCCAGTTATGTATTGAAAAATCACAAATTTAAAAAAATATACAGTCACACACGGTCCTGGTGTAGAGGATTTATAGAACTTCAGTGTATACAACGTTCTTTGTTTTGTTGTTCGGCATGAATCCATACAGACTATTTTTGCTACGCACTCGAGAACATCCAACATAAAGTTGTCCATGAGAGAAGCAAGATTCTTTCAAGTGCATTCCAGCCACGGACAATGGCTGACCTTGGGATTTATTTATTGACATAGCAAATGCAACCCGAAAAAGGAAACTGTATTCTTCTGAAAACGTAGGGCGCTTCTCTTCCTGATGTAGTCAATATGACCTTAGGTATCAAGACATCCTCTCCTTTTCCACATCCAGTAATTATTGTAGCATCAATGGCGTTTTCGGACATTCTATTGATAACAAGTCTAGTACCATTGCACAATTTCGGTGGTGTTATATTTCTTAAGAGAATTATGGGAATCCCATCTTGAGGAGCAAAACAGGATCGGGAAGACCGGAAATATCAAGACTATTACGAAATTCAATGGGGAATTTAACATTGTCAAGTGGATCCATATTTGCATTGATTGATTTAAACATTTTAATCGTACCAAGAAGACTGTCTAGCATACGTCGATTAATTTCTCTTACAACTGAATTTGTGGGTGCCAATATAGCTCTTTCACTGAGCCAATCGCGATTGCGAAAATTGTCAATCAGATTTGGGAAAACTGATGTTATAAGATCGTCGAGAGTATTGACATGGCTACATATATTGTTAATTTTGATGTGGCCAGTGGAATCTGCTGGAACTTTTCCGTGGCCAATTTTCAGAAGGTCGTGGGAAAACTTTTCCATTGTTCCATCTCCATTAAGTTTAACACGCATGTTAGTTGTTAACGGAAGTGTTTTTACTTGTCTCCATAAATAGGATGATTTTAGGCAGGCACGTACCTGATCAGCTCTGGTTCCCTTTGGGACTACAGTTAGTGTTTGGCGAAAGTCACCTGAAAGTAGAAGGGTAACACCACCCATGGATCGTTGGTCATCTCTTATATCCCGAAGAGTTCTATCTAAAGCCTCAAAACCCCTTTATGAGCCATGGTGCACTCATCCCACACAATAATTTCTGTTTGTCGAAGTAGCTGTGCTCTGGGACTATCTTTGGTGATATCGCAAACTGCCGTTTGAGCTGAAATTAAGTCAAGTGGTATTTTAAGCATAGAGTGTGCTGTTCTGCCACCAGGAAGAAGAGTAGCAGCGATGCCAGAAGACGCGACTGCAATGGCAACAGTATTAGTTTGCCTAACTTTGGCCAAAAAGTATTTGGTAACAAATGTTTTTTCCGGTGCCTCCAGGTGCATCCAGGTGCATCAAGGATGAAAATTCCACCAGCACGTCTGAAAACGGTGGTGGTAACTGTGTTGAAAGCGAACAGCTGCTCAGGAAGTAGCTTAGGCATCATTTCATTGATGTAGCTTGTTAAAGAATCGATATCATAGGATGTTTCCTGAAGTATTAGAGTTGGAATTTGCTCATTGTTGGTACGTTCAGTTTGTGGCAAACCATATGATTGCAAATATTTTCCACCTATAAGAATAAGTCTGTCCTCTATATCTATTAATGCCCTATTGTAAAACTCATCACAATAATCAAGTTGAATTTCTGGAAGGCGCACTTGAGCCTGATGCAAAAAATCTTTGGAAAGGCTATTTCTGAATTTCAACCACAAGTTAAATGCGTTTCCAACACTGCAGAAATGTAATATCTTAACAAATATTTTTCGAAGTCGTCGAGCTGAATATGAGGCAGCAATTTCAGCTAAGGTGGCTTCCCAGCGAGTGTCATCCTCAAGTAAACCTCGAGCCATACAGGCTTTCCTGTAGGTAGGCCAAACTCGGTTACCGAATTTACGAAGATCTTCAAAGCTTGTTGCTAATGTAACGCCCTACCTGATATTGTAGGACTTTATCTCTTGTATTGTCGTTATGGAGACCAAAGGAGGCGGCATCAGAACCCTTATTGATGTACTTACAAACATATTTGATACAATGAACAGAAGCACAAAATTCGACATTTATGTGGGCATCAAAGGTGCTGATAAGAATTGGGCAGTATGGTATGACCCATCTGTTGTCGATCTCGTAATTTCTTACGGTCGCAGTGAAGCCACCATCTTCGGGTCTTCGTCGTCTGTACAATGGATATCCATCAGTATCAGTCTGTGTCTCACTAATAAACTGGCGAGGATACCTTTTTGTGCATATCCTGTTGTCTTTAACACATGGTAAGTCTCTTCTAAAACCAGGGCCGCATGGTCCATGAATCATATGCACCGTTATCATGTTATATAAATCCCTGTCAACAGACGGATCTGGTAGTTCTGCAGAGATGATTTTATCAATGTCATTCGAACATATATTATCCACGAGCCAAATTAGGATATCAGCATGAGGAAGACCTTTTTCTGCCATTCGATTGTATACATGTTTCCTCGGACAGGTCCAAAAATCTCATCTAGTTTTATCAAATCCATAAATTTTTTAAGTTTCAAGTGAAATACTCTTGCTAAGATATCATGACGGTTTGTAGTTGATTGGCCCTTGAAAAGTTCAACGTGGGCTTCCTTCCAATTTGGATTACATCTGAAGGCTATAAACAAAGCAGGCCTACCGTAGTGCCTCACAATTGTCATCGCATCCTGAGTCCTTTCGTGCATATAGCGGGGTCCACCAGTAAATGTGGAGGGCAGAATACAAAGCTTACCTAGATTGTTTGGATCTGCATCTCTGTTAAGACCATCCCTCAAATGTATGTAGCTGTCGCAACGCAATTTTGCCTGATTATTTCTGATGTAGCATAGGCGTTCTGATTCCATTTTAGCACACATGTCAGTAGCATACTGATTGTAAAGGTCTTGAAACCGATGTAAATGATTGAAATAAATATTTCTATTGTTGTTATTATCATTATTATTATTAGTAGTAGTATTATAATCACCAGTATCATTATTCTGGTCACTGTTATCCTTTTGGTCCCGAATCATAAATCTGTAAGCATAGAAATCCTTACAAGAAACTGTTTTGGAAAAATTATATTCCAAAGTAGATGGGTCAAATTGAGGAATTCCAAAGTGGTAACCATCTTCTCCACGAACAAACATTAAAGGATATTGAAGCGCATCGTATGATCTGTGAGTTTCGTTTATGCGCTGGAGACCAGCATCCCGGTGTCTGATGACAATATCTCGAGAATGGTGTTGGTCACCACTAAGAAGTATTGCGATTTCATTAAAAGAAGGAGCATTAAACCGACCTGCATGTTCAGTGGATGGTCGGTTGTCTGCATCGATGACAATGCTAAAATTATCAGCAGGATTTAATTCTAGAGCATATTTGAAGCTCCGTACATAGTTGTTGTATTCATGAAGCATACTTTGAAGGTCCCAAATCAATTTTAGTCGATTGTTGGAAGTGATTGTGTCATTGTTGCAGGCAAATGCAAATGAATTCCTTCTTTGAGCTTGTTTCAGATAGTCTGACATGAAGTAAACTTGAAGAAATTGAGGTGCCTCATTTTCAGTTGGCTGAAGAGATCCAATCAGATGGTACACCTGACCCTGTACTTTGAATGTTGGCATAAACCCCCCTTCATATTGGTAACTGAATCCGAAAGACGTCATTTGAAAGGCAAAATTGTATTGCCTTATTTCTTTCAAGAAGGTTCTTGATTCAGGATTTGAACCTGTGAGTAAGCGTAGTAGCGGTTGTGGAGGTTCTTCAAGAAGTGGGAGTTTCACCTTGCCATTTGAACAGCATATTCCCGCTGGCTCACTTGGCCATCTTTTCGCGAGACAATGGAAGCATTTCTTATACATGTGAATGTTACTCCTTTAATTTAGGTAAATGGGGAGATTGGCGTGCAGTGAACCGTCTAATGTTGCGATTAAGAAAGTACTTGTTGAAGGCCCAGGCAAATTTAAATTATCATCAATTGCCGTCGAAGCTGCAAAGAAGGAAGAAGCACCCCTAACCGAATGACCCAAACGACCATTTTCAACAAATACGTCCCTAGCATTCCCTGGGTGTTCGGCAATGTCGTAGGGCACATTAACTGTTGATTGTTGCGCCATGCGACGTCTTTTCATTAGTTGATGCCTCGATGCACTTATCGATGACTTTCCCTTTTTGGGCATAATTGATAGTAATGTTCTCCAAATTAACAGCAGTAATATAAGTGTAATGAAAGTAATGCAAAATGGACTGACGAAAGTATTCAAATCAATCGTTTGGTTAAATTCGTTCAAAAATATTTAAAAATATTAAATACAAGAGAATTTCAAAATCGAGATTAATATTTTTTTAAATCTGTAAATAATGTAAGCAAGCAGTCAGTAATAGAAAGTTGTAAGTAGAAAATATTTTAACATAAAAATTAACAAAAGTATGGTCAGTAATTTTTTAGAAAACTGGTAATACCTTGCTTAATTTGCAAGATTGTGTTGAGTCTGTAAAATGAAAGAAAGAAAGGGAAAATTAATTTTATTTCGGGGGTTTAGGTACAATTCATGTGAACTCTAAAATAATATTTGTCTGTTTTATTACTGCGACAATTGTTAAGGGTTGATAAATTTTTAGTTACAACGTCATACCAAATCGATCCCCCGTTTTGTAACCAATAAACATATTGTGGTTTTTATACAATGTTGTTTTTCTAAAAGGTGAGTTTTTTTTTGTTACTTATTAGATATAACTTTTTTTGGCGAACATATACAAAAGAGGTCTCTGCATGCCACCTGCCGGCTATCATGTAGAATGCGCCCTACTTATAGGGCCACATGTTGGCTAGAACTGATTTTTTTGTGTTTTTTTTGTGGATAAATAATATGACAACAAAACCAAATTAAATTTCGAATTGTTTTTAAATGTTTGGAACTTGTGGGTATTAACCCCCCCCCACCGCAGCCGCTGAAATTTCGGTATTAGTTTACTGTAACTCCCGTATAGAAACGTATAGAAATATATATATAGTGTTGATGGTAGATTTACAGTTTCCGCCGCGAAGAAATTGTATTCATGATATGAAGAAATCACGTTTTGAAAATTTAATTTGGTTTTGTTGTTATGTTATTTATCCAAAGCAAAAAAATAATATAATAACACCTGAAGCAGTCAACCGAGCAGAACAACGCAATAAAAAAAACCCAAAAAAGCACTTGCATTTAGTGTTGTCATATTGGTGATCCAGAAAATAAATATATATATATATATATATATAACAACGAAAGCAGCCAACCAAACAGAACAACACACAAAAAAAAAACATAAAAAAAGAACACCAGTTGTAGCCAAAATTTGCTGGGCGCGTTGTACGTGAAATAGTTAATTAGTACACAATCAGTGGTTATCCAGGGAATTAATAGCAATAAGAAACCGTGAAAAAAAAGTAAAGGGGAGGGGAATGATGGTTTGGCAGGATTGGCAAATCATTTTGTACTGTACAAAAATAGTGGTAATGTTTTTGTTGTAAATAGCAAGCAGTCGAAAAGTATTAAAAATTGCAAAAAAGAAGGAGTTTTGTTAGGAAAGATGATGTTATTGTCTGAAATTTAAAGATAATGTGCTAAGTGAAAAAGTAAGTTTAAAAAAAGTATAATAAAAAAGGTGTATGTGATTGTAAAAGAACGTGTTGTTTAGTAGTGGTGTTGGATGGACAGTCGGCAATTATATTGGTGTAATTTAAGCTGGTCAAGGTTTATTATTGTGGTTTCCAGTAGGGTTTGTCTAATAGTAAGTTGTGTTATAATGTATGTAATCAGGTGTAAGATAAGAAAAATAAAATAGGTTGTTATTGACTAAACGGTAATTGTAAAGTGTTTGATTAAACGCAGGTTAAACAGAAAAAATGAATGAAAGTGTTAACGGAAATAAAAATATTATCAATATGTTATAATAAAAAAAATGTGCAGACTATAAGATGTAAGTAAGTGATAGTTAAAAATTTTTTTGATAGAAAGGCAGACTATAAGATGTAAATAAGTGATAGTTAAACATTTTTTTGATGGAAAGAAAATATTGTGTAGATAATGGTAAAATAAAGTAAATTTGCAGACAATACGTTGTAAGTATGTGATATGTAAAAATAAATTGGCAGAAAGGAAATATTGTAAAAATAAAGGTGAAAATAAATTTTTATAAAGTAGGCAATAATTGATATTTTTTGTAGATTAAAATTGAATGAAATAAGTTGTATGTAGATTAGAACAAAAAACAATGAATAGGAATGGCAGAAAGGAAAATGAAGAAAAATTTTGCAGACGATAATGGGTAGATGAATGATATATAAACACAAGAAAAATTAATTTATCGGAATACCGGAAGGTTTTATAACAGTCGAAAACTATAATTCACAAAAGTATTTGGGAGTCTTGTCATAAAATGTAGTAAAAGAAAGTATAAGCAAATGAATGGATAAACGGAAACATACCAAATAATAAAATGAAGAAAATCACATTTACTGTGTGTATTTATCGTAAGTCAGCGGGTTTGGTTGCCATAACAACGTGACGTAGACAAGGACGGTAGTGAAAGTGTGTGCGTGGTGCGCGTGTGCTGGCTCGTAGTACTAATAATTTTGAAGGACAGCGTTTGTTTTCGTGTTGTGTGTACGTGTGTGCGGCTAGCGCCAGAATGGCGAACGTAGTGTCGGAGGTTGGATTGTGATTGCTGATGTAAGTTTCGTAATTTTGTAATTTGTAAATGGCAAGTTAGGAAAAAAAACCCTTCCAAGATGTACAATAAATCAGGCCATAATATTTTATGGTGAATTTAAGAACGTACGAACCATAGTTTTTTAGGAGATGTGATTATTGGATTAACCAATCAGAAATCGTCTGTGGCATATATATATATATATATATATATATATATATATATATATATATATATATATATATATATATATATATAGGGTGCGGAGTAAAACTGTAAAAATGTTAATTTAACAACTAATAAAAGATGAAATCAAGCAAAAATCATCACACAATATCATAGTAACTAATTAAACATTTCTACGGAATTATTTTTCAATATATCCGCCTTTGTAGCGCAGGTCTCGTTCCTTAAGAATAACCAGACACAAAAGTACAGAGGCTTTATATCTGGAGATGAAGGAGGCCACACTTCTTTCCTCCAAAAAGCAGGAAAATGACTCACAATCACCAATCCTGCGTTTTGTTTGCAGTGTGAGAGAGCGCACCGTCCTGTTGAAATGTAAAGAGCGTATCCTTGAAATGCTTCTTCATTTCGACATCTGCAGGAGTCAAAATATCCTCGATCTACGAGTTTGCGTTAATTTTTGGTCCTTCTTTAACAAAAGTGGTAGGTGATCTCGAACTCTCAGAGATGGCAGCCAAAACCAATATCGAGGTAGGGTTTTGGCGACGGAAAACAGGTTTTACGGAATAGAGAATGCAATCCGCGCACTTTGCCAAAGTTCTGTTGTTCTGTGAGTTGAATCTGGCCTCGACAGTGAACATTTTCACGCAAAAAAGATGATTTCACCAGCGTCCGTGCCTTCATTTGATTCAATAGAATCTTGGCTCTTTACAACCTCTTTTGTTACTGCAATATCGTGGGTTGTTGTCTGCTCGTCATCTTCAAGAAAGACAACTTAAGATCTTCTTTAACAAATGTTCTAACGCTTTTTTCGTCAATTTCCAAGCTCTTGGTCATTTTCCTCATGCTTCTTTTGGGGTTCCTCCTTATTCGCCCCCTGATGACCTTAATTTGCGTCCCCAGCTGGGTCGATCATCTGTTGTCTCTGTAACGTTTTACCTCTTCCCAAAGTGTCGATTTAGGGTTTTTTAAGAGCTTGACAATCTCTGGGTTTCTCTTTTCCATGCAATGTAACTGGATAATAGCCTCATGTTGACTCATTTCTACACAACAGATATTAAACTTAGAAAAATCTGGAGCCGAAACATAAAAATATATGTATCTGCAAAGACAATGAGCATAAAATAGATAACTTTAGAAAATAAATAATATCATTTGATATATCTACTGATTTGAAGAATCGATCGGGGATTTTCTCTGCACCCTATACAGATATATATATATATATATATATATATATATATATATATATATATATATATATATATATCGGGTGTAGGAAAAGTAACTTGCTTTGTTACTGATAGCATCTAGCCAGTCTCCATCCATGGAGATTTACGAAGCATGACGTGCTTTCAATAAATGACTAAAATTTTTAAACAAAAAAGAATCTCTTAAATAGTCAGATTCTGACCCGATATATTTTTGTTTCCCCCTCTTTCTTTCGCCATGCATTTACCATTAACATCTGCCATTCCTATGCACCCTCTAAACATGCTATGCGTGTTTGCAATGCTCGACGATTCTATTAGTGTCCTATGACCGAATTTACTCTCAATATACGAATATGTACTAACTGAATGAAAATTCCTTTAAAATAAAACCAAAACTGATTTTAAATATATACATAGAATGTAAAGAAAGTAACTCAATCATTTCTCCTAGCAAACACCCCGGAAACTTTAGTACTGAATGAAACCTACACTCCTTCATCCCTTCTAACCATTTTAACATGCTTATTTATCCTCCACTTTACCGTAAGGATCAGACAAACATATGCACACATTTAGAATCTATATTCGACCCCCCCCCCTAGCCGTTTATGTGCTTTAGACTTAACATGCAACATAACATTAGCTATTTATATTTGTTCTACCGCTCTCGCTCGACCCAGGACTGTACCCTAATAAGCAAAGTCTCTGACAGCATAGGCACAACGCTCTCTTTCTCGATCCTAGCGCAGAAGGCCATGTATTTGGTGACTTCAATGTCCACCACAGTAACTGGTTTGAATATTCTACTTACACAGACGCAGCTTCCCAGACCAGCAAGATAAACATGCTTCAGTTTTAAATCTATTTCTGACCACAGTTCCCGATGGTTGTGCAACGAATGCTCACAGTTCACTCGGAAATGCTGATTACGCTGTGATAATGGTAAAAATCGCTCCAAATTCTCAACCCAAAACTGAAGAGTCATTACTCAAAACAACAAGGTTTTATAAAAAACCGACTGGAAAGTCATCAAGCATCTCACCAGATTTGCCCTGTGGAGCAATATCTATTCTCTCCCCGCTGAACAGTGCGCAAATAAGACCACTGAATGGTTCAAAACGACAATTGAAGCACATGTTCCCACGCGGAGATTCTATAGCTAGCCCCACTCTCCCCAATGGTTTACTTCTATTGTGCAGCTGTCATTGCTATAAGGCAGCATGCGTACCACAGATTTAACCGACATAAATCCAGTTCAAACAGATAAAAGTTTATAGAAGATAGAAGTAATCGTAAGAGAATAATAGCGATAGCTAAGAGAGAATATACCGAAACCACCAGAGAACGCACCGAATCACAGAAATTAGAAAATCTAAAACAGTGTAGTAAATAATGGGAAATCAACAATTCTCCCACTATCTAATAATCATGAGATAGTTTGCACGGCAACCGAGAATACTAACATACTTGCCAGTCGGTTTGCCTACAAATTGACTTTGGACCCAGCAAACCATTCCCTCTCTGATTTTCCTTTGCGGACAGACGTCACACTAGATGATATGAAAATCACCTCTTCTCATGCGAATGATATCATAAAACATCTTGATACCTCAAAAGCATGGACATTCGATCTTATCCCGGCTTTGCTATTAAAAAACATGCTCTGCCGAATTTTCTCCAGTTGTCGCCAAACTTTACAACAAATTCCTTAACGAATCTTGGTTTCCTGACTGCGAGAAAGCTGCTTCTGTGGTACCAGTTTACAAGAATTCTGGCGAAAGAACTGACCTATTCAATTACCGCCCCATTAGTCTCTTCCGGCTTTCCGCCAAAATATTTGAGTCAATAATTAACCAAGCTCTAGTCTATCACCTTACATATGCTAAACTTCTGACCGACAATATGGATTTAGGCAAGCCCGTTCTACAACATATATCCTAAATGTAAATGCTTTTAACAGAGTATGGCACGATGGACTTCTCAGGAAAATCAGATCATACGGTATCACTAGACAAATACTTAACATAATTAAATCCTTCTTAAGTAAGAGAAGAATCCATGTTGTCCTCGACGGTCGTATATCTAATCAATATGATATAAATACAGGAGTACCTCAGGAATCTATCTTTGGATCTTTATTATTCCTTATATTCATAAATGAACTCACTGATGAAATTGTTTCTAAGATGGGTATATTTATCGATCACATAAATTTACCTCTCTGACAATTAAACCTTCAGCCCCCCATAAGACTATCGCCTGTACAGATAATGCTTTTTTATGATAAATCTTAATCACTTAACATGTGATTAAGATTTAACAGGCACGAGGGCAAAACAAATGAGTATATATATAAGGACAAATGAACACATATCTACGAACTTTTGTGGAGATCAGATTTTGGTAAACTATTTGTATGTTGTTCCCCAGATATAATAGGGATAAAAATCATAAAACGCTTTCTTGAAATTTGTTTAGGGTAAAGTTTTTTTTCCTATTTTGATTAGATTAAATAATCAAATTCCCAAGTTCAACAAGATGCATCTGAACAAGATCGGGGTTACATCGATCAAAACGCTGTAAGAATATCATTCAAGATTAAATCAGTAGTTTGAATAATCCAAATGATGCCGACAGATTGTGTCTTTCATAACAGTTAAGTTTTTCCAGCATTCTTGAATCGACATCATCAACAACTTAACAGACAATCGCACAGAATATAGTTTTCTTTAAATGAATTTCTACTAAAAGGAGATAGATTCTTCTCGTCCTGGCAGCTATCACCGGGTAGACGTGTTGAGTAATCTTTACTTTTTCATTGTATCGCCTGTACAGATAATTAAACCTTCAGCCCCCATAAGACTGTCACTTAGAACTGATCATTATATAGCAATTTATTAGTTGTGTTGTGGTTTCATATAGACCTGTGGCGCAACGGATATAAATGCTTATAGCAAAGTCTACTTCTTGACAGATTCCGGAGTTCGACGTGAGGCTTCTAGAGTTTAACAATACGAAGCTGGAAGTCGGAGGTATCATCGGCTAAAACGCTACGAATGTAATATCCAACACGAGAACAGTAGTCTGAAGAATCCATATAATGCAGACATGTTTTGTCTTCTGTAAAAGACCAAATTATAAAGTTTCAACGAAAAGATTTAAGAAAATCTTGATAAGTTGCGTTTAATGTTCTTTTCCTGTTATTTTTTTATTTTGTTTTTTAGTCATAAAACTAAAATTTCGATTTTTCTTTTGAAATCATCTTTTAAGCGCAGCCATTTTTGTCGAAAGAGAAAATGCGTTTCTTTCTTGTCATCAACTACTTCAAGTATCTTCATCCAGATTAATATTTTTAATTATTGCATCACTTTGAAGTTCTTTTTTTGTTTTAAACGGCTTTTATGAATGCTTTTTTATGATAATTTCCACCTTCTTCAAAACACTTATGAGATTATATTAAAAAAAAAACTAATTTTTTTAATTAAGGGAAAAAATCAATGAATTGATTTCTGTTATTAATTTGTTCTCGTGGTTGAAAGATTTATAAAGATATTTGATTTAAAATTGTTAATCTAATGAAATAAATTTCCTTGTCCCGACACTATTTAAGACACTGCGATATCTCAAAGACAGAAATTAAGAAATTAAATGTAAAATCCTATAAACAGTCTTCTATGACAACATTATATGTTCGCAAAATTATTTGTAAGAATTGGTAGTATATAGTAAGCTTTAATACTGCATATCAACCTTGCTTGAATCCATTAATTTTCGAAAAAAATTTGTAAGATTCTTTATTGTTTCCAATATTTATTCGTGAGTTTAATTTAGCTGACTTGTAGATAGAATTGTTGCTTTTTGTCTGCAGAACATGATTGAATTTTGAAAAATGAAAAAGAAACAAACAATGACATTCATGTTTGGTTAATATTAAACCAGGAAGCTAGTTTCTTCATACAGCATGATCTATTAGCAATAGATGATTGATTAAATAGATAATTTTGTGAACGAATGCTTAAATGTAAAAGGGGTTTGTATTCATAAACGATCTTCCGAAAAAATTGAACAGGCTTAGCACGCCTGTTAAGCGTATATGCATCGTGAAGTCAAAACGCTTCATCATTAAATTTAAAATCAAGAACTTGCATCTGGATTTGCGAAACAAAGGTTATATAACGCATTTAAAGAGACTTTCACGCGGCAAGAAACCATCTCGGGCAAATATGCTAAATAATGCAGATGTGGCGAACCTGACGATCATGAACCCGATTCGAATGGCGGAAGTTGCATACTACTTAGTCCATCCTATCTTTTGAAGTCTAAATGAAAACAAATATCGATTGTTGGTTCAATAAAAATTAATTCGACTCACATTGACCATTTCTCTCATGTCAACTCTAATGGTTGCGATTTTCGGTATAAAATAGCTGAAGCAGTGTATATTTTTTTTTCAATAAAAAATACAACTTTTATTTAAAAACATGTAGAAAAAGGTAAAAAAAAGAAAGAAAAAGAATGGGATGAGAAAATCGATTGTAACAAGCTAGTTTCTATAATCACGTTTCTTACCTCTGCCGTCGTATACATCCTTCTTCCATCATTATAAGAAATCATACCAACGGCGAACCTATTTAAAACCAATATTTTTATATGAAATGTGTGTGAGGGTTTTAGGGGAATACAAATTTTCTATAGAAAGAAGGATAATATATACGATGGAAAATAGTGTTAGTAAAAAGACCCTAAGTTGCGGTAGCATATACAAAGTGGGTTGCTAACAATATTTTGTATATATTTTTTAAAAGTAATTTGCAAAACTTTGAATATTTAAGAGCCAACTCGCGGCCATTTCTCTTATTCTATTATAACACTAGACACTATATGTTTTTTGAACCGAACAAACGTTTCAAAGTAAGTAGAACAATTAAAAACGTTTCCATATATGTATAAGAGTAACTTATTCTTGATTTGATAACACTTATTTCTTATACAGTAGAACCCCGGGATACGGCGGCCATAGGATACGTTTTTTTTCAGGTTACGATGTGAAATACGATATGGTGTTTCTGAATGTGGAATACGATGTTTTTGATGCCCTTGTTACGGTGTTTGCCCCACCATACGGTGTTATTTATAATATCATTTGATTATATACATGTGTATTATAAACTTCACTGTATTATGTTGCTAACTGTTAATGCCGTATCTCCGGGGTTTCACTGTATATTTGAATTTTTTACCACATTTCCGAATCTGTGTAGATTGAAAAACAAACCCAAACAAAGATATAAAGGATATCAAATCAACCAATTAAAATAATGCTGGTTGTAGGCAAGATTATCTGCTCTTATTGACTTTCAGTTACTGTTCTGCCGACGGGTACACGGTGACAAGTAAGATATGGTTTCTTTTGCCTAGTGATTAGTAAACTATCAATATCATAATAGTACATTTTATTTCAATGCTTTCTCCGAATTGAAAATGTACGAAGTTTTATTTTTATGAAATACACAAACAACTTATTTTGTCAGAGTTTTAATTTTTTTTATTAAAATATGTAATAATAATCGGTTGTGTTTAATTATTTTAATAAAATATGTAATAATAATCGTTTGTGTTTAATTTTTTTATTAAAATATGTAATAATAATCGGTTGTGTTTAGAGTCTTTTAAACAAATTGGTCCGCTTTTAAGATTTAAAATATATTTTTCTTTAAAAATAGTTTTAGTAAAAGTACAACGCGGCGGAGACCGCAATTTTCACCAGTATACAAGTGTAATTCAAAGAGGTTTCTATTTCGAGACACCCAATAAAGTCAAATGCCGTGGTATTTAGGCGGTTCTACGATGGTGGGGTTGATGCGAGACTCCGGGTTTTCCTGCCTTAAAAAACAATATAGAAAAAACAAAGTACACAACTCAGTCTTGTGCCATATTAACGGGCGCTGAATTGGCCAATCTCTGTTCTGCTTGTAATCTGCTGAAAGAAATTACTTCATTTGCGAGATAATCATGAATCCTGTACGCGACAAAGAACTGACTCACGAAGTAACTTGGGGTTTTTGGTTTGTAAGGATTAATTATTAAATAGATTCCGAATACAAGAAAAAAAAAGTTATATTTACAGTTATGGACAGGAAAAAAGAAAAATATATGGAATGTATTTTTATTTCAAGAAGCGGTCTGTTTTGACAGTAACTCAACGGGATCATTTTTTTTTCGACAACCGATTGTCTCTTCTCTCTTTATCGGACGATCAGTCAACAGTAGGTTTGGCGCGGGTGGAGTGGACGGTCCCGACTTTCGAAGTTGAGTGGGAATTCCTGCTTTCGATTGGCGAAAAATCGCTTCGTGCATCCTTTTATTAGGAAGTAACGTTGTGGAGCGTGAGGAGCCCGGATTTCTCATCCAACCAATCCCTTCTCATTACGTCATGCTCTGAGACACCTTGATTGGCTAATTGGCCACATCACTTGTGCATATTAATTAGGTGATTTTCCTAGCAGAAATTAAATTTTCCATTATACGCACAACTGAAAGCCTTGACTCCAAGATCATATCAAAGACAATACTATATTAACTATACTATAAAAACTATACTATATAACACTGGTGTAATGATTCCCATTACAAAGCAACATTATTATAAAGGTTATTATTATCAGACTTCTCATTCTCAAAGTTATTTGTCTCCTCTTGTATTTTACGTCTATACCAACAATTTGGCCAACAAGGTCGCTGACTATTGCCCTGAATTGTTCATATAATAAAGAGCTTTGATTCAGCTCTGATTCATCCGTTACTGAGCCAATTTAGACCACCACGGCTGGTTGGGTCCCAAAAGTAGTTTACATAAAAGAGTCTTTGATTTTAATTCTTTATATTACAAATATCCAAATGAATGATTATTATAAAGTTTATGAATGGTTGAAAAGTCCACCTGTCCTATATTAAGAAAGTCTTGCTTTTATAATTTTTTAAAAAGCGATTTTTAACACAGAGAAATAGGGCGCTTTCACTTTATCGAGTTGAAATTGATTTATCAGAAGAGATCATATTTGGTTTGTCACCGTATAGCAGAAACCAGAAGTAAAAAAAGCAGGCAATATTGTCTAACAATAAATATTTGCAGATATTACAAAGTTGAAAATATGAGAAAAATATATATTATTTTTATTTTTTGTAATCCATTATAATGAGGCTTCATAATTTCTGTATTCATTTTTTGCGGACCGTTATCCTTAACTTCATAATTGTTGTTATTTCACGTTTTCGCCAACTTATCTGGTTTTAGGGCCCGTTACGTAGTGCCTACAAGCGTTGAGTCACTACATTGTCTGAAGATAGCGGTCTCAATCCTACCCAAAGTAGGACAGAGGATTAGTTGTCGAAAGCGTTACAAGACAACAACTATGGAAGGCAGCAATTACTTGGGATACAGTTACAAGACTCAGTATTTCTATCCCGTCGCGGTTAACCACTTGAAGAAAGCCAGAGGATGAGTTGGCCAAAACGTGGTGAAACAACAACTACGAAGATGAGGAAAACAGTACGCAAAAAATGAATACAGAATCGGGGAAAAAATAAAGAAAATATTCCTATCGAAATGTTGGTTGGTTGGTTGGTTGTTTTTGTTTTACGGCATATCAACCATTTCAAGTTATTTAATGCCGAATCCAGTGATTTTGAAGAACATTTTTTTTATAGAATATATATATATTTTTTTTTTTCAAGTCGGGTTCTATTTAACCCATAGTTAGCAGGTATACTACTCCGGTTTAGAGTGGACCTGGGAGCAATGGCAATTAAAGGGTGGCTACAAACTCCCCAAAGCCCGGAAACTGGGCCTCACTATTAGATATAGTTTAAGGTCATACCTGTCGAAATGTGGGAAAGTTCAATCCGTAGTAATCGCACAAAAAAAGTTTAGCGACTTTCCCTATAAAAATAAGCGACCGTCAAGCCTCGCAGTTATAGAGAAACTCTATTTAAATTCATATTCCCATTCGACTAATCGCCAATCATGGAATTTTGTAAAAGTTTTGATAATAACAATCTGCAATAATTTTTTCCGCATTATTCAGCTTTTTTAAAATTTATTATTGTTTTTTCTAATTTATTATTGTTTTTATTTTAATTTATTATTGTTTTTTAAAAAATTATTATTGTTTTTTTAAAATTTATAATTAAGCTATGTTTTCTTTTAAATTTAAAATTAATTTTATTCAGCTTGGTTTTTATTTTGATTTAAAGTTCATTTTATTCAGCTTTGTTTTTTTAATTTAAATTCATTTTATTCAGTTTTGTTTTATTTTCATTTAAAGTTCATTTCATTCAGTTTTGTTTTATTTTAATTTAAAGTTCATTTTATTCAGTTTTGTTTTTATTTTAATTTAAAGTAAATTTTATTCAGTTTTATTTAATTTTAATTTAATGTTCATTTTATTCAGTTTTGTTTTTATTTTAATTTAAAGTTCATTTTATTCAGTTTTATTGTATTTTAATTTAAAGTTCATTTTATTCAGCTTTGTTTTTATTTTAATTTAAAGTTCATTTTATCCAGTTTTGTTTTTATTTTAATATAAAGTTCATTTTATTCAGTTTTGTTTTTATTTTAATTTAAAGTTCATTTTATTCAGTTTTGTTTTTATTTTAATTTAAAGTTCATTTAATTCAGTTTTATTTTATTTTAATTTTAAGTTCATTTTATTCATTTTTGTTTTTATTTTAATTTAAAGTTCATCTAATTCAGTTTTGTTTTTATTTTAATTTAAAGTTCATTTAATCCAATTTTGTTTTATTTTAATTTAAAGTTCATTTTATTCAGTTTTATTTTATTTTAATTTAAAGTTCATTTTATTCAGCTTTGTTTTTTTAATTTAAAGTTCATTTTATTTAGTTTGGTTTTTTATTTAATTTAAAAATCATTTTATTCAGTTTTGTTTTATTTTAATTTAAAGTTCATTTTATTCAGCTTTGTTTTTCTTATTTAAAGTTCATTTTATTCAGTTTTTTCTTTTTTCAATTTAAATTTAATTTTACTCAGCTTTATTTTATTTTAATTTAAAGTTCATTTTATTCAGTTTTATTTTATTTTAATTTAAAGTTCATTTTATTCAGTGTTGTTTTTATTTTAATTTAAAGTTCATTTTATTCAGTTTTGTTTTTATTTTAATTTAAAGTTCATTTTATTCAGCTTGGTTTTTATTTTAATTTAAAGTTCATTTTATTCAGCTTTGTTTTTTTATTTAAAGTTCATTTTATTCAGTTTTTCGTTTTTTAATTTAAATTTCATTTTATTCAGCTTTATTTTATTTTAATTTAAAGTTCATTTTATTCAGCTTTGGTTTTTTTAATTTAAAGTTTATTTTATTCAGTTTTTTTTTTTAAATTTAAAGTTCATTTTATTCAGCTTTGTTTTTATTTTAATTTAAAGTTCATTTTATTCAGTTTCGTATTTATTTAAATTTAAAGTTCATTTTATTTAGCTTTGTTTTTTTTAATTTAAAGTTAATTTTATTCAGTTTTGTTTTTTTAATTTAAAGTTCATTTTATTCAGCTTTGTTATTTTTCAATTTAAAGTTCATTTTATTCAATTTTGTTTTATTTTAATTTAAAGTTCATTTTATTCAGCTTTGTTTTTTTAATTTAAAGTTAATTTTATTCAGCTTTGTTTTTATTTTAATTAAGTTCATTTTATTCAGCTTTGTGTTTATTTTATTTAAAGTAAATTTTATTCAGTTTTGTTTTTATTTTAATTTAAAGTTCATTTTATTCAGTTTTGTTTTTATTTTAATTTAAAGTTCATTTTATTCAGTTTTGTTTTTATTTTAATTTAAAGTTAATTTTATTCAGTTTTGTTTTTATTTTAATTTAAAGTTCATTTTATTCAGTTTTGTTTTTATTTTAATTTAAAGTTTATTTTATTCAGTTTTGTTTTTATTTTAATTTAAAGTTCATTTTATTCAGTTTTGTTTTTATTGTAATTAAAAGTTCATTTTATTCAGTTTTGTTTTTATTTTAATTTAAAGTTCATTTTATTAAGTTTCGTTTTTATTTTAATTTAAAGTTCATTTTATTCAGCTTTTTTTATTTAAAGTTCATTTTATTCAGTTTTGTTTTTATTTTAATTCAAAGTTAATTTTATTCAGTTTTGTTTTTATTTTAATTTAAAGTTCATTTTATTCAGTTTTGTTTTTATTTCAATTTAAAGTTAATTTTATTCAGGTTTGTTTTTATTTTAATAAAAAGTTCATTTTATTCAGTTTTGTTTTTATTTTAATTTAAAGTTCATTTTATTCAGTTTTGTTTTTATTTGAATTAAAAGTTCATTTTATTCAGTTTTGTTATTATTTTAATTTAAAGTTCATTTTATTCAGTTTTGTTTTTATTTTAATTCAAAGTTCATTTTTTTCAGTTTTGTTTTTATTTTAATTTAAAGTTAATTTTATTCAGTTTTGATTTTTTTAAAATTTAAAGTTCATTTTATTCAGCTTTGTTTTTATTTTAATTTAAAGTTCATTTTATTCAGTTTTTTATTTTAATTTAAAGTTCATTTTATTCAGTTTTGTTTTATTTTAATTTAAAGTTCATTTTATTCAGTTTAGTTTTTAATTTAAAGGTCGTTTTATTCACTTTTGTTTTTATTTTAATTGAAAGTTCATTTTATTCAGTTTTAATTTTATTTTAATTTAATGTTCATTTTATTCATTTTTGTTTTTATTTTAATTTAAAGTTAATCTTATTCAGTTTTGTTTTTATTTAAATTTAAAGTTCATTTTATTAAGCTTTGTTTTTTTTATTTAAAGTTCATTTTATTCAGTTTTTCTTTTTTTAATTTAAAGTTCATTTGATTCAGTTTCGTATTTATTTTAATTTAAAATTCAATTTTATTCAGTTTTGTTTTATTTTAATTTAAAGTTCATTTTTGTCAGTTTTGTTTTATTTTAATTTAAAGTTCATTTTATTCATTTTTTTTTAATTTAATGATCATTTTATCCAGTTTTGTTTTTATTTTAATATTAAGTTAATTTTATTCAGTTTTGTTTTTATTTTATTTTAAAGTTCATTTTATTCAGTTTTGTTTTTATTTTAATTTAAAGTTCATGTTATTCAGTTTTGTGTTTATTTTAATTTAAAGTTCTATTTTATTAAGCTTTGTTTTTATTTTAATTTAAAGTTTATTTTATTCAGTTTTGTTTTTATTTTTATTTTAAGTTAATTTTATTCTGTTTTGTTTTTATTTTAATTTAAAGTCAATTTTATTCAGTTTTGTTTTTATTTTAATTTAAAATTCATTTTATTCAGTTTTGTTTTTATTTTAATTTAAAGTTCATTGTATTCAGTTTTGTTCTTATTTTAATTTTAAGTTAATTTTAGTCAGTTTAGTTTTTATTTTAATTTAAAGTTCATTTTATTCAGTTTTGTTTTTATTTTAATATAAAGTAAATTTTATTCAGCTTTGTTTTATTTCAATTTAAAATTCATTTTATTCAGTTTTGTCTTACTTTAATTTAAGGTTCCTTTTATTCAGTTTTGTTTTTATTTTAATTTAAAGTTAATTTGATTCAGTTTCGTTTTTTTTAATTCAAAGTTCATTTTATTCAGTTTTGTTTTTATTTTAATTTAAATTTCATTTTATTCAGTTTTGATTTTTTTAAAATTTAAAGTTCATTTTATTCAGCTGTGTTTTTTTTAAATTAATGGTTCATTTTATACATTTTTTTATTTTAATTTAAAGTTCATTTTATTCAGTTTTGTTTTATTTTAATTTAAAGTTCATTTTATTCAGCTTTTTTTTTAATTTAAAGGTCATTTTATTCACTTTTGTTATTATTTTAATTTAAAGTTCATTTTATTAAGATTTTATTTTATTTTAATTTAATGTTTATTTTATTCAGTTTTGTTTTTATTTTTATTTTATTTTCATTTTATTCAGTTTTGTTTTTTTTAATTAAAAGTTCATTTTATTCAGTTTTGTTTTTAATTTAAATTTAATTTTATTCAGTTTCGTTTTTTTAATTTAAAGTTCATTTTATTCAGTTTTTTTTTTAATTTAAAGTTTATTTTAATTTAAAGTTCATATTATTCAGTTTTGTTTTTATTTTAATTTAAAGTTCAATTTATTAAGCTTTGTTTTTATTTTAATTTAAAGTTTATTTTATTCAGTTTTGTTTTTTTTTAATTTAAAATGAATTTTATTCAGCTTTTTTGTATTTTAATTTAAAGTTCATTTTATTCAGTTTTGTTTTATTTTAATTTAAAGTTCATTTTATTCAGCTTTTTCTTTTAATTTAAAGTTCATTTTATTCAGTTTCGTATTTATTTTAATTTAAAGTTTATTTTATTCAGTTTTGTTTTTATTTAAATTTAAAGTTCATTTGATTAATTTTTTTTTTAATTTAATGTTCATTTTATTCAGGTGTGTTTTATTTTAATTTAAAGTTCATTTTAATCAGTTTTGTTTTTAATTTAAGGGTCGTTTTATTCACTTTTGTTTTTATTTTAATTTAAAATTCATTTTATTCAGTTTTTATTTTATTTTAATTTAATGTTCATTTTATTCAGTTTTGTTTTTATTTTAATTTAAAGTTCATTTTATTCAGTTTTGTTTTTATTTTAATTTAAAGTTCATTTTGTTCAGTTTCGTTTTTATTTTAGTTTAAAGTTAATCTTATTCAGTTTTGTTTTTATTTTAATTTAAAGTTCATTTTATTCAGTTTTGTTTTTATTTTAATTTAAAGTTAATTTTATTCGGTGTCGTTTTTTTTTAATTTAAAGTTTATTTTATTCAGTTTCGTTTTTATTTTAATTTAAATTTCATTTTATTCAGTTTTGTTTTTATTTTAATTTATAGTTCATTTTATTCAGCTTTGTCTTTATTTTAATTTAAAGTTCATTTTATTAAGCTTTGTTTTTATTTTAATTTAAAGTTCATTTTATTCCGTTTTGTTTTTATTTTAATTCAAAGTTCATTTTATCAATTTTTTTTTATTTTTATTTAATGTTAATTTTTTTCAGTTTTGTTTTTATATTTATTTTAATTCAATTTTATTCATTTTTTTTTAATTTAAAGTTTTTTTTATTCAGTTTCGTTTTTATTTTAATTTAAATTCAATTTTATTCAGTTTAGTTTTTATTTTAATTTAAAGTTCATTTTATTCAGTTTTATTTTATTTTATTTTAGAGTTCATTTAATCTAATTTGTTTTTATTTTAATTTAAATTTCATTTTATTCAGCTTTATTTTATTTTAATTTAAAATTCATTTTATTCTGCTTTGTTTTTTTATATTTAAAGTTCATTTTATTCAGTTTTGTTTTTATTTTAATTTAAAGTTCATTTTATTCAGCTTTGTGTTTTTAATTTAAAGTTCATTTTATTTTGTTTGGTTTTATTTTAATTTAAAGTTAATTTTATTCAGCTTTTTTTTTTAATTTAAAGTTCATTTTATTCAGTTTTGTTTTATTTTAATTTAAAGTTCATTTTATTCAGCTTTGTTTTATTTAATTTAAAGTTCATTTTATTCAGCTTTGTGTTTTTAATTTAAAGTTCATTTTATTTTGTTTGGTTTTATTTTAATTTAAAGTTCATTTTATTCAGCTTTGTTTTATTTAATTTAAAGTTTATTTTATTCAGCTTTGTTTTATTTTAATTTAAAGTTCATTTTATTCAGCTTTGTTTTATTTTAATTTAAAGTTCATTTTATTCAGCTTTGTTTTATTGTAATTTAAAGTTCATTTTAATCAGCTTTGTTTTATTTTAATTTAAAGTTCCGTTTATTCAGTTTTGTTTTATTTTAATTTAAAGTTCATTTTATTCAGTTTTGTTTTATTTTAATTTAAAGTTCATTTTATTCAGTTTTGTTTTATTTTAATTTAAAGTTCATTTTATTAAGATTTTATTTTATTTTAATTTAATGTTTATTTTATTCAGTTTTGTTTTTATTTTAATTTTGTTTTCATTTTATTCAGTTTTGTTTTTTTTAATTTAAAGTTAATTTTATTCAGTTTTGTTTTTAATTTAAATTTAATTTTATTCAGTTTCGTTTTTTTTATTAAAAGTTCATTTTATTCAGTTTTGTTTTTTTTTAATTTAAAGTTTATTTTAATTTAAAGTTCATTTTATTCAGTTTTGTTTTTATTTTAATTTAAAGTTCAATTTATTAAGCTTTGTTTTTATTTTAATTTAAAGTTTATTTTATTCAGTTTTGTTTTTTTTTAATTTAAAATGAATTTTATTCAGCTTTATTTTATTTTAATTTAAAGTTCATTTTATTCAGTTTTGTTTTATTTTAATTTAAAGTTCATTTTATTCAGCTTTTTCTTTTCATGTAAAGTTCATGTTATTCAGTTTCGTATTTATTTTAAGTTAAAGTTCATTTGATTCATTTTTTTATTTTAATTTAATGTTCATGTTATTCAGTTTTGTTTTATTTTAATTTAAAGTTCATTTTAATCAGTTTTGTTTTTGATTGAAAAGTCGTTTTATTCACTTTTGTTTTTATTTTAATTTAAAGTTCATTTTATTCAGTTTTTATTTTATTTTAATTTAATGTTCATTTTATTCAGTTTTGTTTTTATTTTAATTTAAAGTACATTTTATTCATTTTTGTTTTTATTTTAATTTAAAGTTCATTTTGTTCAGTTTCGTTTTTATTTTAATTTTAAGTTAATCTTATTCAGTTTTGTTTTTATTTTAATTTAAAGTTCATTTTATTCAGTTTTGTTTTTATTTTAATTTAAAATTAATTTTATTCGGTGTCGTTTTTTTTTAATTTAAAGTTTATTTTATTCAGTTTCGTTTTTATTTTAATTTAAATTTCATTTTATTCAGTTTTGTTTTTATTTTAATTTATAGTTCATGTTATTCAGTTTTGTTTGTATTTTAATTTAAAGTTCATTTTATTAAGCTTTGTTTTTATTTTAATGTAAAGTTCATTTTATTCAGTTGTGTTTTTATTTTAATTCAAAGTTCATTTTATCAGTTTTGTTTTTATTTTTATTTAATGTTAATTTATTTCAGTTTTGTTTTTATATTAATTTTAATTCAATTTTATTCAGTTTTTTTTTAATTCTAAGTTAATTTTATTCAGTTTCGTTTTTATTTTAATTTAAATTCAATTTTATTCAGTTTACTTTTTATTTTAATTTAAAGTTCATTGTATTTAGTTTTATTTTATTTTATTTTAGAGTTCATTTAATCTAAGTTGGTTTTATTTTAATTTAAATTTCATTTTATTCAGCTTTATTTTCTTTTAATTTAAAATTCATTTTATTCTGCTTTGTTTGTTTTTTAATTTAAAGTTCATTTTATTCAGTTTTGTTTTTATTTTAATTTAAAATTCATTTTATTCAGCTTTGTTTTTTTTTTAATTTAAAGTTCATTTTATTCAGCTTTGTTTTATTTTAATTTAAAGTTCATTTTATTCAGCTTTGTTTTATTTTAATTTAAAGTTCATTTTATTCAGCTTTGTTTTATTGTAATTTAAAGTTCCTTTTGATCAGCTTTGTTTTATTTTAATTTAAAGTTCCTTTTATTCAGTTTTGTTTTATTTTAATTTAAAGTTCATTTTATTCAGTGTAGTTTTAATTTCATTTAAAGTTCATTTTATTTCGCTTTGTTTTATTTTAATTTAAAGTTCATTTTATTCAGCTTTGGTTTTATTTTAATTTAGTGCATTTTATTCAGCTTTGTGTTTATTTTATTTATTTCATTTTATTCAGTTTTGTTTTTATTTAAATTAAAAATTCATTTTGTTCAGTTTCGTTTTTATTTTAATTTAAAGTTAATTTTATTCAGCTTTGTTTTTGTTTTAACTTTAAGTTCATTATATTCAGTTTTGTTTTTATTTTAATTTTAAGTTCATTATATTCAGTTTTGTTTTTATTTTAATTTATAGTTCATTTTATTCAGTTTTGTTTTTATTTTAATTTAATGTTCATTTTATTCAGTTTTGTTTTATTTTAATTTAAAGTTCATTTTTTTTCAGTTTTGTTTTATTTTAATTTAAAGTTCATTTTATTCAGCTTTGTTTTTATTTTAATTTAGTTTATTTTATTCAGCTTTGTGTTTATTTGATTTAAATTTCATTTTATTCAGTTTTGTTTTTATTTGAATTAAAAATTCATTTTATTCAGCTTTGTTTTTATTTTAATTTAAGTCAATTTTATTCATTTTTGTTTTTATTTTAATTTAAAGTTAATTTTATTCAGCTTTGTTTTTATTTTAATTTAAAGTTTATTTTATTCAGTTTGTTTTTATTTTAATTCTAAGTTAATTTTATTCTGTTTTGTTTTTATTTTTATTTAAAGTCAATTTTATTCAGTTTCGTTTTTATTTTAATTTAAAGTTCATTTTATTCAGTTTTGTCTTTATTTTAATTTAAAGTTCATTTTATTCAGTTTTGTTTTTATTTTAATTTAAAGTCAATTTTATTCAGTTTTGTTTTATTTCAATTTAAAATTCATTTTATTCAGTTTTGTCTTACTTTACTTTAAGGTTCCTTTTATTCAGTTTTTTTTTTAATTTAAATTTAATTTGATTCAGTTTCGTTTTTATTTTAATTCAAAGTTCATTTTATTCAGTTTTGTTTTTATTTTAATTTAAAGTTCATTTTATTTAGTTTTGATTTTTTTAAAATTTAAAGTTCATTTTATTCAGCTGTGTTTTTTTTTAATTAATGGTTCATTTTAAACATTTTTTTAATTTTAATTTAAAGTTCATTTTATTCAGTTTTGTTGTATTTTAATTTAAAGTTCATTTTGTTCAGCTTTGTTTTTTTTAATTTAAAGTTCATTTTATTTCGCTTTGTTTTATTTTAATTTAAAGTTCATTTTATTCAGTTTTGTTTTATTTTAATTTAAAGTTCATTTTATGCAGCTTTGGTTTTATTTTAATTTAGTTCATTTTATTTAGCATTGTGTTTATTTTATTTATTTCATTTTATTCAGTTTTGTTTTTATTTAAATTAAAAATTCATTTTGTTCAGTTTCGTTTTTAAAGTTCATTTTATTCAGTTTTTATTTTTATTTAAAGTTCATTTTATCCAGTTTTGTTTTTATTTTAATTTAAAGTCAATTTTATTCATTTTTTTAAATTTAAAGTTAATCTTAGCCAGTTTGTTTTTTTTAATTAAAAGTTTATTTTATACAGTTTCGTTTTTATTTTAATTTAATTTCATTTTATTCAGTTTTGTGTTTATTTTTAATTTAAAGTTCATTTCATTCAGCTTTGTTTTTATTTTAATTTAAATTCAATTTTATTCAGTTTTGTTTATATTTTAATTTAATGTTCATATTATTCAGTTTCGTTTTTATTTTTATTTAAAGTTTATTTTATTCAGTTTTGTTTTTATTTTAATTAAAAGTTCATTTTATTCAGTTTTGTTTTTATTTTAATTTAATGTTCATTTTATTCAGTTTTGTTTTTATTTTAATTTAATGTTCATTTTATTCAGTTTTGTTTTTATTTTAATTTAAATTCAATTTTATTCAGTTTTGTTTTTATTTTAATTTAAAGTTCATTTTATTCAGTTTCGTTTTTATTTTAATTTAAATTCAATTTTATTCAGTTTTGTTTTTATTTTAATTTAAAGTTCATTTTATTCAGTTTTATTTTATTTTAATTTAAAGTTCATTTTATTCAGCTTTTATTTTAATTTAAAGTTCATTTTATTCAGTTTTATTTTATTTTAATTTAAAGTTCATTTAATCCAATTTTGTTTTATTTTAATTTAAAGGTCATTTTATTCAGTTTGATTTTATTTTAATTTTAAGTTCATTTTATTCAGCTTTGTTTTTTTAATTTAAAGTTAATTTTATTTTGTTTGGTTTTATTTTAATTTAAAGTTCATTTTATTCAGTTTTGTTTTTATTTTAATTTAAAGTTAATTTTATTCAGCTTTGTTTTTTTTCATTTAAATTTCATTTTGTTCAGTTTTTCTGTTTTTAATTTAAATTTCATTTTATTCAGCTTTGTTCTATTTTAATTTAAAGTTCATTTTATTCAGTTTTATTTTATTTTAATTTAAAGTTAATTTTATTCAGCTTTGTTTTTATTTTAATTTTAAGTTCATTTTATTCAGCTTTGTTGTTTTATTTAAAGTTCATTTTATTCAGTTTTTCTTTTTTTAATTTCAATTTCATTTTAATCAGTTTGTTTTTATTTTAATTTAAAGTTCATATCATCTAGCTTTGTTTTTTTTAATTCAAAGTTCATTTTATTCAGTTTTGTTTTTATTTTAATTTAATGTTCATATTATTCAGTTTCGTTTTTATTTTTATTTAAAGTTTATTTTATTCAGTTTTGTTTTTATTTTAATTAAAAGTTTATTTTATTCAGTTTTGTTTTTAATTTTAATTTAATGTTCATTTTATTCAGTTTTGTTTTTATTTTAATTTAATGTTCATTTTATTCAGTTTTGTTTTTATTTTAATTTAAATTCAATTTTATTCAGTTTTGTTTTTATTTTAATTTAAATTCATTTTATTCAGTTTCGTTTTTATTTTAATTTAAATTCAATTTTATTCAGTTTTGTTTTTATTTTAATTTAAAGTTCATTTTATTCAGTTTTATTTTATTTTAATTTAAATTTCATTGTATTCAGCTTTTTTTTAAATTTAAAGTTCATTTTATTCAGTTTTATTTTATTTTAATTTAATGTTGATTTTATTAAGTTTTATTTTATTTTAATTTAAAGTTCATTTAATCCAATTTTGTTTTATTTTAATTTAAAGGTCATTTTATTCAGTTTGATTTTATTTTAATTTTAAGTTCATTTTATTCAGCTTTGTTTTCTTAATTTAAAGTTAATTTTATTTTGTTTGGTTTTATTTTAATTTAAAGTTCATTTTATTCAGTTTTGTTTTTATTTTAATTTAAAGTTCATTTTTTTCAGCTTTGTTTTTTTTTATTTAAATTTCATTTTGTTCAGTTTTTCTGGTTTTTATTTAAATTTCATTTTATTCAGCTTTGTTCTATTTTAATTTAAAGTTCATTTTATTCAGTTTTATTTTATTTTAATTTAAAGTTAATTTTATTCAGCTTTGTTTTTATTTTAATTTAAAGTTCATTTTATTCAGCTTTGTTGTTTTATTTAAAGTTCATTTTATTCAGTTTTTCTTTTTTTAATTTCAATTTTATTTTATTCAGCTTGATTTTATTTTAATTTAAAGTTCATATTATCTAGCTTTGTTTTTATTTTAATTTAAAGTTCATTTTTGTCAGTTTTGTTATTTTTTAATTTAAAGTTGATTTTATTCAGTTTTGTTTTATTTTAATTTAAAGTTCATTTTATTCAGCTTTGTTTTTTTTTTATTTAAAGTTCATTTTATTAAGTTTTGTTTTTTTTTTATGTAAAGTTCATTTTATTCAGTTTTTCTTTTTTTAATTTAAAGTTCCTTTTATTCAGCTTTGTTTTTTTTTATTTAAAGTTCATTTTATTCAGCTTTGTTTTTTTTATTTAAAGTTCATTTTATTCAGTTTTTCTTTTTTTAATTTAAAGTTCATTTTATTCAGTTTAGTTTTATTTTAATTTAAAGTTCATTTTATTCAGCTTTGTGTTTATTTGATTTAAATTTCATTTTATTCAGTTTTGTTTTTATTTTAATTAAAAATTCATTTTATTCAGCTTGGTTTTTATTTGAATTTAAAGTTCATTTTATTCAGTTTTGTTTTTTTTAATTTAAAGATCATTTTATCCAGTTTTGTTTTTATTTTAATATAAAGTTAATTTTATTCAGTTTTGTTTTTATTTTAATTTAAAGTTCATTTTATTCAGCTTTGTTTTTATTTTAATTTAAAGTTTATTTTATTCAGTTTAGTTTTTATTTTAATTTAAGTTAATTTTATTCTGTTTTGCTTTTATTTTGATTTAAAGTCAATTTTATTCAGCTTTGTTTTTATTTTAATTTAAAGTTCATTTTATTCAGTATTGTTTTTTTTTAATTTAAAGTTCATTTTATTCAGCTGTGTTTTTATTTTAATTTAAAGTTCATTTTATCCAGTTTTGTTTTTATTTTAATTTAAAGTTCATTTTATTCAGCTTTGTTTTTATTTTAATTTAAAGTTCATTTTATTCAGTTTTGTTTTTATTTTAATTTAAAGTTCATTTTATTCAGTTTTGTTTTTTTTTAATTTAAAGTTTATTTTATTCAGTTTTGTTTTTATTTAAATTTTAAGTTAATTATATTCTGTTTTGTTTTTATTTTTAATTAAAATCCATTTTATTTAGTTTTGTTTTTATTGTAATTTAAAGTTCATTTTATTTAGTTTTGTTTTTATTTTAATTTAAAGTTCATTTTATTCAGTTTTGTTTTTATTTTAATTTAAAGTCAATTTTATTCAGTTTTGTTTTATTTCAATTTAAAATTCATTTTATTCAGTTTTGTCTTACTTTACTTTAAGGTTCCTTTTATTCAGTTTTTTTTTTTAATTTTAATTTAATTTGATTCAGTTTCGTTTTTATTTTAATTCAAAATTCATTTGATTCAGTTTTGTTTTTATTTTAATTCAAAGTTCATTTTATTTAGTTTTTATTTTTTTTAAATTTAAAGTTCATTTTATTCAGCTGTGTTTTTTTAAATTAATGGTTCATTTTATACATTTTTTTTATTTTAATGTAAAGTTCATTTTATTCAGTTTTGTTTTATTTTAAGTTAAAGTTCATTTTATTCAGCTTTTTTTTAAATTTAAACGTCATTTTATGCACTTTTGTTTTTATTTTAATTTAATGTTCATTTTATTAAGTTTTGATTTTATTTTAATTTAATGTTTATTTTATTCAGTTTTGTTTTTATTTTAATTTAATTTTCATTTTATTCAGTTTTGTTTTTTTTTAATTAAAAGTTCATTTTATTCAGTTTTGTTTTTATTTTAATTTAAAGTTACTTTTATTCAGTTTCGTTTTTTTAATTTAAAGTTAATTTTATTCAGTTTTGTTTTTTTTAATTTAAAGTTTATTTTATTTAAAGTTCATTTTATTCAGTTTTGTTTTTATTTTAATTTAAAGTTCAATTTATTAAGCTTTGTTTTTATTTTAATTTAAAGTTTATTTTATTCAGTTTTGTTTTTATTTTAATTTAAAGTGAATTTTATTCCGCCTTTTTTAATTTTAATTTAAAGTTCATTTGATTCAGTTTTGTTTTATTTTAATGTAAATTTCATTGTATTCAGCTTTTTCTTTTAATTCAAAGTTCATTTTATTCAGTTTCGTATTTATTTTAATTTAAAGTTCATTTTATTCAGTTTTGTTTTTATTTTAATTTAAAGTTAATTGTATTCAGCTTTGTTTTTATTTTAATTTAAAGTTCATTTTATTCAGTTTCGTATTTATTTTAATGTAAAGTTCATTTTATTCAGTTTTGTTTTTATTTTAATTTAAAGTTCATTTTATTCAGCTTTGTTTTTATTTTAATTTAATGTTCATTTTATTTAATTTCGTTTTTATTTTAATTTAAAGTTCATTTTATTCAGTTTCGTTTTTATTTTAATTTAAAGTTCATTCTATTCAGCTTCGTTTTTATTTTAATTTAAAGTTCATTTTATTCATTTTTTTTATTTTAATTTAATGTTCATTTTATTCAGTTTTGTTTTTATTTTAATTTAAAGGTCATTTTATTCAGCTTTGTTTTTTTTAATTTAAAGTTGATTTTATTCAGCTTTTTATTTTAATTTAAAGTTCATTTTATTCAGTTTGGTTTCATTTTTATTTAAAGTTCATTTTATTCAGCTTTGTTGTTTTTTATTTAAAGGAAATGTACAGTTTTTTTTCAGAAAAAAATTAATAAATCCAAATCGTATATTCGGAGTATTCGAGAAAAAGATAAACGCTCAAAGTTTAGAAATGCTTGAAGTATTTAATAGTTGAAAATTCTCTGACGCCACAGTTAGAAAATAGATCAAAGTTGACTCTTGTGTAAAGCTTGCGAAATATTGCTACATCGCGATCCCAACTTTGTCAGGAGTCAAATAACACACGTCTAAACTATACTATAAAAAAGTTTACTTGAACTCTATTAAAGGTAACAAGTATTAAGCTTCCTAAGAAGCATAACCGTCATCAGAATATTTAGCCCCCCCCCTCCGCAAGGAACTGATGTTATTAAATATCTCGTAACAGACACATATGCAAATCACTTCCTTCCAGCTGCAGATATAAAATCAGGAACGTGGCTAGGTTTTCCAAAGTCAAAGGTGAAACTGATCCTACTCCTGTCACCAACATGACATGTAAGTCGTTTTAACTTATTTTTTTCACATAAGGTTCCCCAAGTATCATATACTATGTACTATTTTGTGTACTCTTAGTTGGTTTGAGAATCGCAGAACATAGATATAATATCAAAGAGAGAGAGAGAGAGAGAGAGAGAGAGAGAGAGAGAGAGAGAGAGAGAGAGAGAGAGAGAGAGGGAGAGAGAGAACAGCATCATGATGATCCGCGTCGGATTTAAAAGAAATCGATAATCTTAGCTGTAGCTTAGTGATTCTTAAATAACTTTAACGCCGTTAGATATGAGCTAGATAATTGCGACGGTGAGGTGGATGCAGTAGCTAACAGAAATGATTATATCTTTGAGATTCACGACAGGTGATTTTGACACTGGCGAGAGAGGTGAGCGTACGAGTGGCGATTATGAAGGCAGCGCTGAACTAGAATGTTCCTAAATCCTCATGTAACAATCGTTAGGACAAATCACTCACTGCAAAGGCGTAAGAAACCAATCTATAAAACCCAAGAAACTCAGAAACGACGCCCAAATCCCGATTGAACCGTTTCTTCTCCAAATATGTGCAGCGCAGTTGGGAATGAAGACTTTCTCAAGTAAGCTTCATTCAATAAAAGCTTATCTAAGTAATACACTTTGAATATTGAGAATGCAACAAATATTGACGAAGACATGAGCTTTATTTAAACAGTATCCAACATTTTTCGAACACTCTATATTTGCGAGGGCGGTTGAAAAAGTTAAGCCTCCTATTAGCCTAACATATGAAGAAATACGAAGAAAAGAGTGGTACCATTAACACGAGCGACATTTTGTGTTCCAAAATACATTTTCTACATAGTCACCACTATTCTGAATGCATATTTGCCAGCTTTAAATGATGGCTGTGCATGAGCGTCTGGAGCGCGCTTTCTAATACGACCGTCGTTGCAAAAGTAAAGCGTCTTATATTTTAAACTAAAAAATTGAACAACCACGAAGACGGTAGTGGTGCTATTAAAATGAGTGACCTTTTTTTACCCAAATTTATTTTCTACATAATCACCACCATTCTCAATGCATTTTTCTCAGAAATTGCATGAAGTATCTTTGCTTCCGACGTACGCACATGAAAGGGTTGGTTTCTTAGAGTTTCACCCCATCAATATCTGCAACAGAGAGATGAAAATTTCAGGTAATGAATGCATAATTCAGTCATCATAACAATGTATTCAGGCGGAATAAAACATAGGAGGCACTACTCGTGGAACACCCCTCGTGGTTATTTTGCTATAGTTTATTAAAGACCCGTTAGCTTTGCCTGCTATCGTATAGCCATTTGATTTTCATTCAATAATTGAAATTATTTAAACGGCATTTTTGATACGAAGAAATGTGAAAAATGGCATATCAGAATGGAATTAGGAAAAAAAAAAAATGAAAACTAAATTTCAAACCTGTAGTATAAAAATTCACTGAGAGTATAGATTGAGAGCTGTCCTCACACACAAACACATTCTAACTTTTATAGGTATATACATAACTTTACTACGAATGTGCATTCTCCATAAGTTCGCGTTTTACCGCTTTTATTTCCATCGCCTCAATATACTTTCTTTTCTTCCGTTTGACCTTTTCTTTTTCTTTTCATCTTCTACTTTTCCTACATTTTCTTCTTGATAACGTTGCAAAATTCAAACAAACATTTTCAGTTTCGCATATTATCTCTCGCTGTGGCAATGTCAAATGACCACCACTTTCCCCAGACTTGATTAGCCCCGACTTTCTCTTATAGGAATATCCCAAAGAAAGAATCAATGTTAACAAACTCAAAACCCTGAAAGGGTTGAAGGAAAATATGAAGAACGAAATAATGGAGTTAAATCGCAATCCAGAGATTCTGCAGTCTGTCATGAATAATGTTTTGAAAAGAGCACAAAGATCCGAATCTGAAAATGGGCAACATTTAAAACACATTATTTTTTAATACATTGAATTTTGTGTTGTTTTAGGAGAAATTCCTGTCTTAGTCAGATTGTGTCAAAATTACAGTAAAATATTATCAAAAATAAAGAATCTATTTAAGTTCAAAATCTGCAGTCATTTTCTGGACAGCCTGCAGAAGTAAGGTAACACAAAAGCAAATAACAACGCATATGAAAGTTAAAAATATATGTTTATACAAACCGCCTTTGCTTGTATAATATATATAAAAAAAAGAAGAAAAAAAACGAGGTTACAACTGTCGGTTTTATTGATATAAATAAAACCGACAGTGGTACCCTCGGGTATTTCCAAGAATTATTTCATCTTTTAATATAAATTGCATTTTAACAAATAATCTTATGCCTACTTGTGTATTCTTAACTCTTTCTAAAAAAAATAGCCATAGTTCGTATTCGTTCAGAAAATAGAATCATTCGTTTGCGTTTAACTATTAAAAACTGGCGACTGTTCTTATCAGAAATATATTTCGACAACACTGCAAGGCTTAGCACCGTTATTTGGCTTTGTAACTAGAAGTAATCTTTTTCTTTTTTTCTCTCTTTATTTTCATTGTTTTCAACATCTCTATGTTGGCAGATGAATGGAACAGGTTCAGCATAGAATATGAAGTCACTGAAGCCAACACCGATTTAGACGTAAACAAATCACATATATGTAAACTTCACTTATTCTCAAAATAACATATTTATTACTAAATACACAGAAGACTATTTTAAATAATATATATTTATATTTTCATATATCTTTTTATTAACCACAAAGGTTCACACCATAGATAAATAGTGCAATACCTCATTAATAAATTTGTGATATTTCATAAATCTTAGTTGATAAAAGAAAACACATTTCCACAAGTTAATCCAAAAATAATTTTTATTAACTGCAGTATATATATATATATATATATATATATATATATATATATATATATATATATATATATATATATATATATATATATTTTTTTTTTTATTTTAAAATATTTTTATAACGCGTTTCAAGCTTTGTTTCGCTATCTTCAGATATTTTCGTAAAAAGTTTTTTTTTAAATGAGAGTTTGAAATGTTATTTTTACATCTGCTGATACTAAATGTGTTTTTCAGAGTGATGTGGTCTCAGACATTCTGTCTCCAACAGTAAGTGTTGGTAGTGTCCAGTCAACGTTCAGTTCAAATAGGGGTGTTTGGTTCAATTGGTGAAGGTTTTTATGGTTTTTTATGATTTTCTTTCCCCACACACATATATGTATTCACACACATATGTGTGTACATACACATACACACGTATAATTTCTAATTGTTTGTTTAGTTTAGGGAAATGGTATTATACTGGATATAGAAGTTTGCGCCCGTGAAAGTGTGCGCGTGCTTTATTGTGCTTGTTTTGTTTCGTGTGTGAGGGTGCACATCTACCTAAGTATGCATGCGTGTAAATGTATTCTGTGTTTTGCCTACCTATGTGTATAATTATTGAGAGATGTTTAAGGCGGGGCTGAACTTTGAAGTTTTTTTCTTGTCTTAGTAAGTAGAAGTAGTTGTCAGTTTGGAATATGGGTATTATCTCGAATCTGCCTCCACTGCAAGTGTGTATATGCTGTGAAACATGCAGGTTTCTATTTTCCGCGATTTTGATGTTTGATCGGTGTAGGGCTACAATATTACTAAAGTTTGTGGCGCCTATGTAGGATTTATCGCATGCTGCATATTTTATTGCATAGACCACGTTTTTTGAGGTGCAATTTAGATTTTTTTTTAAATTTTAAATGTTTGTATGGGGTTCGTGAATATGTATGTGTTTCCCTCTAATATTATGTTGCAGACTCCACATCGTTGTTTGTTGCATTTTGTGACTCCTTTTGTTTGGTCTTTATTTAGTTTGGATGAAGTAAGAATGCGTTTTAGGTTTTTGGATTGACGTTTGCTTTTTATTATTTTTGTTGTTTTAAGAAAGTTGTTTAGTTTGCTGTTTTGGTTAAGTAGGACGAGGTTTTTCGTTATCTGTGAAAAGCTCTGGGTTGTTTGTGTTGTGTGTGGAGACGTATGTTAGGATTTGTTCTCTGTTTCGTTCTCAAATCTTCTACTGGTGTATTTATCGCAAGTTGGATCCCTTTGTCTATAAGTTGTGGTGGGTATTTTCTTTTTCTTAGATTTATTTGTAGTTCCTTGAGTCGGATTGTCCGAAGGTTTTTGTCCGTGATTATGGTGCATATTCTACATGCTAGGGTATATATATATATATATATATATATATATATATATATATATATATATATATATATATATATATATATATATATATATATATATACTGTTTCGCAGCCCATCAGTGCGGCTAGACAGGAAACTACCTCACGCCAGGATAGAAACCCGACCGTCTGTACGGCAGTCAAGGCTCCTAACCATTACGCTATTGGCGGCTGCTGAACGAGTAGTGAATTTAACGATTCTTTGACATCGTCCGAAATACCTCCGCTCGATTTGTTTACAAAAAGAGCATCGCTTATATGCTAATGGTAATTCGTGTATCACTTCTCAATATGCCCAACTCACGGTGAGGAGCATTATAGTCATCCACATGCAGTACTATATAGGTTGGATTCGCTAAAGAAACTTATGGATCCAACCAAAACAATTTTGAGATAAAACGCAAAAAAATACTTATTCGGAGATTGAAAAAGGTAAAAAAAGAACATAGTGAAACAGAACAATTCCGTGTTTTTAATAACACTAGTCACACACACACACACACACACACACACACACACACACACACACACACACACACACACACATATATATATATATATATATATATATATATATATATATATATATGTTCAAATGGACATAGTACCTTAGATATCGAGTTAAAAGTGCAAACCCAGACGAAAATATTAGATTTTCTTAAGTTTTAATAAACTTTACTAGCTTTCACAAAGTATATTTGATCTGTGAGGAAGTTTGTGGATTCCGCTGAGTATTTTATGCATCTGCCGTTGAAGACTTTCTTGTGAGAGTTCATATTGTTATCCTAGCTTCAGTTGGAACCTTTAAAGATTCTTAGTTATGATTCGTTGTATTTGAAAGAGCGAGAGAATAAGAGAGAGAGAGAGAGAGAGAAAGAGAGAGAGAGAGAGAGAGAGAGAGAGAGAGAGAGAGAGAATGCGTTGTAAATCAAACGACGTACTGAGGCACCGGTGAAAAAATATGACCATTAAAGCAGTTTTATATTCTTACCCCCTCCAGTGTCTATTAGCGCAATCTCGTTAAGGGCAAGCTTTATTTCCTATTTATCAGCCAGGATATTTATTTTATTTGCATCAAGCAGCGTCTCACACGAACGTGTCTCTCTTCTTTTATTTTTATTAACCATATATATATATATATATATATATATATATATATATATATATATATATATATATATATATATATATATATATATATATATAATATATGTATATATATATTATGATATATATATATTATGATATATATATATTATGATATATATCATAATATATATATATTATGATATATATATATATATTATGATATATGTATATATATATATATATATATATATATATATATATATATATATATATATAGGCGCATAAGCCTGACGAATCCTATAGTGGATTAAACTCAGAATATTCAGTGTAGCTTAATCGCCATATATATTTTATAAATTACTATATATATATATATATATATATGTGTGTGTGTGTGTGTGTGTGTGTGTGTGTGTGTGTGTTTCATCTGGTTGTCTTTTGCAATTGCGGAGTGAAAGCTGAAAATGGATGGATTTACTGAATAAATCATAAGAAGAAATAATAAAGAATGAAGTAACAAAGCGATAGCGAATACTGAAACGCGTCTAAAATCTCTTTTCACAGAAAATATGTTGCTGGACAGTTTCTGCTGAATCATTGTGTTTCTTGTTTGTGCTCAGCCGAGCTTTAATCTATAGTACATCCTGGAAAATATTCACAGCAAAAAGTGGTCTATCTGCAATTACAGCAAAGAACTTAATTTCTTCTTTAACTTTAACTCAACGAAACTTTCATTGAGAAAGTTTCGTTCCTTGAATATATCATCTGTGGAGGAAAATACCATGTTATTCACAACTGACTACAACACTGTCGACTACAAGTTAAATTTAAACTAGCAGAACCCGTTAACCGGCGTTGACCGGTGGAAGCCTGACAGATCCAGAACAGAATCGTCAAAAAAACCCTCCTTCAAAAAAAAAAAAAAAAAAAAAAAATTAAACTACGGTTGTTGGTACTGCCGTCCCTGGAAAATAGCAGACTCTGGTGGCCGTGGCCCAAATGAAATAATCTGACTTTCACTGTCGGGCATTGTTTTCCAGTGGCAGCTAGTTGAAGCCACTGTCTGTGATTGTCAGGACTGACGATTGGTGTTTGTTTGGGGCGATAACCTGCAGGTACTGGCTGATTCTAAAGAAATCATTTATTGACTGTTTGGATGGAGCTAAAACAGTGGTAGATAACTGCCTTTTATCGATGTTAAGTCAGCCATCGTATTTATATATGCGTGTTTCCGTAGTCCCCCCCACATTACATTTAAACCTACCTGCATAATATTTTTAGTGTTTTAACTTATTTTAAAGAGTTTATTCAGTTCTAAAAAGAAAGTGTCGACATGATAAATCACATCATTGAAGCCTAGGTAATCAGTCAAGAATATAAAATTTAATTTAATCGTCAACAAGAATAAAAAAAAGGACAAAAATATAGCATCATTTAAACCTTGATAATTGCTTCAAAATAGAAAATTAAATATTGGTACCGGTAAAAGAAACATTTTAAATGCCGTTTTGGGATTGGGGTGGTGGCGTGTGGGTATTTTGTGTATCTTTACATTCCTGAACCTATGCTGTGTTTACATTTTGAGAGTGTTCCGTTCAAGCAAGGAAAGAGAAATATGTGTTTGATTAGATTTTATGTTGGTTTCATGTGCGCAGGGAAAGAGTTAGCAATACGTGTTAAAATGCCACTGCATTATGTGTCCAATGGTCATTGTTTGATCAACGTTCAATTATATGCAATGAAAACTTCAGTGATCTTCTAATTTATAGAATGTATAACTCAGGATCAGCTTAGCACTAGCAGATATTATACCATTATCGTTTGATCAATAGTTCTGTCTAAAATGTAATGTCTATCGGAAGAATCAGTAAACTATTCCTGAACAGATTAGAGCCACCAGATCCCAAATAAATGTGGTGCCAAGAATGAAATGTATCTTTTACTGGCACTTTTCACGCTGTATAAAAAGTGTGATTATCATTAGATAATGAAACAAAAATTGTCAGATATTCACAACCAAAAGTTGGTTAAAATACTAGGAATCAACTACAGCTTATTTCTGCCTCATTCTGAAAGGATTATAAATTGTATCATCCATTGTATAAATATAGTTTTTCATTTGAAGTCATTCTATAAGATATAAGTTCGTCTTTTTAAATTAATGCTATCGTTATTATTAGTATCCACATAAATATTTTTTTTATTTTGTTTACGTGCTGCAGCTGTTTCTTTAAATTCTTTATCTCTTTCTTCCTGATTCTATTTCTACATACTTATATTTTTTAATATAAAAAACAAACACTTTATTTAGAAACATACCCACATTTATTATACAGTTTCATATATAACAAAACGTATTTGCAAACTGATAAATTATATTTAAGTCTTATTCAACTTAAATATTATTCTCGTTTTTGACTATTAATAATAAAACTAATATAAACAGTTGAACGTCTTCTTTAATGTAAAGGATTGTGTACATTCAATGTCTAGACATGTTAATGTTTAATGGCATAGGACATATAAGATATAATTTCCTGGTATAGTCGAAGCAGAGAAAATCTCCATAATTCATGGTGTTCTTGTAACTGAATTGATCCGGCAGAATATTGTCTACTAGCAGGACCCGTTAATCGTCATTGCCCGATGGACGCCTACTGCCCCCCCCTCACAAAAAAGTAGCAAAAATGTATGGGCCGATAACATGAAGGTACTTTTTGAATTTTAAAAAAGGAATCAATGAATGCAGAGATCCGTATGAATTGATAAAAGTACGAAAACTGGTGCATTAGAATAATAATGGAAAGTAAAAACAGAAGTTTTAGAGGTTAGTGATTCTCACTGTATATGGACTGAAATCAGTGGTAGCAGTTCAAGCTGTTTCTGTTTGTTGTTCAAGTCTTCCTCTTCTTTTTGACTCTTCCACCAATAGTATTAAAGTAAATTCCAGTTTTTGTCGGCTGTTTCTAACGTTTAAAACAAACCAATTGCGACTTTTTTCACTTCACTTCTTTGAAATTGTCATGGTAAAAACGGCGTTTGTAATAGACATCGCAAACTCCCCATATTAAGAACGGCTTTCGGAATAGACACCACCAACATCCCTATAGTAAGAACGGCGTTTTGAGAAGACACCTCCAGCATCCTTATGAAAATTTATTAAGGTGAGGTGAGATGGAAAAATAATTCCCCCAAATTTAAACGTGATATTTGTTGTCAGCATACCCACCCATAAATGGTTAAAAAATGTTGGTTGGCAATGTCAGTAGGAGAGAAGTAGATAAAAATGAAAAATATCTAAACAGGTAATTCTGCAGAATTTGACCCGGATTCTCGGCATATCCAGTCCATCATGAACCGGGCGCAACCGGCAATCATCTGATTAAGCCGAGCTTAGTAACAGACGCAGACTAATTTAAAAACAAACAACTAACCCGAAAAAATATAAAGACACTAAATAAAAGCAACGAAAACCTACCGTATATGCACTAAATACAAATGTTTTTCTTTCAATATTTGTTTTTCTGGAAAATATTTATCAACAAATTTTATTTTTCAAGAAAAGTTGAATGTTTTAATTTTAACTGTAAATTGTCAGATGTAAATACAGTTTTTATTTTTTAAAAGATTTTTATTATTAATTTTTTGGTTTGCTCAACATAAGTTTTTTTTTTGTTTCAGGAAAGCTGAAAAAATTGTTTACGAAAATTGTAAATTGTCACGTGAGCAAGCAAGAAAGAGAAGAAATAAATGTTTATTTTTTTTCTTCGAACGAGAGAAAGAGCATTATTTTTTTTTTCACAGAAGTTTTTTTTTTGTTTTAGAAAAGCTAAAAAAACTTGTTTACGAATATCGTAAATTGTTAGGTGGGCGAGCGGGCGAGCGACAAGAAGAAATAAATGATTGTTTTTGTCATTGAAGCGAAAGAGAGAGAGAGCGAGAGATAGAGAGAGAAAGAGAAAGAGAGAGAGAGAGAGAGAGGGGGGGAGATAGCAGTGTCTTTAGGAGAGAAGTAAATAAAAATGGAAAATATCTAAACAGGTAATCCTACAGAATTTTACCTGGATTCCAATCAATCATGAACCGGACGCGACTGGCAACAATCGAATTAAGCCGAGCGTAGTAACAGACGCAGACTAATTTCAAAACAAACAAATAAACTGGAAAAATAGAAATACACGAAATAAAAGCAACAAAAACCTACCGTATATTTACTTAATACAAATGTTTGTTTTTCTGAAAAGTATTTATGAATTTTTTTTATTTTTGAAGAAAAGTTGAATGTTTTATTAAACTGTAAATCGTCAGATGTAAATACAGTTTTGATTTTTTATAAGATTTTTATCATTAATTTTTTGGTTTGCTCCACAGAAGTTTTTTGTTTGTTTTAGGAAAGCTGGAAAATTTGTTAACGAAAATTGTAAATTGTGAGGTGAGCGAGCGATAGGGAGAATTAATAAACGTTCATTTTTTTGTCTTCAAACTAGAAAGAGCATACATTTTTTCTCCACAAGTTTTTTTTTTATCTTAAGAAAGCTAAAAAAAAAAAAATGGTTTATAAACAGAACTGCTAGATTTTGGAATTCCCTTTCGGGATTCTGCTTTCCCACAGACATGTAGAAGTTCAAGTATAATGTGAACAGATATCTTGCTACTCATTTTCCTTCATAATATCCCTGCAACTCATATCTACGATAGTAGCACACTAATTAATTCAAAATGGCACTGTGCCTCATTTGGGATGAAAATTGAATAAAAACAAAGAAGAGACTGAGAGAGAGAGAGAGAGAGAGAGAGAGAGAGAGAGAGAGAGAGTTGAGAAGAAAATATACAGCGGAGAATCCAGTAGATCGCACAGGTATAAATAAAGTATATATAAATGACTTATCCACAAAAAACGTAACTATGTTTGTAAAAAGTATAATTAATTACCGAAACAAAGGTACAAATCGAGCGAGCTATGTTTGAATGATACATTAGCGTTTGTTTAGCATGCGAATACCGGTATTCTGGAATATAGGAATGGCTAGAGGCCAGCCAATCAGAAACGAGTGGTATTAATCTGTGAAGAAATTGTTTTATTTTTTTGTAACGGAAAAGGGAAATATTATGTTTTGTCAATGACTTGATGATCCAGTTACAAAGGTTGAAACCCCATATGTGTCCCAAGTGCAGAATAGCCCCCGGTGATAACTGGGAGCGGAAAGAGTACTTGTTATTTAGTGGGGAAAATAGGAACTACTTCCTCTTAAGATGGTTGCGATTGTGATCATGTTGGTCCTAGGATCTAACGTAGGATTTTATTATAACGATTAAATGTATCTAAAATGGCATTCTGAAATTACAAAGAATAGTGGCTAATATTTTAGACATAATAAATTTTTATGTGGCATATGTTGTTGGAAATCCACCGTACTTTGGTCCAAAGAGGAATGTCTGCAACAAGAATATTATATAGACGAGATATGTGCCGAGATGTTTGGTTCATTGGAGATGTTCAGCTGATGGCATAACCTTTAAAACATTCACAGCAATAACTTGCCTAGTTTCAACCACAGCAGGAAACCTTTTATTCTATCTTTCTACCATAAACCAAAGGGAACTTTTATAAACAAAGCTTATTTCCAAGAATCCACCATCTTTGCTTCAAGATACCACGAAACTGTGTCCCAACCGAATACCGTATTGTTGATTTTACGTCTAATGTTAATAAATACTTATTGAGTCTAATAAGACGAATCAATCACCGTTAAGTAACCTTCTACTTTTTTCATCTTTGATTAGAGGGGACACATTATTTAAAAAAAGAAATAAGTAAAGCAAAATGGAACGGACAGATGAAAATAATCAATATGTTTTTCTTAAGTTACGCCTTTTCCCGTTGTCTTTAAGGTGACAAATTACTGGACTATTTACTTTAACAATAGCACTTTATTTAATCATAATATTCCTCCATTTATTCTATTACTATTTCTCTCTTTTATAAGGTCACCACTCAAGTGACAACAACGCAGTCTTTAATTAAACTCCAAATCTTTACTAATATTTATCCACATTTCGTTCTAATACACGGTTTTTATAGCTGTTTTTTCACCATATTCCAGTGAACTGTTTTATTGCCATTCAATTATATGCAGAGGTACTTTAGTAATCGTCTAATCAGTAAAAGTCAAGACTTTAAACAGGCTCCACACTGTCGGATGTTAAAGCTATATCATTCTATTTATGGTGTTATTTAACGTTTATGCCTATTAAAAAAAAACTCTTACTCGTAGACGATTCCTGCACAGAGAAGAGCCGTCAGATCTCAAATAAGTGTAGTCCCAAAAGGGGAGTGTATATGAGATATCAGCTATTTTGCACATCATATCTTTATGTGATTATCATCGGATGACTATGAAACAAAGACTGCTTGATATTCACGATTCCAAATTGGCTTTTTTTTACATAGGCATCACCACTTATCAAGGCTAAGAAGCCACTCAAGGATAAGGGTTAAAGAGTGTACAGTAGACATTGGACAATATAGTAATCATTAGTAATGAAAATTTGGTAAATTTGATAACTTATATAGAACGGCTCATCAAGAACTTATTTACGTTAGACTTGAACACAACCATATTGTAGTCAGCCGGAAAGCAGGAAAACGAAAGACGGCGTGCAGTTCTAAGAAAGAAGCTTTGTTCATTGAATGTACGTTTAGGTTTAGACACAGATAAAGAGTGGGGGGAATTATTGATAGGGTGTACAGCTAGACGAGTGTTTCTTGTGAAAGTTTGGCGAGGGGGGACCATAGATTGAAGCTCAGTTGAACACCTTCCATGAAAAAAACGATACATCAGAGACAAACTCGTAACATATCTTCTGTGAAATAGAGGTTGCAAGGAAGAGAAAAGGACATCTCCTACGAGGCTACGAAGTCTATTTTGAACTCTATCAAGGCAGGACAAGTCCTTTCTAGCAGCTCCTGCCCAGATGTGGCAACAATATTCCATCCTTGGACGTACCTGGCTCTTATATAGATAGAGAATAGCATCAGCAGTGAGATATTTACCGGATCGATAGAAAGATCCCACCATTTTTCCAGCGGCCTTGGCAACAGATTTGATGTACGTGTTCCATTTAAGATCAGGAGTAAAGGTCAAGCCCAGAAGCTTGTCAAAACTTGAGGCCTCCTCAAGACGAGAGCCATTCATTTCAATTGATGCCAGATGTGGATCAGAATGTTGATGATGTAAAGAGAGAAGCTTGGTTTTAGATGTATGAAAAGTAACCAGCCACTCCTTTCCCCATTGTACTACGTGCTCAAGATCAGAGGAGTGTCGTCAGCATAAATGTCTACAAATGATGTAAGGATGTGATTTGGAAGATCATTAATATAGATCAGGAAAAGAGTTGGGCCCAGGATGGACCCCTGAGGGAAACCGGCATTAATACTGTGAGCTTCTGATTTTTGCCCCTCAACTACTACTCTTATGAACCTATCAGAAAGAAATGATTTAATAATTGAGAAGACATTTCCAGCTATACCATGGCTAGAGATCTTGTGAAGTAAACCTTTATGCCATACCCTATCAAAGGACTTAGATATGTCAGGAGCAATTGCCCTAGAAAGGTGGCCTCCGTCGAGAGATTTGCTAATCCTATGAGATATAACTGTAAGCACATCTGGTGTAGATCTAGCAGAACAGAAACCATATTAAGTGTCACTAAGAAGGTTATTTTTGTTGAGATGGTTGATTACTTCTGTATTTAACACAGATTCCAACAACTTACTCATGATGCACAGGAGACTTATTGGCCTGTACTGAGAGGAGGATGAGCGATCACCTCAATTCTTAAATACAGGGCATACTGATGAAATTTTCCAGGGAGATGGGAAACTATTCTCCTTAAGACAACGTTTAAACAGTTTTGTAAGTATGGGCGCTAGTTCAGGTTGAAGTTTTTTTAGTACTATAATTGGAATACCGTCAGGGCCTGTTGCTTTACTGGAATCAACGTTTTTATTAGCTTGGCAACATCACGTACAGATATACGTATATCACATAGCGTGTTTTCTGATACAGGAGGAAATATTGGGGGTTGGCGGCTTTGGTCGCAAAGAGTAGAATTAGCTGCAAAGTTCTTGACAAAGAGTTTGGCTTTTTCTGATGCTGACGAGATTACCTCAGGTCCATTGATAATAGTTGGGATGGAGCACACGCTTGTGTTCAGGATTCTGTTTGCTATTTGCCAAAACTGGTGGGAACCAAGCCGCTGCTCAGCTACTTTGGACTTAACAGATTGAGCATACAACTCTCTTGCGTTCTTTATTACTTTCTTACAATGGTTGCTGGCAGTCCTGAAAGCGGCTTTAGTTTCCATACATCTATTACGTTGGAAGCAGTGGAAAAAGTGATTTCTGTGCGCAATGGCAACAGCACATTCTGGAGAGAACCATGGCTGGCTGTTAGGTTTCTGCTGAAACTTTTTCGAGGGTATGAAACGGTCTATACCTACAATTAACCATTCCGTCAGGTCTAATACTATAGAGGACACATCCTTTTTAAACATGGAATGCAGAGGTAGATCAGATATAAATGTACGGAAGCTATCCTAGTAAGTCTTAGTGTATCGATATACTGTACGATGGAGAGGTACGTCTGGAGACATATTACATTTCATTTTTATCTTAATTGATACAACAGAGTGGTCGGAAGATCCAAGAGGCGACAGAACAGAAAATGAACATAGTTCAGGGCAAGTTGTGAGAAAAAGGTCTAGTAGGCTCGCATACTGGCCGTCATTGTCGGCCACACGGGTGGGTTCGTGAACAATCTGAGTGAGGTCATAGGCAATGGAGAAATCATGACAGAACCTCCCCTTATCATCGGTCTTGTTTGAGTGGGTCAACCATTCGACGTTATGAACATTGAAGTCTCCACATACGTGAATGTTAGCTGAAGGATAAGCAGATAGGACTTGGCCAATTTTCTCAGATATGCTTTGAAAGATAGTAACTCCGCTGTTGTAGGGGCGATAGAGAGTAAATATAAATGCCGTAGTGTGAGCTAAAGCAACCGGAAGCACATATAGGGTAGGTTAGGATCTTCCCTGGAGATGTGCCTACTACATGGAAAGCTATCTTTAATATAGGCACATAGTCCATGCCCATGGCGATCTTGGGGGTCAGATTTAGAAGTTAAGTTAGAGTATCCTTTAATTGCGAACTCTTCTAGGGAAATAGCCTGTCCAATGCCAGTTTCACTTAAAATAAAAGATCTGGTTTAGTCTCCTGTAATTGGGTTTCAACCTCAGGAAGGTTAGAACGTAGACCCCTGATGTTGGAGAAAGAGACATAGTAGTAGGGGTCTACGGTGGAAGTTGGAGAACCGGATTTAATCGTGTATTTTTTCTTGAAACTTGTCATGATGAAATTTTGGAATTTGTGGACTAGGTCGTCTGATTTACTTAGAGCAGGACAGAGAGGGGAAACTAAGAGAGAAAAAGAAATGAAGAATTTTTTTTATTTATTTGTAGCTAATGATAAGGTAAAGCCGTAACAATTACCCACTAGTATGGCATCGAGAGGCCCCACCAGAAGCTACTGCATGGTCCAGAATCCATTCACCAAATGGCAATACAGCAGCCCCAGTACTTTGCACCTGCTGATAGGACAGCCTCCTTAGTGGTTAATCAAAGGTTCGGGTCCCTGACTATCAGGCGGATAACGTCAGCCCAGACAAAACGTTTACCTCCAGCACCCTTACTAGTGACATGGCTACTAGGATAGACATAGAAACAGAAAATTTCCGCCATCTCTGCCAACTGTTCGCACAAAATACTGCCAACCTAGAAAGCAGCTATTTCTTCTCCCTTTGTCAGAAAAATCACTCATTAAAAAATGAGGACTGAGGGGCAAATAAGACGAAGCGAGAGTAACAGGAGCTGCCGATAACGCATCAACAATGCGTTTTCTACTCTCCATTAAAAAAAAATAAATAAAAATTATTAAGTATTCTACTTAATAAAAGTCCAACAGACGTGTTTAAGGGAAAGTATGGTGATAGATTCCCTTCTCGCAAACTAAAAATGTGTACAATTTCGTAATCTATTTTTGCAATCAACTCGGTAGATAAATAAACATTTATGGACGAGAAAAAAAGCTAGCATTTAATAAAACAGAAATACATAAATTAAATACTGAAATAAAATGTAGGGATTAATATTTTGATCTAAAAATAAAAAGTACGAATTAATATTGAAATCACTTATCTCAACAAAAACACTTCCGTCTCCAAAATGCAAACTGTAGTGAAGAATTTAAGTTTAAGCAGCGTTCAGAAGATTTTTTTTTAAATTAACCTTTAAAGAAAAGCGTGATTTTATTCTGAACTTTAGCTAGTCACGTTTTAAGAAACTTACGATATAAAAAAGCGGATGGGGGAGGTCCTTCGAAGTTAGTTGGTGACGTTATAAGTAATTGAGAGATAAGATGGAAGCCGGAATTAAGGGGTGGAGACTGAAAAGGATAATATAATGGATTGAGTATACAATATTTAAGATCAACTCGGTAGATAAATAAACATTTATTGACGAGAAAAAAAGCTAGCATTTAATAAAACAGAAATACATAAATTAAATACTGAAATAAAATATAATTAATATTTGAATCTAAAAATAAAAAGTACAAATTAATATTGAAATCACTTATCTCAACAAAAACACTTCCGTCTCCAAAATGCAAACTGTAGTGAAGAATTTTAGTTTAAGCAGCGTTCAGAAGAATTTTTTTTAAATTAACCGTTAAAAGAAAAGCGTGATTTTATTCTTACAAGTCCAATTTTATTAGCCATTTTATGAGTGGCGTTTTCCTTTTGGAGTCAACCTATATCATAAGTCCCTGGAACTAATCCTATCTCCATTAATATCACCGCATCAATATTTTCCTATTTCCTTTTCGTGTTGCAGCTGTTTTTTTCAATTATCTATCATCTCTTCTTTATACTCAATTCATACAGTCTTATATGTTTAATACGGAAAAACTACACATTTTAACCAGCTCAAGAAATGGAAACACGAAAATTCTGTATTTACCTCAGTCTAAAAAGAATTGCAAAAATGAATTCTTTCAGTAAATTACATTTAGATCTTTTTTTGACAGAGAAAAACTCTATGAAACATATGTATTCCGTTCGTTCATATGATTAATAATAAAAATAAAACAAATACAGGTAATGCCTTTTTCAATGTAAAGGATTGTGTACACTCAATATTAAGACGTTAACGTTTAATATTAATGACATATAATATATATTCTCCTTATAAGTAACTAGGAGTGTAAAATCTGCCTCATGTCTATTTGTGGTTACTTCGTGAATTTGATAGGTCTTGCCAAAACGGTTAAAGTTCTTCGGAGAACTCAATGGTTATAAAATTCAGTTGTAAGTGATACTCTTGAGGATGTAAAAGGTTCAATCCTTAGTAGAGTTATTACTAAAAATTCAATTGCAAATTACTTCTACACGGTCATTGTGCAAGGTTGCCCTTACAAACAAAAAAAAGGGCAATAAATAAATAAATAAAAGTCTGGGTCGGCAGGTTTTCCCTTTTAACACACTGTTTATTACCGTTATTTTCGACATCACTTAAAAAGGTCTCTTGCTACCAGGTCCATTGTAGCATGTCAGGTGTTTTGCTTTCTGGCAACCGCACGCTAAGTATAGCTGACCAATTCCCATTTGCGACTTAACACGTCCATTCCATTCGTCGTCGTCTCCGTTTCTCTGTCCAAGCACGTGTTGCATTTTTCTCCTTTTTCCTTCTTCTTCTCGAGCACAATTCCTAGTTTGCATATGCAGTTTTTCGACTACTGCTCTTGCTAATCTCTTCACATGCTGACCATTCTTCGCTGCTGATAAAATTTTACTGCGCTCATAGTGCTCTGTTACATACCTTCCCTTCCAAAAATCTTTACAAGAATTTAATTAAATTGAGACAATAAAAGAAAACAAGGAAACCCCCCCAAAGTTCATACAATAAAAAATGACTAATAAAATCCAAATAAAAATGTCTTTCTTGTATCGTCTGTTCGATATATCCATTTTATACTTATTTTCTCATCAAGATTTAGTTTCGATGAAGGTCCGCATATATCAATCGCCATTTTCGCAGACGGGTAGGGTCGGGCGTCAGATTCTTGTAACGTAGGCTTGATCTGACTAAAAATTCTAGTTTGGCAGGCGACACATTTGCTAACATAATCTGCAATCTCCCTAAATAGGTATTCTGCATTCTGTAATCTAACCACTGAACGGATGTACTTATCTATGCATCTATTACATATCTAATACACTATACTCGTGTTTAAACCTCAGAGCATTTAAATCATAGTAAATGCGGATGCCATTTTTTAAAGCAATCACGCCCTAAATTGACGCCCCCATTCAAGTTCTCTAACACAAAGAAATCGTTGTAAGGTATCTGTCCTTCCACTCAAAACCCCAGTGATGCTTCTCCATTTATTCTCAAGTTAGATCCATTCGATGTCTGTATATTGTTTATTAGTTTGGGTGAACCCAGGTTTTATTGATTTAAAAACCCTATTATGTACTACCGAGAACTCAGCTTTGTGCCTATCCTAATACTGATCGGTCGGGCGTGGGGCATTTCTTCAAGTTTTAATTATACGGTTTCTAGCCACGGGGCCCATTTCGCCACAGTTTAAATACCCCCTTGACTAAGTGTCCGTATATCAAATTTTCTTTCGTTCTATGGTGGGCACCTATTTCTCCGTCTTGAAGGCGTTTGATTGTATCTTCGCTTCCGCACATGACAAACCTCCATGAGTTCTGGAATTGCTTCGTTCACGCTGGGGCCTGTAATTACTTTTAAACATGTTTAATAAAATCCAATAATAGTTCATTTTGTCCTAACCCCTGGCTAAATTATACGCGTGGTTCGGTGTTTCTAGATTAGATTCTAGGTGCTGCATGACTGCAAAGCAATTTTGCTTGCCATAAGTTTAAAAATTAGAGATTACTTTAAAGATTAATATTTCTGTGTTCAGTTTAAATTTTTAAGATTCCAAGTAACAATATACATAAAAATTAAAAACGCCTGATATAGTTTAAAACTTGATATTTTTATATTTATTTATAAGTCACACAGCATATTCAATGCTAAAAATTGGACATACATTTTTCTTTTTTTTCCTTCAAATTTTAAAACATTTAGTAATCCGTAAAATAAAAAAAAACGTAGATATTTAGTATTTTCAGCTGAGTGTTGAATATCATCCAACCAGTCTAAATCCAATTCTAGAAGAATATAAATATATTCAATTCTAGATTGCCATTTAAAACCGAATGAGCTATTTGATACATCAAATGCGCATTAATTCTTTCATCTTTAATATTTTATAACTGATTCGTAATGCTCAAACTTTTGTCTTCAACATTAAAGAAGATATTGACGGTGAGCTAAGGTTCTCACGCAGCCTCTTTTCGTCAACAGGGCAGGTCGGCACTTTCCTCGTTCAGATGATTCTTCGAACAAATAAAACCTTCCCAGATCACTTGTCTATCTTTCTTACTATCATCCATTCCTGGTTAATTTTAGTACCCAAGCTATTTACTAACTACTTTTATTTTTATTATTTTCCTATCTCCATTCTCTTGCGTAAATAAATATGACCGACAAAATAAAGGAAAAACCAAAAGTGAAGCAGAAAAGACCCCCCCCCCAAAAAAAAAAGAATAAAAAGCACGATATTTTTCATAAACCAGAGCATTTTTATTTCTTCAAGCTTTGCTTGGATCGTTGTTTGTTAATTTCTTTATAACCGCATTCTTTTCATTGGCAACCTTTAATTCTTCATTTATCATTTTGAAATCTGTTTTACTAAAAAGACCTGGCTATTACGGAACAAAATTATGTATATGCTACGTGGCTGTTACATTTCCACGCTGACCTAACACGTTGTATGCAGAAACAGCCGCAAAAAATACAAGGGAAAGAAATTCGATTCGTGTTTTTTTCAGTTCACTCAAAAGACATTTAGTAACTAGCGTTTTATCACCAAACCGCGGACACGAAATTTTTCGAAGCCAGCGACACTATGGAGCATCCCTACATTTTTCCTGGTCAATTACCTGTTTCTCAGTCAGCAGCTACAACTAGCTACTATGTCTGCAGCTCGTCCCACAGCACACGGCCATCCGACCATTTTTTGTTAAAAGTTCGTATTGCATCTTGTTTTAAAAGTTACTCCAACATTGTCGCTGCCACGTGGCTCCCAATCGTGTATTTTTTCTTTTTCTTTTTTGTCTCTGTGACGTCAACAGGACATTGCGATGCCGTTGCTATTACATAGGTGTTCGTGACTTCGTTATAAGAGAATGGTGATCTATTTTCAATATGCATTTATAGATTATTTATCAGTTTTGACCCTTAAAGATTCTCTGTTACTTCAAAATTATGTTTCCTAATGTACATCCAACATACATCACAAAGCATTTACTGGTATCAAACTGTAAGTGCTATTTCTTTTGTCATTTCGGTAGTTTATTCAGGTCACCGTGTACTGTCGCTCTATCCTCGGATTTTGGTTTGTTTTCGATTTCACAACATAAAAATTATTGTTTATAATATAAATAGAAATTCACGGCAACACACTCTCTTGTATAAAGTAACAAGTGATATTAATATTTAAAAAGAATTTTCTTAGCAGTAAACAACAACGGAACACCATAATTTGGAAAGTGTATATTTCTATGTATATGATTCATTATTAAAAATAATACTATGCAACAAATTTCAAGTTAAAAAAGTACATGCCACATAAGACCTGTTTCGGTGTAAGGAAACTACCTTGATACTTAGATGTACCTTATTTCATTACATTATGCACTGTTTTTATATACTATACATCATATTTTATGATTATTTGTTATCACTGAAAAGCGCAAGCTCGTCCGTTTAAACAACGTTTGTTCTTAACTCTCTTGTGTTGAGCGTCTTCCTCCCTTTTTATGATCCAACAATAGTCTATTAACATGCCAACGCTCTATTTTCCTTTAAAACTTTTCTCTATCATTGAAATATACCGATGGAATCTCTCGCCAGGCTAATGACTCAAATCTTTAAGGCTCTCCGCAAAGTTCTTGAAAGTGACAATTTTGCAAAGAAATAGAATTCGACAAAAGAAAAACCAGAAATTTATCTTCCATGTCATTGTGCATAGAAAAATGGCCACAGATGTTCTTCGCATTTTTAAGTGTTGCACATTATAATTAAACGATCATCATGGATTTTGAAACTCATTTGCTAGAAAAAGAGTGGGTAATGTCGGCTATATTGAGATTAATTTAGTTCTATGCAAAGCGGTAAAAAAGTTAATAATTTTCTAGAAAATCATCAACGTTGTGAAATGTTATTAATAGTTATTAAACACCAATTTGAATTTCTTTAGAAATTTTTACATGGATTTTCGAGGCAATAATATGGACACAATCTCTCATATGAAAATTTCAATATTTCGGATTAGCTTTAAATTTAATTACTGATCGTTGGATATCAATGAAACAAGTTTCCTTGAATTTCATTTTTTTTCTCAAACCTCTTAAACTTGTTTGATAGTAGCAGTCGTGTTAATGGAAAAGTTAGGTCTCGTAGAGTGTTTTTCGAAAATATTACCCAATTCATATGATTTTCGGTCGAGCTTTTTCCTTATTCCTCTTTCTTTGCCGGCAAGACTTCGATGTGAAAAGATTGTTCATCTCGTCTTATCTTATCTCACGCTCACACACATATGCATGTTTATGTACCGTATTCGAAAAAAACAAACGTTTTAAATAAACTATTCAACAGTGTCGTTGTGATTTCCCATATTAACGAACGAAAAACAACCAGAATATTAAGCGATGATATCTTATGTTGTGATGACGTCGACGACGACGAGTGTATATATGCATGTTTAAACTTAAACAATTTTATCCATGGACAAATTAGAAAGCACACGAGAACAAAAAGGAAAGGAGTAAAAACGAAAAATGCATGCAACGACACAAAATTGTTAAGAAAATCATATTGCTACACAGAGGACGAATTCGGAAAACTCACACACACAAAGAAAAAATGAGGACTTACCCACGTTGGGGACCGACAAAATTTTGTTTTGAAGCATACACATAAATAAGCTAAAAAATATTTAACCGCATTGTTGTTGTTGGTGTTCTATAGAGAAAAAAGAAATAAATAAAAAAGAGAAAGGACAAAAGAGGAAAAAGAGAAAAATAGAAAGCTTAGAAACCTGCAATCCTAAACACACAGAAATAAGCAGAAATTTGTTTAAAAAAGTGTTTGTTTTGTTGTTTTTGTTTTACTTATTATTTTGTAGTTAAAATTTTTTTTTCTTTATGTTTGTTATCATAACGCACACTTTTCTTCTCTGTGTGGTGCTTACTGTCATTAATGAATGGATTTGATTTTGTGATTTTTGTGTTAGTGAGTGATCATGTTTTGTCAGTTGATGTGTATTCCTAGTCGTTCCTCCTGTGTGTAGAGACGGAGCGAAAACGGTGTGACAAACGTGTTAGAATAATAAATAAATAAAAATAATCAGTAGAACGAAAAATTAGAAAAAGAAAAACTAATCAGTTAAATTATCACGTCACAATTAACCAAAAAGACAGAAAAACGAGCACTACATAAGTGAAGTTGTTTTCTTCTGTTGTCAAAAGCATGTAATGGATTATGATCAAAATCTTAATAAGGATTCTAGGCATGAGGTTTAGCAGCATTATATCTTGACTTTAGTAAGCGCCATGGGGGGCATAAGATTTGTAAAACTTGTTTTGTTTAAGGAATTCTATTTTCCTTTTTAATAACACACGTTCTTTGCAACTTTATTTCTTTTTTAACACTATGGTAGTTTCCTCACGCTCACAATGAAAAGTAGTGGATGAAACTATATTAGCAGACATTACAAGAGATAGATCTTTCCTTCTTTTTCAGCACGATTTAGTTTCAAAGTTTCTGTCCGGTACGTTATATTCTGACAAGTACTACTATAACCTCTAGCTTGACTTTTAAATGAAATTTTATTATCTCGTATATAAGTATTACTTATAGTCGCAATTTGTGATTTTCCTCTTAAGCTTACATGACGACATCTAAATGGTGCTATCTTTTAAAGAAAATTAGGTCGATCTATTTTAACCTTGTGCCATAGATTCGACCTTTTATTCTTGTATTTGCGATTACGAAAGAAAAAAAAACGATAATAGTGAAGTGTTTCTTTATCAGAGTCGGGAACTTCTTATTTAGCCTTAAATTGACGCTAAAGTCTGTGTAATCTCGACTCATAAATTATCTTTGTCTTATACAAGTGTAGATATTTTTCTTAGCATGTGTATAATGGATTGATCATAAGAGACACTTTTAATAAAAATTATAAATTTGCAATATATTTTCTCTTCTCATTTTGTTAATGATTTTCGCAATACACAAGTTTATCATTATTTGAATGATTGCCATACGGATGTGATAGACATCTTTTGTCTGGGACATATTTCACAGTCGCGATACTGTTTCAATGGAAATATATCAAATTTGTTCGACATTCTCTACTCTGTAGTAACGACTAATGTGTAATTATTAGTTTATATGCATATATACACACATAAATACATACACACGAATGCGCGCACACACATATATATCCGTTCCATTACATTCTCCACTTTATAATTTAGAACAATGTGTAATCATTGGTTTATATATATATATATATATATATATATATAAACACAGACACACAAATACACGTACACAAACACATACACCCCCCACACAATATATATATATATATATATATATATATATATATATATATATATATATATAGATATATATTTTGTGTGTGTGCACAATCAAGACTTCAAGACAAGGTTAGGGTTAGGGTTATATGTAATATACTGAGTCTATGTAATTCAGTAAAGTTTCATATACCAATAGGTTTTAAGCCAAAAAAGGTTGACTTAAGGATTAAGCTACAAAATTATCACATTTCATAATTGAGCATTAATGTACTGTGTGTGCAAAATCCAGACTTCAAGACAAGGTGTTGATGGCAACAAAAGGTGTATTTCATTTTACGTTACAATTGTTTCAATGTCTAGTTCGACAATTTCAAGCATTATATCGTTTGAAAATTTTCAAACACCAGCATTTCATCAGACTTAATGTATCTCGCATGCTTTTCCCGTTAGGGATTCACCCCCGCCTTTTTTTCCTTCTAGTCAAAAAATGCTACATTGCCTAAAGTGTGTTTATTCATAAAGTCTGAAGAAACGCTGGTTTTTGAAAATGTTCAAACGATATAATGCTTGAAATTGTCGAACTAGACATTGAAACAATTGTAACGTAAAATGAAATACACTTTTTGTTGCCATCAACACCTTGTCTTGAAGTCTTGATTTTGCACACACAGTACATTAATGCTCAATTATGAAATGTGATAATTTTGTAGCTTAATCCTTAAGTCAACCTTTTTTGGCTTAAAACCTATTGGTATATGAAACTGTACTGAATTACACAGACTTAGTATATTACATATAAGTCTCTCTCTCTCTCTCTCTCTCTCTCTCTATATATATATATATATATATATATATATATATATAATGATTCTTTTCGGTTATAAAATTTATAGATCACAATCATGACAGGAAGACAAATTCATGATCAAAAACGTTTAAAATATAATCAAACGGTGAAGAGAAAAGGAGAAAAAAGTCACCCAGTTCATTCTATTTTAAACGTTTTTAATCATGAACTTAAGTTTTTTCTTCATGATTGCGATATATATATATATATATATATATATATATATATATATATATATATATATATGTATGTATGTATGTATGTATGTATGTATGTATGTATATATATATATATATATATATATATATATATATATATATATATATCCGTCCAGTGATTAGTGAAAATTTGAAAAATTAATCAATTTCACCTATTTAGGGAAACTGGTAAAGCAAATAGCAAGTCAAACAGCCCATTACCTAAAAATCTATTTCCATAATGACTCGTTTTCATACATATTTTACGTTTTTTCTATCGAGTTATACATTTTTCAATCAAGTATTTCTTTATGAAACATTACCAGTGTAAGACATTTTATTTCCTGTCTGTTCTTTGTTTTAATTGCAACGATTCATGTGTATCTAAAGAATTAAAAATCGATGAAAAATTCCTCCATCCTGGACGGGTAGTCTTAGTTCAAGTGACGAACATCGGCAAATGATTGCTTCTATAGAGAGAGAGCATCACACTTTTGCAACAGACCATTCTTGACAATGTAAGCGGATAATTGTGTATAGGTTTAGCTATTCCTAGAGATACCCCCAGCAACTAATTTACTATAGCATACTATACCACAAATTTCATTAGGAAGCTGCACAACCAAATCCAAAGGTGAAATTTTGCTTCGATAAGGTAGGGACAGTCAGTAGAATATACATTATGATGGATCAAAATATATTAATAACTAGCAGTTCAGCCAGGCTTTGCGCAGCCCCCATGTACTGTTCATAATTTTATATGCATATATATATATATATATATATATATATATATATATATATTAAAAAGTTTGACTCATATATAGATAACTTACATCTAATATTTCTAAGTGTTTAGACCCAAATTAGCGGAGGAGTTTGGTAGAGTCTTTAAACGTCAACTCTTTAAACTTTGACCTGTTGGCAGCCAAATTTTCGCCCCCAAACTAATTAAAAAGCTTGCTGCATGTCCGAATACCCTTTATGTAAAATTTCAAAGGCTTAGATAAAAAATTAGCCGAGTAATTTATAGAGATCGCAGAAATCAATTTAAAAAAAAAACTTTTACCCCAATTCTGACCCCTTAACATTTATTGTTTTGGGCTCAAATCAAATTAAAAAGTTTGACCCATGTCCAAGTAACCTATCTCTAAGATTACAAGTGTTTAGACCAAACATTGGCGGAGGAGTTGGTAGAGTTTTCAAAGGTCAAACTGTTGAACTTCGACCCATTTACATCAAAATTTCTGGCCGAAAACCGATTAAAACGATTTTCCCAAATCTCAATACCCCTTATGTCGAATCTCGAGTCTATAGACTGAAAATTTACAGAGTAGTTTGGTAGGGAAATGTACATACACAGACACACAGACAGACAATTTCATTATATAGATGTATAGGTAAGCACTAATTTGCGTATACATTTTAGGTAAAATAAATGGATTTTATACAAGCTTTAAGTGTAATATATTGAATAACAATAAATTTAATTCAGCCATTTTAATGGTCGATTAGCTCATGATAAGTTGAGGGCTATCGAGACTATGAAAGTAAAGAATGAAAATATTGCAGGGTATCGATAACAAGTCATTTATTAGTATTATTTCGATTATTCGGATTACTGTTCTCATCTTGAAGATTATTCTCAACACGTTTCGGCCGATGTTATCTCCGACATTATTCAAGTGTATCTTTTTAAACGTGAATCTTTCGTATGAACCCATAGAATATACGGAATTTCGAACAAAACCGTTTACTTAATCTACCAGGCTAGCGTGCGTTCGTTTGTTCTTTCAGCCATAGTCAGGGAGAAATCTGAAGTAATTCTCAATTGTAGTCCAAGTATCGCCGGCGTAAGTATTGAACATTTAACTGTTCGACTAGATGCATCTGAAGAAGGTTGTTGGTTACATCGGCCAAAACGTTGTTAGAAAACACTTAATATGTAAACAATAGTTCTGTATTTCGAATAATCCAAAATAATGCAAATTATCAATCGTCATTTCAAAATCTCAGAAAAAGTGATTTTAGATCAAAGGAAATTAATTTGCTGCCTTAATAGCCTTACGTATAAAAAGGCTATGAGACAAATACGGTGGAATACGCAAAGTCTTATAGGTTATATAAGAACACCTTATTGCTATATAATTCTTAAATAAGAGATAAACTTACCAGCGCAATCTAATGTCTTTATTTATTTACCCAACCGCAATGGTAGACAAATGCAAAAACGGTTTTTAATTAGGAAAAAATCAAGCACCTTCCAATAAAGGAACTCTAGTTTGAAAAAATGATAATACAATGCTTCCATGTATAAGGATTGCTTCTTCACTGATTGAAAATAAAAAAAGTAAAGTTTAGTATAAGAAAAGATAGTACAGTTTGTTACTAGCAAAACATCCAGGTTGGGGTTGAGATAGACATGCCTTGGGTAATTGACAGACGTGAGAAGTAAGGAAAAGGAAAAAATTAGAAAATGCAGAAAACCGTCGACTTCGGTCAAACTTTAAAGGGTTAGTTCAAGATACAAGAATTGCTAAATGATTTACATACAATGTTGTGTCTTTACTAACATTGTTTGCAAGTTCTGTCAGGTTATGTGTATTTCTTATCGTTTCTCCTGCGTGTAGAGAGGCAACTAAAACGGCGTTTTAGAATAATGAATAAATAAACATAAAACAAATAAATAAATGAAAATATTCATAAATGCTTTAGCTCATAAACTAGTTAATATATAGAATCTTTCTTCTTGGAGTATACAACCGATGCTTTCAAATTAATTCTCTTATTATATTGCAAATAAATTTAACCTTCTGCCAATAAGCAAATGAGGTCAACTTTCTAGAGAAATTTATTTCGCCGCATATCTAATAATCCAATGTTTTCTTTCTTCGTATTGTCAGATAACAATAGGATCTTGACAATCATTCTCAGCGGTAAGATATATAATAAAACTTTAATTTCTAGTTTGAAAAGTAAGTCTGCTGTATTCAGTATTGCAACGACATCTACGTTTCTTTTAGCAGAGGTCTTCCTCTCTGCGGGTGATTAATTTTATCTAGAAACGGAAAACAGCCGAGTCTTGAAAATCAACAGGGAGTCTTCATCCGGACAAGACGATAAATCGTTAGTATTCGCAAATAAAAGTCTATATTAGATTCATACAGGAATCTAGCAAATATTCTTTGATTTCTGTAATCATAACAGAACTTTTATTACACAGAGTTTATGTCAATCTACTCCTTTATACAAAAATTCTCTCTTGTTTTTCTTTTGTTTAATAATAATACTGTGACATAACGTTAAATAATTACATAATAATGCAATTTATACATTAGAGATATCCCTTTTAAATATAATACTGTAATTTCAGATTCATCGCTCCTTAACCCCGCCTAGTAGAACAAAACATAAAGACATTCTTAATTCTGTGAAATTCCTTTCTCTGCATCCACTGTTAAAATAATATGAAGAGAAATTATGTTGAAAATAAAAATAGTCTAAAGAGATATCATGTCATATCATAATTTAAATTTATTGATCCTGGACAACTCCGAGTAGAACAAAAATTTCTATTACGTTCACTTACCAAATCTAATTTTGTAATGGTAATAAAGACTATTTTATTTTCCCCTGATAATGGCGAATAGAATATCGCTTGCAATAAGTTATCACTTAAAATAAGGCAATGTTAATATAGATGATTCACAGAACTACCAAAATTACTTTTCAAATGATCTTATGGAGAGAAATAATGTTAATAATGACAATTCACTTGCTATGAGACAACACCAAGTAGAACAAAATTACTACTACACCCCATCTAATATATAAAAGGCAAAATGTGTGTGTCTCGCAATAACTTCTGACAGACGAATCGGAACGTGACGAAATCGGTATCCTTTTAAAGCTCGGTGTTTGGACGAGAAATATCGAAAAATCGGCCCCAAAAATTAATTCCTTCACTCTCAACTCGGCCGTTTTTCACAAGGAGGGGTCGCTTTTTTCGCCCAAATTTTCGCAAGTCATTGTCTCCTTTCGATTGACTATCCCTAATCACAACGCTCGCAACTTCTAGTTTCCCGATGGACGAATCAGCTAAGACGTTAGTTTTTTTTAAACCTTTTTTCCTCCTTCACGTTTCAAGTTCGAGCCTGCCTGTCTACTACCACCTTTTTTAACAGCTCTCTCAACCCGGGCTGCCTACTGTTGTTTTAATTCCCCTCCCGCTACTACACGACCTCTACACACCCGGCCAATGTCGGGTACCCCCGTGCGTTACTTTATAAATTTGTATTATTTGAATTATTACGACAACTGTAGTCATTTTACTTATTATTTTTACAATGTTTCGCTCAATTTAACATTCCCCTCACTTCACTTGAGTTCTTCCAAATTTATAAATCTTTAAGTAGACATAGTAGTGAATTGAATACAAAATTGAAATCTAATTTTGAACTGATAATTTTCTGTTGCTTTCTCGTGTGAATTCAGGTTGTAATCTTTTTATTGAATTATCAATATGTTCATTCACTTTTAATTCTCCTCCGAGCCAAGCAAATGAAATTAAGAAAATAAGGAACAATACAAACATAAATGTTGCCTTATTATTAAGTTGCACAGAGATTCGCTGTTTCCGATATATTATACAAATAATGATCCTGTTACGAACCACACTGATCCCGAAACAAATTAGGAGAGACAACGAGGAGACGAGTTAAGATATTTAATAGAATAACACTATATACTGATAAAGTTTACTTAAATTTTTATAAAAACATGAAAACAATATTGAATTGTAAGGCAGCTATGCATAGAACACATACATGTTACAAGCGCATATAAAACGATGACCCACAAAAAGAAATACGTGCAAGAACAGATGTGAATGTGATATAAAAGTAATTGATATATAATACTGGGCAACGATTTTTACTTTTTGAATGTTATCTCAATTTCTAAAACTGATTTAGGATATTTTTGCACTGAATTTGAAAATGGCACTCGTTTCCATCCATCAGGTCAGTTTTTTTTTTGTGATAGTTTCATTTGAAAAAAAATCTTGTGACAAAAGCGATTACATTTTTGTGGCATTATCAGTTGATTTTCTTCAACACAAATATGTTTTTAAGAGAAAAACATGTTTTGCCAACAACATATATGGATTACCTGATAGAAACATCAATTATTGTAAATGAATGGTGGGCATTGATAAAAATATGCACACACAAATTTGTATGTTGCTTCACCATTATTTAAACTTCAGGGCTGGAACTTCCGTTTTTTTGAAGTTCTGGAATTCTCAGCAACAGAATGTTTTCTCTTCACATTCCAACTGTAGTGTGTCATAAAGACTCCGTTACATCGACCTTGATACTTGGTTTCCATGATTTTCAGGGCATGATGGAATCTCGCCCCACCCCTGCTCCTCAGTCATTGAACCCAAAATTCCCAGGAAACCAGTTCATATGTGAAAGCACATAGCAAATCTTGACACTCATGTTGCAGTCAAGGTTCCTGAAAGTTCTTCACTGCTAGAACAAATACCTTCCACGTTTCCAGTTTCACTACGTTCATTGAGTTGTCGAACTCTGAATCTTTAATGAGCTGCCCAATCTAAGGACCGTAAAAAATGTCAGCTTTCAACTTCTCTATGGTCAATCCTAGAAATACCTAGCACAAGTAAGGGAAACAGTTACTATCCTTGTCCAGGGCCTTCGTGAACTGCTTGCGTAAGTCCAGCTTGATGAGCAGAGATGGGAACAGTACTCTGTTTCTCTCCGCCAGAGAGTCAGTGATGACGTTCCTTTCTTAAAATTTAATACAGAATTTAACTATACATGAGGATGAAAAGAGAAAACCTTAACTAAAATTTTGTAAATAGAAAACGGGGATCATCAGCTGATTACCATGTAGCTGTTTCGGAGATTTAAAAACAGGACAGCTTTTTAATACATGGCTCTCCAGTGGATAATACCACTTCTTCAATAAAGAAAAATATGTAAAATAATACGGTTACTATTTTTACTAATATATGAAAAAAATAGATGAATTAAATAATAAAATAGAAAAAGAAAAACTATTAATGAGTAAGTTTAGGATTACAAGATCCATTCTGCGACATGTCAACTAGAATATAAATGCTATGAGAATAAAAATGCAAAAAAGCTTAAGTACCTTAGGTACCTTAGGTACCAGAAAGGCAAATAGATAAGAGGAAGGAAACCTAGCCATACATATCTAAAAACAAAATATAATATATAGTCTAAAGAAAATTTGAATAAAAATGTAAAAATAAAAATAAAGAATGCAGTTTAAATTCCCGGAAGGAGGAAAAATAATGATATCTATATATCTATGAAAGTGAACGTGTCTGTGTGTCTGTCTGCGTGTCTGTCCATGTACATTTACCTACGCAATAACTCTGCCAATTTTCAGTCTACAGACTCGAATTTTGATATACATGGTACTGAGATTTGGGAAAATCGATGTGATCGCTTTTCGACCAGAAATTTGGCTATTAAAGGGTCAAAGTTCAACGATTTGACCTTTGAAACCTCTACCAAACTCCTCCGACAATTTTGGGTCTACACACTTGCAATTTTAGATATAGGTTTCTTGGACATGGATCTAACGTAGTAACTTGATTTTAGCCCAAAACAATAAATACTAAGGGGTCATAATAGGGGTCAAAGTTAAAAAAATTGACCCTTTTTTGCCCAGCATATACCTCCAAACACCCGGGCAACGCCGGGCTGAAATGCTCGTATATATATAAAAGTGAACGTGTCTGTGTGCCCGTCTGTGTGTGTGTACATTTCCCTACGCAATAACTCTGTCAATTTTTAGTCTACATACTCGAAATTTGATATATAGGATACTGAGATTTGGAAAAAAACCTTTGTGATCGGTTTTCGGCCAGAAAGTTCGTTGTTAAGGGGTCAAAGTCCAACGATTCGACCTTTGAGTACTCTACCAAACTCCTCCGCCACATTTCGGTCTAAACAGTTGAAATTTTAGATATACCTTCCTTTGACATGGATCTAACTATGTAACTTTATTTGAAACCAAAACAATAAAGGTTAAGAGGTCATGATAGGGGTCAAAGTTTAAAAAGTTGACCGCTTTTTTATCAACATACACCTCCAAACACCCTGGCAACGCCGGGCTGAAATGCTAATATACATATATAATATAACTGTGGCTGCCATAACTGGAAAATAATAAACGTATTCCGTTTTGAGAATTTAAACACGACGGTCTAACACGCCTCTGACCTCGCAAAAATTTCATACCCACGATTAGCTTTTCGTTGTTTTTTACTGTAGAGTGTTTACTTAAACGATATTTATACGAGGGGTAGTAGTGTATACTTGAACAACATATGACTTTCTGAACCGTATCCATAACCAAAATCATGAACACCTTTTTCTCGCTGTTGGATTTACTATCTACAGTTCGTCGACTTTTAAGTAACAGACAGAGAATTTCACGTAGGTAGCAATACTAAGCAAAGGGATTAGGAATCCTTTGAGGGCTCTGTATAGGGTTCAGAAGCTAATCTCTTACTTGTTTGACCCCGTCTTATCTTCTTTTCGACATCCTCTCTCACTCAAATTTTAGTCTTATTCTATTCTTGTTGTGGTAGAATCTACCTAATTAGCATACGAGGAGTGTCAACCATATACATATGGTTGGTACAATAAAGACGCTAGAGATCTAACGAGAGACTAAGCGAGAGACTAAGAGAGATAGGAGATCGAGAGTCGACGACCACTCAGATGACACCTTCTCCATTGACGGTCTCCCCATGACTATACCAATGGACGATATGTAAATATTTGTATATACTTTCTTGCTTTCAATATATCTGTTCTACTTTACTTCTGTATTGTAGTTATTTATTCCATGCGTTCAGTCGATGTTCAACAATTCTATAAGTAGCGTAACAGAGGGCGAACGCACGTATAGCGGCTGTATATAAATGCCGAGTTCTGTGCGAAGTGAAGTCACCGCAAGGAAAAAAAAATTATGAAAAGAACGTATGCATAGACCAAAATCACGTTAGAGACGTGGGTGACGTAACGAGAAGTCAGGCGTGGCGAGAGAATGGGGACTAAAGGTTATTTCTTAAAACCTGAAACAGTGAGTTTATGTTCTTTCTTATTATTTGTCTCCTTTGCGACTGAGTTTACAACATGTTGGGTCCCGAGTGTCTACATGTTAACAGAAACGTGTGTAACGTTACAGTACTATTATGGCACGGATTTTTGATAATTGTCTAGTTCATCCCCTGAATACTTAGTTTAAGGTTGTTTGGCTCGTTGGTCTTATTTTCATGAATTTGTTTTTCATAGACATCTTTCTAATATATCTTTCAAATCCAGCAGTATTTCAAAATAAATTGTTGGCTTGAGGAACTTCTCTCAAGCTTAAGTTCAATAGGCGTCTCGTGTCTTTGCGTTAATCATATTTCGTCCGTTTTACCTCTTTACATCAGGTAATTTAATGCCTTGTCTGAAGCGACTTCTCTAACACAAAATCATTACAACTTTCATTGTATTGGCTTCAATAACCAGATTTAAATATTTTTTGAACCAACTTCGTCCTACGTAGACAATAACTTCAAACAATACATAGATCAGAAACTGTTCACCATTGATCGATGCTTAATATGTATTATTTATGACACTTTACGAAAACAAGTTAAACATAGAAAACTTTTTCTTTAATATATGTTTGATGCTAAGACTATTAATGAAAGGATATTTGAGTCTTTGATCTTTTCGCTTCTTTAACTTTTTTTTGAGAAGCATTAATAAAATGTTCACAAAAACTGTCAGAAAATATTTTACTTCGTTAAATGCTGAATAAAAACATTACTTATCTTTATGACTACTTACTCGTCTGATCGATATTTTTCGTTATGCCAATATACCCGAGCCAGCTTTTTCATAAAATACATTGTCACAATTCCTTATCGTTTAAAATAAAATCTAGATTTCGAACCTGCTCGTCTGTACAATAATTATGCATATAAAGTCAGGTGTGTGGGCAAATAAGCAACTAATAACTATTCTGTACTATACCAAATGCACTGATAAGTATTATGTACTTTCAACTAACAATTCGACAAATTCCAGACAATGTATGTTACTTCATATTCAATACAGTACTATCAATGCTCACAGCTCCAAACTAAACCCACTGTTACCAAAAGTCTCAGCTCCAAATTTGAAAAATTGCTGAAAAACAAGTTTTTTATTCACTGCGAAAAAATCTCATTTATATTAGGTGCCGAGAAATCTCGTTACTTCGCGTGATTGACAACATATAATTAGAAACAGTAGCCATGTTTCTTTATTATTTTTGTCTGCATCAGACAATACATTTTGTACAAAATCAGAGGCTTGTACCTGTTTTAACACATTATCATAGGACGTTAGGATTTGAGTGAAAAGTGACTCATGTCATTTGCAAACACTGCTAAGGTTTCAGCTTCTTTCTGATAAATTGTCGAACCAAGATGAACTAAAAAATGCCAAATAGATTTCCAAATTATAAGTTCGCCATCTCTATAAACACCCTATCTATGTGTGTGTATCTATATAATATACATATGCATATATATATTCATATATATGCATATATATACATTAATATACACATATATATATATATATATACATTCACACATATATATTTATAACACGCATTTTCTTGTACCCTTGCAAATCCTTGGGTTAATAGTGCTATCCTCAAAAGGATGCTCAGTCACAAAAAGCCCCACCTAGCAAACAACTGCTCAAGTATTGTTGCAAAAAGCGATCTTAGGATACGTATATATATATATATATATATATACATATACACATATGCACACATACATACACACATACACATATACATATATATACATTCGCGTATACATATACATATATACTACATACATGCATACATACATGTGATGATTGCACATCAGTTATTACATACTTTTAACCTGCCAGGACTACACGCGTCACAACTTTTTCATCGCCACAGGGCATTGTTTTGTAAACAAATGTATGAGGGAGTATCTGTACAAAGATGTTATTACAGAGTTTTAGCTTTGTACGACAGCTAAGTCTCTCTCCCGGTTCAAAATGTTGAGATATAGCAACAAGCACAGCAAGATAGCTAGTAATAAGTCAACTGCTCTTGAGTTGTAAGCAATCTTTAGTTTCAGAACAGTTTCCGATGGTTATATACAAGTTCTGGAGGTGACTGATTTTCAGTAGACAGTTCTTGAGTTGGAAGCCACGTTTAGTTTCAGAACAGTTTCCGATGGTTAATTGTTCTATACAAGTCTTGGGAGTGACTGGTTCTAAGTAGACAGTTTTTAAGTTGGAAGCCACCAAGCAAAAGATTATTCCCGTGTTTACACGAAGAAAACATATGAAATGTTGCTAAAAAAAAAGGTTTAATTTTTATAGAGCAATTCTGGTTTCTGACTGGTTGGTAGCAGAACATCAATTAATTTGATTCGTCAGTTTCTAGCAGAATCGTTTTTAAATAGAATCTTCCAACTGTGAGGAACCATACCCCATTATAACTCAAAAATATTGTAACAACTGCAGACCAGCTTAATGCGGATACTGGTCTTCCGCATTATGTTTTTTTAATCAGACATTTGCCTATCGTAGAAGCGTTGCCTTCACCACGGATTACGGGAACCCTCTCCAACACAATGCCATTCGATCCATGTCTGGGACTTAGCCTGCACCAGGGCATGCTCCACACGCCGGTGAGTCATGTCTGCCGCAGATGTCGGTACTTAGGCTCCTCTGGAGGTTTCTGTCAGGGTTACCACAACCTTAGCCTTTGGTTGGAGAACCTTAGCCCACAAGAAAGTGGGGGTCTAGTTATACGGCTCAGGACACTCGCTGTTCATCAGAGCCCCGTCTGCTTTGGCAGTATTCACGACGTGCACGCGAAGTTGATTTGTCTTGAAGAAGCACGGTATGACGCTAAGACATCAGTGTACTTTTAACATACGTCCACAGCAGACCTATGTGCATGTAAATACACATACACACGTAAAAACATATACCCAGACACACGTGTACACATATGCATGCATACATATACACACATATACATGTATACATATACATAAGTACATACACACATGTACACAAATGTACACACATACATAAATGCACATATTTATGTACATATACGCACACATATACATGCTCATACATATATGCACATATACACGCACACACATGCACACAAATGCATACATACACATGTACACACGCATATACATGCATAATAAATACACAAACATACATATGCATACATATACACGTACATATACATACGCCTACATAAACATGCACACATATATGTACACACATACATTTACATACATATGCATGTACATACAAAACAAAATACTAAAGACGAGTCATTATAGGAGCAATCGAGCTAAGGAAAAAGAATGAAAAAACTGGCGAATATACCCGGTTAACCAAGTGCCAAAGAAATACCAACAATAGCATTTAAAGGGACGGTTAGAATCTTAAAATGATCTCTCGATTGGAGTAACTAAACAAATGGGATAATGTTTAGCATCCGGTAGAATATCCTATTCCCAGGGAAAACAAAGTGATAAGCAAATTAAAACATACATACAAACATACATACAAAACTTGCATACATATATGTATTAGGTGATATTAAATGAAAAATATTATATATTCCGTGCTGATTCTCGAGTCTGACAGAAACATTTCCTAGTCCGACAAGATACACATAAAGAAGGGCGGAGTTACATCAGTCGAAATGTCGTGAACATAACACCTTACATAAGGGCTGTAGTCCGAATAATCCAAAGCATCGGATTTGCCGTAAGCCATTGCGTTTGTGTTGACTTTTGGTGTACACTTTCTTTTTATTCTAGTAGAGAAATACAGAAAGATGTCTATATTATAGATAGAGGCGCAGCGTCGTTGAATGAGATTTCAATTGCAATGCCTTTAAACAAAACTTGACTCATGCAAGTCAATAGTTAGGTTAAAATTGAAAATAACAGTAAGATAAAAAATAAAAACAAAGTATGTTAAGCCTACCTGAAATCTTATGTTCATTGATAGTGGCACGTTTTATATGGCGCGAGGGGAAATATTTATTTTAAGGAAGAGAATCCTATTCCATTTACCCCTCAAACCACCAAAGACGACTATCTGGGAATGCAACAAAACAGTAATTGGAAAAGTCTCATTCGCCATTTCTGACAGAATTAGATAATGGTAAGACTTACAAGGCTTAATTCCAAACAGTTCAATCTTTATAAAGACCAGTGCTTAGCTCGGAGATATTTTTTGTATTCTAAATTCAATTTTACTTCGAGATTAAGAATACAAAGAAAAATGAATTGTTGGCGATTGGACTTGGCAGATTTTCAAGACCGAAATTCCTTATCGATTACAAAAAGCAAAAGAAAGTGATTGCACTTTCGCACAAGAAGCCCCGCTGATTGAATAGATCACATTTCTATCTTTGTCATGTAGTTATAACTAAAAGAGAACCAGTAATAATATCTGACTCGGATAAATAATACACTAGTCACGCAAGTTTAAAGAAACAGTTGTTGACAGAATAATAGCACATGAAAATAAATGAAGATTTAATACTATATTATATTTAAGCATCTTTGCATATCTATCTGCTGGCAAAAATTTCTTACAGCAAAAGTTGTACTTCATTTGAATTTATTGCGTAAATCTATTTGCAGTAATAATAATTGCTATATATTGTTATTGCCTTAGAATAATTATATATATATATATATATATATATATATATATATATATATATATATATATATATATATATATATAAGTGTGTGTGTATGTACAGCCTTTGAGACTTTACATGACCGGTCGCCACAGTCGATTAAAAATTTGTTGGGGTGACTAAAAGTCGTAAATCACTCACCCGCCAGTCGATAAAATTTCTTTAAATAAAGAAACGGGAAGAAGTCATTTATTTTACGACCTTCAAATATGCGGTGACTTAGAATGACCTATGTCTTATCATTTGTGAATTCTTTCATCTCTATCTGTGAGACCGTTGGAATATCGTATTGAAAAAAGTGTGGTCACGCTAAAGCTCAACAAGAGATCAAATTTACACATTCGGCGTGTAGTCAAAATGTCACCTTCATTTAGCTCTCTGATTTTGAAATTCATTTGGAAATATTCTTCGACGCTACAACTACATACACTTCATGCTTACAAAAGTAAAAACGAACATTTAAAAGAGGAAAAAACGCATCGTTCCGTCAGGCACGCACCGAAAATTAAATTATACAACACATTATATGCATTCAGATATTTGCATACTCTTTTTTGCGCAACTTTCCAAAAATCATCGATACCCAATTTTAAAAATAATATTCTAAATTCAAGAATGTTGTTCTGAGGTGAATTCTTTGTTTTAATAGAAACAAAAGAGACCAATTTCTGTTCTATATCAAAGTTTTTTTTTCCATAAATTACAAAGAAAAATTGACTGTTTAAATTTTAAAAAGATATTAAACCATTCCGATTTTCAAAATTTCAGCTAAATGTTTTTTTTTTTTTTTGAATATCGGAGATTTCGGGCTACAGAGATCTCGTACCAGGAGATATCAGTCCACAATCGTGAATACCTGGAGATTTCGTAACACTTTTTTTTCAACACCCACGGTTTAGGCTAGATATTTTAATTTTTGTATGAAATTTTACGACATAATTTGGGTATCGGAAGAATAGTTTGTTGATATTTTTATTAAGAATAAAGAAGAAAAAAAACTTTAATTGAATGATTTTTCGGCCAACAAATTTTTTCAACACTTACGGTTTAGGTCTTTTTCAACATCCGTGGGTGTTGAAAAAACTGACCGAAAAATTATTCAATTAAAGTTTTTTTTCTTCTTTATTCTCCTGGTACGAGATCTCCGTGGCCTGAAATCTCCGCCTACCATGTTTTTTTAAACACGTGTGGATTTTTAAAGAAGAGGATTTTTGTAATTCTGGCTATCTGTAATGTACATTTTCAACCAAATTTAAAAAATATCGATGCGTTGTTTTTCTTTCACTTTTTGCCTTGTTATGCATTTTTTCAAATTGACAAAACGTGTACTTATAATGATTTAAATTCTTCGAAATTATATCAAAGATGATTATAATAATTTCTTGATTTGTTGTAAAATCATTTACTATTATTGACTGAAACAAAGACAAAGTCGGATGAGTAAAAATATTTTGGGGCGAGTAAATTTTCCCTCACACTCGACCGGCAGTCGAGTGATCTTTTTCCAACCTCAAAAGCTATATATATATATATATATATATATATATATATATATATATATATATATATATATATATATATATGTGTGTGTGTGTGTGTGTGTGTGCGTGTGTGTGTGTATACGTATATATATGTATATATATGCATGTGTGTGTAAAATACGTCACGATATTGTAGAATTAAGTTTACAATTTTTTATTCAAAAAAAGGAATTCTAGATAAATGTAAAAAAAAATCCCTATTCCATAGAGTTTCAAAAATAGACTCTTCTTAGAGGAAAAACGTTAGCAAAAAGAATATATAGATAAAAATTTGTGATGTTAAGCTGTAGAAAATGTTAACTTTTGTTAAAATCGCCTGTTACTTGTTTAATCGGATTTTTTCGATTATTGATTATTGATACTTATCGAACACATTCCGATGAAAAACCTAAGAACACTGCCCGATGCATAAGTACATTTGTGTGAAATTCCATACAAATGGAAAACACGGTTTACGAGTTTATTGGGAACGAAATCACACACAAAGTTTATATATATATATATATATATATATATATATATATATATATATATATATATATATATATGACAGCCCCTTTAAGAAATTTGTTTCTTATCGTTGAGCACTTTCAGTTGAATTAAAGTCGGTCAATTTAGCTCTTATGCATAGATCATCGTATAACGATTAGATCATTGTCTGACTGACGTAAAGAACATTTAAAATTAAAATGCTTAAATTCAACGTTATTACACGCAGTTAATGTTAGCCGAATTGATACGATCTTCGCTAATCGAGCCAGAGATGTCTCGTGCTGCGGGGTTCGAATCGTTCGACTGGTTTTAATAGTGACACCCTGCAATGAAGATTCCCGAAAGGATGAAACACTAGTGTCTTTAAGTATTTAATTATTATAATAAAAAACTAATAGTGCATCCGATTATCGTCAGGAGCAATTGTTGTTGTTTTCTTTTCTTTTTCTTCACATGTGCCTTTGCAAGAAACATTCAATCGCACCCCTGCTTAATAAAGGAATCTATAGATGATTTTATATGCTGGGAATTGTTGTTTGTGCGGTGATAAAGCTTCATGAATACACTTTTGGTGCGAGGTCGTATAGGTTGACTGTGTTCAAAATCTAAATTCCTTTTATAATCGGACTTTTTAATTTTCGATTCTTATCTGACGAATTTTGATACAAAAACAGTCTCATCAAGTACCTTCGTGTGAAATTATAAAAAATATCATCCAAGCAATTTCTGAGTTCATAGGGAACGAACTACACACAGACAAAGTTCCTTTATATAATAGTATATATAAGAGCTTTATCATACACTATTTCTAAAATAAGCTATTAATACAGACTAGCTGGACGTGTGGAAATTCCACAGGGCACTCATTCATATGTAATATATTGATGTTGGAAATGTACACACACACACACACACACACACACATACAGACACATACACAGACACGTTCACTTATATATATATATATGTGTATATATATATATATATATATATATATATATATATATATATATATATATATATATATAACTTGAGTTCGTGCAGCCATAATCGAAACCGAAACAAAAACTTATGAAGAATTCTTGATAAAATTATTTATGTATAGAAGAATTTTTTAGTGCCATCAGCTATAGTCGAAACGTGAACCAAAACTCATGAAGAATTCTTGAAAAAAGATATTTATGACAAGAAGAACATAACAATTAAACAACCCGGATGTAAGCGTGACACACAAAAAACACACACGCTATTGTATTAATATATAGATAATCAAATATTACATACTACAACAAACAGCACGTTGAAAAAATAAACATTAAAATCCATAACAAATCGTTAGACACAGTAAATTTATTAAACGTTAAAGTTTTAAAAAAATAAACTAAAGCATACCCTTACCATTTTTTAACATATATAATACAACAAACATGAAAGCTTTTTTTACAACAAACCACAATCAGTGTCAAAATATGAACGTATATTCTTACCCTCCACTCACTGCAGAATAGACAGCCTATCAAGAGCAAAAAGCCATAAAATGTCGGACAGTTTGGCGTTACTATGGGAGACAAAGAAAATCTACGAATCTATATAAAAAAGACAATTGAAATAGGCGAACAACCTAAATAGCCATAGATATCTTCTCTTGCGGATAAATCATGTCTGCATGTAATCTGTCCACTGGATGCTAAAAGGCATCACAGCCTCTTCTGATTTGAAGATTCCTTCTTGAATCTGTTTGACATCACCCCTGTTTCTTACTTGATGCGTGATGATCTGGGGTAAGATTTATTATTTAACTAGCAGGACCCCTATCCAGGCGTAGCCCGAAATGGAATATAAAATGACATTAACTATAAAAAATATCCGAATGTGGGGAATCACTGTGTGTAAAATTTTTCTTGGGGGGGGGGAGGTAGATCTTGTTTGCCATATGCTTCTACACAACCTGAAGATAAATAAAACTAATTTTCAAACTAAAATTAACACTTAGTTTAAGGTTAGGTTAAGGATGGTTTCTTGCTACGTTAGCTTTATCATATATTTGTTTTCTTTGAAGCCATTTTATTGTTAAAATTCAAAAAAAAAAAAAAAGAAAGATTGTTGTTTGGTGTGTGTGTGTGTGTGGACTGTTTTCTAAATTCCCTTAATAGTCGCTATACCCATTTTTACTTAACTAAATGCGGAAATATTTAATGATTGTTTTTGGCAAGTGGTCGCTATTTTTAGAATTGTGAAAACGCCACTCTCCTCTGGGAAAACACTAAAAAAACTGAAACTAATACTTTTACTTAGAAAAACACGGTAATTTACTGTCATGTTTTTTTTATAAAGAGAACGCTAATTTCAAAATTGAGAAAACGCCATCCTACTCCTAAAACAAAGATCAAAACAAAACCGATAAAAATTGAAATAGTACACCCCCTTCGTCCTTATAGATATCTTCTCTTGCGGATAAATCATGTCTGCATGTAATCTGTCCACTGGATGCTTATAACAATAAATAAATAAATAAAATGCCACTATCCTAATTTTGTCATTCCAAAGTTAAGAAAACATTTCGTTACTATTTGAGGTTAAATTATTATCGGAAAGTGATCCTTCCTCTAAAAATAAGATATTTAATTGGGGGGGGGATGCGGACATATTTTCAGACTGCTTACATGTAATTGTAAAAAAAAAAAATGATCCACCAAATATAAGAGAATCATTATCAAATCAGGCGTATCTTCAAACTGTAAATAAAATGCATGACGCTAAGCGCCATTTAAATTCAGATGCATTATTTTTCTTTACCAAAGACTGCAAATAAACATATATGTTCGTGGATATGTCATGTTTTTAATTGAAAAGTCGTATTATGTACTTGGTTCGTGAAAGATAAGCCTTCTAAACGTAGACAATGCGTATTGTGCCACTGCCGCCACCTTCATCGAAGAAGTAGGTATTTTGTCAGCATAAGAAATATGGTTCAGATGTAACTCCTCCTCTAAAAATTAAAAAAAAATACCTTTTGAATAAGCCATTTCTCGGATGTCCCCGATATGTATATATATATATAAAATGTATGATGCTAACCGCTTGACAAACAGAAATATAAATAATCCCGAAGACATGTTATATAGATTTGCGTAGAGACATTCTTCCAGACTGAGGGAATTTCCTAAGTATTTTAGTAAGTAAATAAAAAGCAAAGAGCTTTATAAATTCGGATATGTAAAAGTTTACTCTCTGATAAAGAATTCAAGTAACAAATTTTGTCTAGTCGTAATTAATAAAATAAAAACAATTTTCCTGCTTAGATAAAAACATTATGGAATTACAAAAACAGACGCAACACATAAATTCAATATGTTTACACTATCTGCAAGTACCCGCTGCAGGTTTTGCGGATATTATAAGTCGATTTTATTCAATATCGTCAATTCCGCTGACCATCCACATATAAACACATTTGAGAAGGTTGGGATGATTTCATTGTATTTAAAATATCTACAGTTGCGCGCCCAAATGAACCAAGTACTTTTATTACATTAGCTTCAGAATACCAGTCGCATCGTCATTGTTCATCTGTTTATTCCGTATTTTTTAACATTTAGCCAATACGCTTACCATGCATAAATACTGAACGTTCTCCTTAGCTGGCATTATTAAACTCCAGGGGATTTGAATTGCTGCCCCAAATCCTAATTAGTTAAGAATGTATTTTTTAACAAGAAACAACATGGCGTCAATATCTGCCACAGAAATAAAACTTTCATGTCATAAATGCATAAGTTCAATCATTATAAGAATGCAAATTGCAACCCTCTACAATCCATTCGGGTTGAATATAAATAAGGAGACATTACTTTTAGAACGCCATCGTAGTTTAAGCATATGAGACGAAGTTAGCGAACCTATCTAAATTTATATAAAATTCATATTGAAACAAGCCAAACATACTTGACAAAACTTAGATTCATCATCTAGATTCTCTTTAAGCAGCTCCTCACCCAAGAAATTCTGTAATGCTTTCCTTTCAGGACGTGCCTCACAACAGTGCATCATGCATTCGTTGTCGGAAGAATCACAGACTAGTTTTAAAATCAAATCCTTTTAAGGGACTTCCTAATCAAAGGTGTCTATAAAGAAGTTTCATATTCTAATGCATGTGCTACACGCACACTAACACAAACACAGAGTATCAATATCCATACACTTAACTAACACATCATTTAATACGCAACTCATAACATTTAGAAAATATTACCTAGACATTTGGATATTCTTGTTCAAAAGCAAGCACAGTTTATGCAGGCTACATTATATTAACTGGTCCTGGATATGACCTTAAACTATATACGATGGTGAGGCCCCAGCTTGCAGGCTTTGGGGACTGTGGAACCCCTCTTTGATTGCCATTGCTCCCAGTTCCATTCTGACCCGGAGTGGTAGTACCTGTTAGGGTCCCAACTATGGGTTAAATAGAAACCGACTTAAAAAAACAAATATACTCTATTAAAAATTGTTCTTCAAAATCACGGAATTCGGCAGTAAATAACCCGAAAAAGGTTGATATGCCGTAAACAAAAACAACCGACCAACCGACATCATATTAAATTTAAATACGCTTTGCAATACTAATATAGCACTTTTTTACCTGACATTTGATTGCTGTATTCATCATTTACATGCATGCGTACTGCCAGTTCAACTATCTCTGGGGAGAGATTCCCCCTTTTTAGGGACAGGCTTTGAGAGAATGACAGTCACCTACTCTCTCAACCGCCTGCTTCTATTTGTTTCAAATTTGTTTCTAAACACTAACAGAGATGCTAGCGATGTCATATCTATTTAAAAAACGTGCAAGATCGCAAAAAATGTTAGACCTATCTTTTGTATAGTAGAGGTTTTGTCCTTAGGGTTTCCTTTCGCTCTCATTTTCTGTTTTCCTTTCACTAATACGATATTTTTTGTATATTTTGTAGGCATTGTCAAGTATATATATATACACACACACACACATATATATATATATATATATATATATATATATATATATATATATATATATATATATATATATATATGGTGATTTTGAAATTTATAATGATGCTTATATTTATTACTTTTGATCTTTATATACACACAGTGATATCTTTTTGTGACTCTTAGTTTTTCGCTTGAGAAAGCCCTCCCCACTGTTGGGAAAAACGTTAAGTTTTAACTCTTAATTTTCCTATTTGAACTGATGCCATTGGATGTTATTCTTCTTCTTCATATAATCGTGTATACCTTGTAGTATGCATTATATTGATCGGATTAATAACTAATGTGATGTAGCCTGTCTGACTCACTACAGATAACTATTTCAAGTGCACCAATATGCATTGAAAAACGCTTTATTGATATCTTGGGACTTGTTATCTTTTCAAACTCAAGTACTCTGACATTCGTTTCTATTTAAACGTACTTCGTTTCCTTCGAATCAGCATTCTGTGCCTCCTTGCCTGATACGATCGGTTTTAGCTTTCATCACGAATATCTCAGACTATTTTAAATTATTGCTGTTTTTCTTGAAACTATACTACAAGCTTAACGTGTTAACTATAGAGATTTCTAGTTTCCTAATTTCGTTCTTTTCGTTATCGTCCATTTTTAAATTTTTTATTTCGTATTCTACTAGCGGCGTTTAAACCCTAAATGTTAATCGAGTTTATTTCTAAGTTAAATTGCGTACCTCAGAAAAAAAACCTATCTTACTGTTTATTATTATTACTAACTAGCCTGGGTGCTTGGCGTTAGCCGGGTGTTTGAAGGTGTGTGTTGAGCAAAACAAAACAAAAAAAAAGTGGTAATAGACAGGCAGGATTGAACCCGTTCCACGAAGGCGGAAAAGCACGTGAAAAAAAAGTAACGTCTTTGTTGTTGCGCCCATCCCCAAACCGGAAGTGGCGAAGGTTTAAATTAAGGCTATTCAATAAAAAAGAGGTGATGACTTTAAAAAATATCGGCGAAAAAAGCGACCCCTTTCTGTAGAAAAGTGCCCGGTCGAGGATGGAGGAATTAATGGTTTATCCAATTTTTCGATATTTGTCGTCCAAAGGGTCGGACTTCAAAACGATACCGATCTCGTGAAAATCTGTCGCCTCTGTCAGAAGTTTTAGGTAAACATACATACATACATACATACATACATACATATATACATACATACATACATACATACATACATACATTTAAACAGATAGGTGAGATTTAAGTTATAGAAGATGGTGGAATTAAAAATGTAAACATGTCTATAGTTATTCTAATATATTTCTAAGTCCATCTGTGCCTTACGCGAAATTCTTCTAATAATTGTTTATTATTTAACATAGTACTTAAAGTGTAAACATCTTTTTACTCAATAAAATATTCCAAACGAATTCTATATATGAGATTTAAATGTTGGATTTGGATTAAAATAATCTTCTACGACATGACAGTTCTCTTCAATGTTATGCTACTTTAAGAAAATTAAAATCCAAATAAAATGATATTTAGCCCAATGTCTAGGATGATGATTTCAATTTTTCGTCAAAATGTAATAAGTGATTTTAATTCTAGAAATAAAAACTTACAGAACAACGGGTGAAGAAATTGAAATTCAGTGAATCTTTCCTCATGAGTGTTTAATGACTACGGATGAAAATGTGATTCGAATCTAAAATATTTTAAATTTCACATAAAAAGTTGTGGTCTCATCATAACACTCCCAATACTTTTCTTTAACATCAAAAGAAACAGTTTAGTATCTATATTAACTTATGTTTTATACTTATTGTCAATATTTTACAAAACTTGAAGATATCTTAATTTTCTCGAAAGGGCGTCGACACAGTTTTCATAAAATGAAACTATTCAGACCTCACATTACGACCCTGTTCACATAGCAGCAACACATTTCCTAATGAACGGTTGAATAGTTTAGGAGTGAATCCGTAATTTATAAATATGTTTACATATACAAATATATAACTGTATATATATATATATATATATATATATATATATATATGATTATACACACATATCTATATAATACTAAAACTCTCTCGTTCTTGGTTGTCTGCTTGTTTGCTTGCACACTATCCTCCTCCTCCTACTACTACTACTATGCCTCCTCTTCTTGCTACTACTATTACTTCTCTTTACAACTACTACTACGCCTCCTCTTCCGACTCTTACTACTACTACTACTACTACTACTACTACTACTACTACTACTATGCCTCCTCTTCCTTATCCTACTATTATTACTACTGGTTATAATTCAATGGCTGTTAGTTTTTTTTTGTTTTTTTTTTCAATTTCATTATGCACAGAATGAATCATAGAAATCTATCTATATTCTGTTTTTCATTTTAATAGAAATGTTTCTGTTATGTCACAAAAAACTATTTTCTTTACGTCACAAGTGTCATGCTCATACATTAATTCCATAGCTTATATAACATACTGACCCCCTAGGGGATGCTTTGCAACTATTCTGTATTACAAATATACTGTCGCAATTTTCTCACAAATAAATCAACTTTGACCTGTTGACAACGTATTTTTTTTACTGTGTACGTTTTCAGCGGCCTATTTTTTTACGTTTTAAATTATCCAAATAAACAATTGTTAATATTTTCTGCATTTTTTTACATCGTTCATTTCCGTATTACGTTTAAGTTATTTTAACGCAATTTTCTTACAAATAAATCTACTATTTTACACTGTAAATAGATAATAGGTAATATTAATAATAAGAATAAGGAGGATTTTTTTGGTTTCAGTGATCCGTCTGATTTTTCATTGTAATATACTTTCATAGAAATTTTTCTGTTATGTCAAAAAAACCCCCCAAAACTATTTTCTTTACGTTACAAGTGTCACGCTCATACATGAATTCCATAGCTAATAAAACATACTGACCCAACGAGTCACGGGTAGTCTAGTATAGATATGAAATTGGTAGATTTAGGCAGCATTTTTTTCTGTCAAGCAAATATTATTAAATCGAACGGAGGCGCTTTGCTGTATGAATTTTTTTTATTTTTGTTAATTTTTGGAGTTTTCATATAATCTTTTTAATATCAAAATCAAAAATATTAATACAAGTTACATAGTTGCTGCTGTCACGAGCGCTTTTGATTCGTCCACTCCTTAAATTTACAGTAGAGTTGAATAATAATGATAAAATTTCATTTGCTGGTGTCCTTATTGACACGTCCAATAATATTTTAACACCTCTGTATATAAAACAACCTACGAGCATAAACTCCAGCCAAATGTACAAAATAGCCATAATAAAAAATCATTAAATCGCGAGAAAATGATATCATCCACATAAGAGCACTACTCATTGAACTAAAAAAAAACCTTAAACAAGTACGAATCTACAATCATTTTTCCAATTACATTGTTGATGAACAAATAAAACGAATGCTACAATCCCTTGAAAACCTAATAATAATATTAGCCAACACCGCAACGCAAACTCCATTAATATATTTCATCAAGATCAAATGACACCTAACTTCAGAATCGAAGAAAATGCAATTAAAATATCGTACTTAGATACTTGACACCTATTGACAGTAACTCTAAAATTAACTTTATTATTTACTACAAGCAGTTTAGAACACAAAAACTTTGTGGTTAGAAACAACTCCTCACCGGCTACAAAACGTTGGAACAGACCAATGTAGTGCATAAATTCAAATGCCCTATGTAACTCCGGAAATAATGCATACACTGGCCATACAACGACAACGTTGTCGCGGCGAATAACCATGCATCCAAATAATACTAGTGCATTTGATAAAACAACCTAACTTTCCTCCCTCCAATCTTGGCAACATAAAAATGATACAAAATGAAAATAATATTAAAAAAATAAAAATTCTTGAAGCGTCATATATTAGAACACTTCCACACACTATAAATGATATTGCATTCGAGAAAGGCAGTAAAGTTCTAAAATGTCTTGCGTCGTTCGTAGTGGACTAACTTTGTTAACGGTGTCCACGAACTTGCTGATTTTAATACTTGAATTTTTAATCGACCTATATTTTTAATCGACTTTTCATCGATTCTATATGTATTTAACTGTATCATCACCTAACTGCATTTACTGTATATTTTAGTTTTCACCTTGAATTCTCATTTTCGCTCTTTTGAACGTTTACTTCCTTGTATTATATGACCTACAATAAGCATTCAATAGTTTTCCAAGGGACGCAGTGTTTAAAGTTCTCAAGCAATTTGGTTGCCCAATCCACTTTGTAGAACGCATCTAGGCACTTTATGACGGCATGTCGAGGGCAAGGAAACAAAGGAGCTTCCAGTTACCTGTGGACTAAAACTTGCACTTACTCTTTTTTTCCTTATATCTTGCTGCAATGTTGCACGAACTTCCTCCAAATAACTCGGGCGTGGACGTTAGGTACGTTATGGTGGGTGATTTTAAAGTCTGCTAGACTAAAATCCCAACGCCTTGTGAAATTCCAACACATTACAGAGCTCCAATATACAGATGACAACATGGTCCTTTTGTTACATGATAAGGGCTGTCCCCTTTTCATGTAAGTATAAAAATAGAGAGATTTAGTTAAAATGAAAATGAAATAGAATAGACGAAATTCGAACCTCGTAATTTAGGTTTAGAAATAGATTACGAGAGAGAATTAGAAAATGGAATGTAAAAACAAACCATTGTTTAGCTTAGAGATAAAATAGTTTTAAGAAAAGGAATGCAACTATAGGATAATTTAATAAACATGTTTTTAACATATTGGAGATATAGGCTACTGGAAATATAGGTTAAAATTCCTTTTGTAAACAAAGGAAAAAGTTTTGGACACACATTTCCAGAACACGTGAAAAAGACACATGTTTTAACATGTGTATGACGTCATGAAAAATGGGAAGTTCTCGATATAGTTAGAAACTTTAGAGTTAAGGAGAGAGAGTCTGAGGACGACAGACGACAGTCTGGAGTCCAGAGATGGGAGTCGAACGTCTGGAAGCAAGACGGTCACCTTTGAAACATAGAATGTAAAACTTTGAATTCCTGACTAAGAAAACCACGACCAGTCGAAGAAGAAATAAACCCATCTTGTGTTTTTATAAACGTCATCTTTGTGTTGTAATTCTACCAAAAGGTAAAGTGAAATTGTCATTATATGTCTTATATATCATGTGTTTTAAAATGTCCTTACATACCCAATGTCTCGACATCTCATATCTACAATGTGAACACTAAGACTGTCTCAACACTGTCCTCACTCTAAGAGCTTCTTCCTAACACTTCTAAGTATGAACATTTTATATATATGAATCTCTTCATAACACAAACACAGAACGCAACATCTCTCTTAGTAAGACTCTCTAAGAAGCACT
>NC_136482.1:122410814-122463314 GCF_053919585.1 Euprymna scolopes | reverse complement strand
TTTCGGCCACCGATTCCGTAGTCATGTGGGTAGGACTGCCGACTGTCATCACGACGGTTCTAGGTTCGATCCTCGGCTTGGGAGAGGTGTTAGTCTAGCGGCACTGATGAGTTGTGATACAACGAAACAGGTCTGTATGTCGATGACTAAAATATATTTTATAAAGCTCCCCTCTTTGGTAGAGCACTCTTGTAAATTATCTTACTCGCTGCTTAATTTAGCTGAAATAATGCGAAGCTCGCGATTTGTTTACAAACAAACGTTTGAGCCCTCTACGAGTAGCGGACGAATGTTTATTTAAATAATCGTTCGGATAGGTTAATTTCGGCCACCGATTCCGTAGTCATGTGGGTAGGACTGCCGACTGTCATCACGACGGTTCTAGGTTCGATCCTCGGCTTGGGAGAGGTGTTAGTCTAGCGGCACTGATGAGTTGTGATACAACGAAACAGGTCTGTATGTCGATGACTAAAATATATTTTATATATATATATATATATATATATATATATATATATATATATATATATATAATATATTGTAGTATAATAATTCCCCAAGTGACAAAAATATCAAGATTTCTGATTTAATTATTTATTAAAGTTTCTAAGTTGGTTATTCATTACTTTTCTACAGGTATCTATCGTTTCGTATTTTTGAAAAGTAATAAATGATAAACTAATAAAACTTGATATTAGGAACTTGGAGAATTCTTATACTATACTATATACGCTCTGGAGCCCAAACAAAATGAATTATTGAGCTTGGGATTTTTTTTTTGACTTTCGACTCTAACCGATTACAAAGCTTGCCCTATCTTTGAATACCATTTATGTAAAATTTCAAATGTTTAGACCAGAAATTGGCTGAGTAATTTGGTAGTAATCGCAGAGGTCAAACATTTTACAACTTTGACCCCAATTAAAACCCATTAATATTTATATTATGTTCTTACATTAAATTATACAATTTGATTCATTTGCAAGTAATTCACATTTAAAATTTCAACTGTGTAGACCCAAAATTGGCGAAGGAGTTTGGTAGAGTTTTCTAAGGTCAAATCGTTGAACTTTGACTCCTGGACAGCCAAATCCCTGGCCGAATACTGATTAAAAAGATTAAAAAGATTTTCCCAAATCTCAATACACCTTATGTCAAATCTCGAGTCTCTAGATTGAAACTTTACAGAGTTCAGAGTTATTTGGTAGGGAAATGTACACAGACACACACACACATATATTTTCACTTATATATATATATATATATATATAAATATATATATATATATATATTTATATGTATACACACACACACATATATATATATATCTATGTATATACACCCCCACATATATATATATAAATATATATATATATATATATACATATATATATATATATATATATATATGAGTGTAATTATGTAGCAATCAGAAAACCCCTAAGCGTACCTTACTTTTTTATCGAGATATACTTTTAATTTCTATCTAAAATGGTGCTATATATATATATATATATATATATATATATTTATATATATATATATATGTATATATATATATATACATATATATATATGTGTGTGTGTGTGTGTATGTGGATATAGAAATATATATTATGAAAAAATATTGTTGCTAGAGTTTCATACAATATATTTACTAATATATATATATATTTATATAGGCGACACGACTTATCAAGGTCGAGAGGCCACTCAAGGATAACGGTTAAAGAGTGTACAGCATTTAAAAGACAATATAGTAATCGATAGTAATGGAAGTTCGGTAAATTTGTTAACTTAAGTGTAGCAGCTTATTATTGAAGACAACCATACTATAAACAGCCGGAAAGCAGGAAAACGGAAGACAACTCCACAGGCGTGCATCTCCAAGAAAGAAGCCCTGATCACAGAATCCACGCTCAGGCCTAGGCACAGATAAAGAGTTGGGGGTATCACTGCTAGTGCTCTCAGCCAGACGAGCGCCTCCCGCGAAAGCTCGGCGAGGGGGGACCACAGACTGAAGCTCAGCCGAACACCCTCCACAAAAACGATAAAGCAGAGACAAACTCGCAACACCTCCTCCGCGAGGCAGAGGCCGTAGAGAAGAGAAAAGGACATCCCCCACGAAGCCACGATGTCCATCTTGAACCCCACCAAGGCAGGACAAGTCCCCTTCAGCAGCCCCTGCCTAGATGCGGCAACAGCACTCCATCACTGGACGCACCCGGCTCCCACACAGGCAGACAACCGCATCAGCAGCGAGACATCCACCGGATCGAAAGAAGGATCCGACCCCCCCCCAGTTGCCCCGGCAACAGACCCGATGCACGTATTCCACTCAAGATCCGGAGCAAAGGCCAAGCTCAGAAGCTCGCCAAAACCCGAGGCCTCTCCAAGATGAGAGCCACTCACCCCAACTGATGCCAGATGGGGACCAGAATGCCGATGATGCAAAAATAGAAGCCCGGCCCCAGATGCACCAAAAGCAACCAGTCACTCCCCTCTACACTGCACAACGTGATCAAGATCAGAGGAGAGAGAATCGGAGAGAACCCAGTCGCCCACTCTCCCAGATATGCCAGCATAGATGGCAGCGTCATCAGCAAAAACGTCCACAAATGATGCAAGGATGCGATTTTGAAGACCACTAATGCAGATCAGGAAAAGAGCCGGGCCCAGGATGGATCCCGGAGAGACTCCAGCATTAACACTGTAAACCTTAGACCCCCGCCCATCAACCACCACTCCCAAGAACCTATCAGAGAGAAACGACTCAACAATTGAGAATACACCTCCAGCCACACAACAGCCGGAGATCCCGCGAAGCAAACTCCCATGCCATACCCCATCAAAAGCCCCTGACATATCAAGAGCAACTGTCCCAGAAAGGCCGTCTCCGTCGAGAGACTCGCCAATCCTTTGAGAAACAACTGCAAGCACATCCGTCGCAGATCCAGCAGAACGGACACCACACTGTGCGTCACCAAGAAGACCAATCCTGCCGAGATGGTTGGCCACTTCTCCACCCAACACAGACTCTAGAAACCCATCCACGACGCACAAGAGACCCACCGGCCTGCACTGAGAGGGGAACGAACGATCACCCGAGCTCCCAAATACAGGGCACACCGATGAGACACTCCAAAGCGACGGGAAGCAATTCTCCCCAAGAAAACGTTCAAACAGTCCTGCAAGTACGGGCGCCAGCGTCAGGCTGAAGCCCCTCGAGCACCACGACTGGAACACCGCCAGAGCCGGCCGCTCCACCGGAATCAAGGCCCCTGCCCAGTGTGTGTGTGTGTGTGAGTGTGTGTCTAAAATCGGTCTTGAGAAAAGCAAAAACCTAAAATACTGACATTATTTACTCACTATCTTTTCTATTTGATATTTTATTCAGAATATTTAGAATAATTTATTCGTATATATTTTACTTTATTAAAGCTTGGGTATGGGAAAACTAGAAAAATATGTACTATGTTTGTTTAAATAGATTTAATATAACACGCACACACATATATACATATGCATATATAAAAATGCGTGAATGCGAAAGTCTTTTATTTATCATATCTGTATTCATATTAGAACGTAAACATATAATACAACATACAGTCTTTTATATACTATATATCAAGTAAAATATTTGTTACCTAATTTTCATAACTATTGTTTATTATAAGTGAATTCTTGTTGTTATTTATTTATAATTTTATTGTCTTATATACATATATATGCATTAGTTTTATCGATTTTTAAAGTTGTTAAGTAATGTGATTTAATAAAAATACAATTTACCAAACACTTAAAATATTATGGTGATTAATTAAATAAAGGTAATGTCAATGAAAACTATTAGATTTTAATATTAATTTCTATAGATTTATATTAACGATATGTGATGTAATATTTTCATTAAAAAGAATACTTAAAACTAGATTAATGACGCCGGATTATAAGTAATTTGTATCGTATATCGCTCTAATCTACACCCCCCCACAGACACACATATTTTTGGGTTTATTTGTTTATATTTCTGTTACAGTATTTCTTGTGGAATAATCACACAGAAGAACAACTTAACGAATAGAAAGTGTCGGCGACAGCGTCAATCCGCAGGAAATCACAATATACTCGTAGCCAAATTAGATACTAATAGAGCTTTTATCTTGAAGAGAAATAATTCTTGCAAACAATCTGTCTACCGAATGCCTAAAGCATATGCTGTCTGTGGTGATAAAATCTTTGAGATTAAATCGATTTACTTTTATTATTTTCTTGATGTTAGACGACTTGTCTTAAGCGGTATCATTTCATGTGTCAGATAATTACATTTCATAGCAGAGACTTATAAATTTGATATATAATTATCAAGAGACAAAGTACAGAAGTTTATCTTTGAAATTATGATACACACAAACACAATATATATATATATTTATATATATATATATATATATATATATATATATATATATATATATAATGATTCTTTGAGAGGTACAAAATTCATATAATGCAATCATGTAAGGAAGACGAAAATTCATGATTAAAACGTTAAAATAAAGTCAACGTTTAAAATAAAGTTAACGGGGCGAAGAGAATAAAAGGAGGAAAAAATACGAAGTCAGCTGACCGGTTTCGCCCTCACTTTATCAAAGCTGTATTTGAGAGAGAAAAAACACGAATGGGAATCGAAATTATGTACAGATAAAAATAACATTGCGTTACGTTATGTATAGGAAAAATTAGGGAAAGCGATTGAAATACATCAACGTTATAAGATCCTAGACACTAATCACGCTCAAACCTAAGAGGCATTCCATTCTGTTTGCAGAGGTAAGGCCTTCTTAACCGAACGTGAACGGTTTCCAAGATCTTTAAATGAAATAGTGAGTGAGCACGACTCCAGATTGTAAAAGAATTCGTGCTAAAGTTCGCTGCACAAGACGGGTTTTTTATAACGTGCTCAGTAATTGAAGACTGGCAATTACGTCTGTTGTTTAGTATGCCCCATTTCTGATTTTGGTAGGTACGTATTGTTGGACTTTTCCATTCAATCTTAATGTTGTTCGACCCACAGAGTTGGCACTGCAAATAAATTCAAAATTGTAAATTACATTATTATTATGATGGGGGGGGGGTTTAGAACATCTTTCGAGAAGATGGCATTAACGTTCTCGTAGAGATCACACACGTATATTTGAAGCAAAATAACAATTTTGCACCGTTGAGCTGATTTGCCTTGTAAATTTCTCACTTACTACGCCCAGCCAAGATAAACGCAGATATACTGGACATTTATTAACCGTCTGAATTTTAGTTACAGAGGGCACTGCTATTTTTCTCTGTATAACTGACCTAATCACATCCAAGGGTACCCATTTTTGGAGTGGTTTCAGTAATTATTTTAAATTCCTTATCCAATTTTGATTTTGAGTAGATCATAAGAGCACGATGTGTTAGCGTCCAAATAAAATTTATCTTACGTTTTCGGGGGCAAAATGAATCTCAACGTGTGTACAGTCCTGTGAACGTAGGTTTACGGTATATTGATGTAAGGTAACTGGATGGTGTTTTCGTTACCAATACATCAAGGAAAGCTATGGACGAATTAGACTCTCGTTCATAAGTGTACTGCAACGCAGGATGCATCTTATAAAGTAAGGATAGAAAATTATTTGCCTCTGTTTGGTTATTGAAGAGGCAAAATAGCGAACATAAACCAATGGTTTAATGAGTCCAGAGAGCAATTGCTTTTCATAGAAACCCACGAAAATATTCGCCATTATCCGGCCCCAGACTGAGTCCACCGACACACCTATTTGCCGAGACATTACATCGGTGAAACTGAATTTAACAGATGTAGTAGTAAATTTCACCAGCTCAACGAATATACTTTCAGAAATGGAAGGAGGCGATATCTGACTACGATATTAGTCCTCGCGCGAAAGAGCAGGACATACAATCTTTTAAATAATAATAATAATAATAATAATAATAATAATATTAATAATAATAATAATAATAATAATAATAATAGAATAACAATAACAAAGACTTTCGCTGTCTTTAAAGGACTGTATAACTGCTAATTAATCGTAACCAGTTATGCAGTCCTTTTGAAATTTTCATCTCTATTTTTCTCGTTATATACTGAATATTTGTTAATGAAACCTATATGAAATGTGTTCCTTATTAAATTTTAAAGATTTTCTATTCTGAAAGAAGTGTTAAAAAATTTAATCTAAAAAGTTATTTTTAAGTTTTTGTTAAAACATTCAAATTTTCTCATTATTCAGACCTGTATTACAAAGAGGGAGTTGCAAAAAATGAGGTGTGGTGTGAGGAAAAATATCAACTGAAACCGAGAGAATATTCAGACCTGTAATAATACAAAGTGGGGATTGTAAAAATGAGTTGTGGTGTGAGAAGAAATACAAACTGAAACAGAGAGAATATTCAGACCTGTAATAATACAAAGAGGGGATTGCAAAAATGAGTTGCGGTGTGAGGAGAAATACAAACTGAAACAGAGAGATTATTCAGACCTGTAATAATACAAAGAGGGGGTTGCAAAAATGAGTTGTGGTGTGAGGAGAAATATAAACTGAAATAGAGAGAAGGAGAATTTTAAAATATAATCTTAAAAAGATAAGATACAAGTTAGAAAAGCATTTCATCAAAGGCAAGAAAATTGTTAAACAAAATGTTTTTACTATAGGCTTTAAAAATAAAGGTCAAAGATTCAATTTGAAATTTATTCATCTTCAAAGTTCACTTTTATAAATCTAACCCAGGCAATGTATCAAAGTTATTTTCGAAAGGGGCTGCATAATGTCAGTTACAATTATAAAAAAATGATTGTAGAAATTAGTAACATGTCCAAGAATTATGAAAACTGATGAAATGTGAGTTAAGTTATTTTTGTGTTTGTAATGAAATAATAAAGCCAGACAATATATCAAAAGTATTATTTTCGCAAGGGGAGGAGCGATAATGTGGGTTACAATTATAAAAAATGATCTTCGAAATTAGTAACATATCCAAGAATTATGAAAAATGATGAAGGGTGAGTTAATTGAGTGGTCTGTTTGTAATGAAATAATTGGACCAGACAATATATAAAATTTATTATTTTAGTAAGGGGGTAGGCAATATCGTGGGTTACAAATATCAAAAATGATTTTCGAAATTAGTAACATATCCAAGAATTATGAAAAATGATGAAACAACCCAGATAATTTATCAAAGTTATTATTTTCATAAGGGCGATAATGTGGGTCAAAATTATGAAGAATAATTGTCGAAATTAGTAACATATCCAAGAATTATGAACAATCATGAAATGTGAGTTAATTGATTGGTGGGTTTTTAATGAAATAACCAACCCAGAAAATACATCAATGTTATTATTTTTTTCGTAAGAGATGGGGGCGATTATGTGGGTTAAAATAATCAAAAATCATTATAGAAATTCGAAAGATATTTAAGAATTTTGAAAAATAATGAAATGTGAGTTAATTGATTGGTGTGTTTGTAATGAAATTATAAGCCCAGCAATGTATCAGTTTCTGTAGGTAATCAACAATATTTTTCTGAATTTTCAATGTTAACTTAAGGAAATAACGTCACAGTTGCAGTGGTGAGTAGAAAGACACATGCTTATGTTGCATTTTAACGTGCTCTGGAGTTCTCTATGAATCAACAAACCTTCGGTTTTTGAGTGGGTCTGGAGAGAGTAATGCCTATTTTGGGGTCACTATGCAATCTCCCACAATGTCATATTCCAAAAATATGGAATAACTATGGAATCATATTCCGGAAATGACATCGTTTCTCTTGCTAATATGTTGTTGGTTGGTTGTCGTAGTAAGGGAGAAGAACTGAATTAATATTGAAAATTTTGGTAAAGTAAAAGTTGCCTAACGATCATTCGTGTTAATGCATTTATGTAATTATTTGGAAAACCTGATGAGTTATGGTCAAGAAATGATATTGATATCATTTAACTTAAAATAATGGTATCACTAGTAGGGAGGGGCAGAACACAATAATGTGGAATTTTGTAGTGAAGAAAGGGTTGCCTAATCACAAAGCTTCTCAATATATTTGTTTATTTGTGTGTAACGCCTGCTGAGTAATCTTCCAAAAATGACGTTCTTTTTCCAAAAAATGTTGTTGTCGGTAGTGGTGAAAAAATGAAACAGAGTAATGTGGAATTTGATAATGAAGCAAGTGTTGTCTAATCACTTAACTGTGTCAATGTATTTATGCATTAATTTTAAAATCCTGCTGAGACATCTTCCAAAAAGGACATAATTTTTCTTACAATAATAGTGCCGATAGTGAGGAAGGAAAGAAACGCAGTAATGTTGAAATTTATGGTGAAGCAAAGGTTGCGAACTCATTAACCAACACAATGTATTTATGTATTAATTTGGAAATCTAAATGATCCATCTTCTGACAATGATTTCAATTTTCTTATGGTAGCCTTGGTGAGAAGAGAAATTATTTCATATATGTCGTACAATACCTGTCAAGAGTGTGTTAAACTGTTTCATATATGTATATAAATTATCCGTCCGAAGGTAGGGACACATATTTTAAATGTGTTGTAAATTACCCGTCCCAAAAATATAAATTTATTTCATATATATTCTATAAATTACCTATCCTAGGGAAGGTACCATTATTTATACATGTGTAATAGCCGTCATAGGGTAGGTAAAATATTCTTTTTCTCAAAATAGCAAACGATACATAAACATTAAAAACACCTCTCTCCAAAGAGTAACAATTATATAAAAAATCAATTTCAATTTTCTCATTGTTTATACGGTCCCGAGCAACGCCGGGTAGCCCCGTTAGTTTGAAATAAAATAAACGGGGGACATATATTATTAATTACACACGAATGTAGGAATGTTATATTTTCTTGCGTTGATCTTATATTGCTTTTAACAGTAGAATAGAGTTTCATTTCTTTATTTCTTAATTCCCTTAATTCGCTTTCCCTAATTTGTCCCATATATAACGTAACACGACGTTATTTTTTATCTGTACATAATTTTGATTCCCATTCGTGCGAGGGCGAAACCGGTAAGCTGACTCCCCATTTTTTCTCCTTTTATTCTCTTCTCTGAATATTTTGAAAACTTTAGGTGTCAGGAAAATGATGGTGCTGTAAGTTCAATATTTCGCTAAAATAGCTTCATCAGGGTAGTTAACAACACTAACAAAAAGACATAAAAATGATTTGATCATTTTCCTGACACCTAGAGTCTTCAAAATATTCAAATTTCTATTCAAAACAAGTGTCTTCAAATAGTGTGCAACTATTTTCTTATTTTATATTCCTGCTCGAAACTGGAGCGAACGCACATGTCAAAAATGTACAGCTCGTACTTTTATTTTTTTTTCTCCAGGACTTTCTTCCTTTATAACAACAAAATGATGAAAAAAAAAAAAAACAACAAAAAAAAAAGCTAGGAACTGAAAAACTACCCCGGTGAAGCTATTCTAGCGAAATATTGGACTTACAACACCAGAAAAGGACATAAAAATGATTAAATCATTTTCCAGATACCTAAAGTTTTCAAAATATTCATATATATATATATATATATATATATATATATATATATATATATATATATATAATGGAACTTGCACCAGACAAGGCATGAATATACTTGTTGTAAAGAGATAAAATTGTCTTAAAAATAAGAATTTAAATATGGTAAGTGTTAAAGAGGTAGATTCCGATAAAAACATACCATACAATCTTCCCACTTTATCCGAAAATTGGTCATGGAATGTGGAGAGTAAAAGAAGAAATTAAGCGAGGCAAGAATTATGAGATCCCCGAAAGTAAATACAAGATGTTTCTCCTATCTATCGTGTATATTTATATCTATCTATCTATTTACCAATCTGTCTTACTATTTACATATCGCTCTCTCTCTCTCTCTTTCTTTGTATATATATACATATATATATATATATATATATAGATAGATAGATATATATTTATTTATATAATACTCTTTGATTGCTGAAGTGTTGTGTCCGGTTTTGGCATGTATATGTGTTAAATTTCTCTTAATTCATGTGTTAATTGAGAACGGCTCAGGGGTAATCTCCTTGCAAATGTAGTTTAAGAGGACTTTGTAGCTAGGTTCGAATCTCTCGAACGGCAATAGTTATCACTTTATGTACTTACCATTTTGAATATTTAAAACTCTAGTGTCTGTAAATATGAAAATAATTATTGTTTTGAGTTCCATGGTAGACACAATAAAGACTACCTTCAGTCTTTACAGACTATAGATACCCACAGTGAGGGTGCCTGAGCGTGAACTTTTTGTGGCGAAAATTGCGCAATCTCCAACCACACCTCTCTTGAGTTGACATTGTCGAATACCAGTGGTAAAGTGGAGGTTCAGGACAACTGGACACAATGCCGAGATGAGCTGAAAGCACATTCACCGTCTAGAATTCTGAAATATTCACGCATTTGGTACTAGCCAAGCTCACTTTTGCTTCACTTCGGTAATCAGCTACGGGTATAATGATTTAAATTTTTAGTGAATTAATTCGTCTTCTTCTTCTTCTTGGTTGTCTATTGTTAGCCAATGGGGGCTATCTTTTTGTAATCATGCTGACGTTTAAAAAAGAGTAGGGATGGCATTGCGAGCATTCCTCTTTGCACGCTTCCATGTATGGTTCCGTATTCACTGCTCCTCATTACAACCCATTCCTATTGAGCAGAAAAAAAGACAGAAATCCCGGCAGGGAAAAATTCCTTTAGGGAAGAGGGGTCTATTCGACATCTCTTTAGAGACCTCTTGATGTTATCTTTGAAACGCTTCCTCTTCTCAACGGCATTACGTCGGCCTTGGAGTAATTGGGTATAGAGTATTGTACACGCTAATCTCTGGCTAGACATTCAAATCTGGCTGAGTTGGTATTGAATCATGACCGACTGCCCTCCTCAACTCCTGTTTGTGTTTCTCCATGTGATGCAAATTATCTTGCGGAGACATTATTTATTGAAGTTCTCCAGACTATAGGCCGTCCAAGACTCACATACATACAACAGTGTGGAGATGCATACTGCTCTATACACTAGCATTTCGGTGTGGAGTCTGACGTTGCTGTTCTGAAAAAAAAAACCCTTAGTCGACCAAACGATGCTGATACTTTCTTGAGGAGATTCTAGATTTCGTCATCCATTACGCTCTCCAGATATTTGAATGTAGACACCGTCAGCAGATGTTGCTCTGCTGCGTTGAGAGTTACTGGATTTCGTGGGAGATCATCACTGTACTGACAAAGTGCCTTTGTCTTCTGATTATTAATCGTGTATGTAATTAAAGATACTAAAACAATGTTTTGCAGGACCTACTGTGTATTGCAGGACCTACTGTGTATTGCAGGACCTACTGTGTATTGCAAAACCTACTGTGTATTGACATCTAGGTCACAATCGTCCGCGTATATAGCTCAGTGATTTTCTCCAAGATCATCTTGGCCGTTGCCTGCTGCCTTCTGAGGCTAAATCGATTACCATCAAGTCTGAAGTTGATGGAAACTTCAGCTTGCACTCCATCCCCCTACCTAGCAGTGTTGAATAGAAAAATGTTGAAGAGAAATGAAGTCAGGTTTTTCTCACTCCAATGTCCATACCAAAAGATTATGATTTGTGTCTTCCAACTACCACTTTAGCCATCACTCCCAAAGAAAACTGCAAGGATATTGAGAAACAGATGGGCATCAAAATCTCTTCAGGACCTGCCACAGTAGTACCTGTTAACTGTGTTAAATGCTTTCGAAAGGTCGACAAAGGCAATGAACAAGTGCTACTCCCGGCATTTCTCCTGTAGCTGACGTGTTACAAAGATCATGTCAACTCTTTCTCTGCCTTATGAAAACCACGCTGCAACTCTGGGGTGACCCATCCCGATATTGTGAAGACACGTCTACAGAGCATGACTTTTGCAAAGACCTTTCCAACAACGGCCAACAAAGAGATCCCCTTACTATTCGATCAGATTCATTTGTCTCCTTTGTTCTTGTAGACGGTTACAATATTGGCATCTTTCCAATATTGCGGGACACACTCTTGTCACCACAAGTCTTAAATGTAGCGACGCAGTGTCCTCGTACAGAGGTAAACTCTTTACTTGAGAAGCTCACATTAGGATGTTGTTAGATCAAGAGGTAAAAAAAAAATATTCTGTGCGATGAGGGAATTTAGAATGGCATAATGAGTGCGCTTTTCCTGGTGTCATTATCTTGATTGTAATGAAGATGATAAATGAAGTTTATTAAAACAAAGCAATCTATATTATTACATTTTACTAATCCTACATTACATCATATTCGTGGATAAATTGTCTACTGAAATTACAATGTAACAATAAATTTACATGCTTATAAATAATATTGGAATACATTCACATATTCTCTACCGGAAATAGGTCCACGTTTTCTTTCTCTATATCACAGACCTAAAAAACTTTATATATTAGATTTACTTTAATGTTACTTGTAACTCATAGGTTGTATCAAAATCATTGATTTAATTGATTATTAAAATTGTACACGGTTTTAAATAGCATCACCGATTATATTCAACTCATCTGTACAAACGCATAATCCTTTGCATTAATTAGTACCGAAGTTTGCTAGAAATATACAGGCACCGAGTCCCAATTATGCTAAGGATATCGATACGAATATTACAGGCGTGTACCCATATTTAATGGATTCCCTACGAGGGCAAATATAGATACACGGTTGTTTGTTGTATTGGAAATACCGATCATCCCCAAGGTCAAAAAATAAAAATCATTTCAATGAAAAATAAAAAAAATCATCCCCAAGGTAAAAAAATAAAAATCGTTTCAATGAAAAATAAAAAGATCATCCCCAAGGTCAAAAAATAAAAATCGTTTCAATGAAAAATAAAAAGATCATCCCCAAGGTCAAAAAATAAAAATCGTTTCAATGAAAAATAAAAAGATCATCCCCAAGGTCAAAAAATAAAAATCGTTTCAATGAAAAATAAAAAGATCATCTCCAAGGTCAAAAAATAAAAATCGTTTCAATGAAAAATAAAAAGATCATCATCAAGGTAAAAAAATAAAAATCGTTTCAATGAAAAATAAAAAGATCATCCCCAAGGTAAAAAAATAAATATCGTTTCAATGAAAAATAAAAAGATCATCATCAAGGTAAAAAAATAAAAATCGTTTCAATGAAAAATAAAAAGATCATCCCCAAGGTCAAAAAATAAAAATCGTTTCAATGAAAAATAAAAAGATCATCCCCAAGGTCAAAAAATAAAAATCATTTCAATGAAAAATAAAAAGATCATCATCAGGGTCAAAAAATAAAAATCGTTTCAATGAAAAATAAAAAGATCATCCCCAAGGTAAAAAAATAAAAATCGTTTCAATGAAAAATAAAAAGATCATCATCAAGGTAAAAAAATAAAAATCGTTTCAATGAAAAATAAAAAAGATCATCCCCAAGGTCAAAAAATAAATATCGTTTCAATGAAAAATAAAAAGATCATCCCCAAGGTCAAAAAATAAAAATCGTTTCAATGAAAAATTAAAAGATCATCATCAAGGTAAAAAATAAAAATCGTTTCAATGAAAAATAAAAAGATCATCCCCAAGGTCAAAAAATAAAAATCGTTTCAGTGAAGAATAAAGACTTTTCTTTAAATTGGGAACGAAAGATACAACACACTCCGATCTCAGCTTGAAGTCTAAAGAGTAATCAATATAATTGTTTCTGTTTATTAGTTACCTATTTTTAGACTATAAGGCGTAGGAACTTGAAATTATCTAAGTATATTCACCTATCACTGTGCTTGTCGTAATGGGGGTTTCCTCATCTTTTTCCTATGAAGACGTTCCAGATAAAAATGAATATTTTAAAATCACTTATTGTAATGCACTTCAAATTATTTTAGATTCGCATAACTGAAGCAAATTTCTATCAAAATCTACTCCAGATTTATGAGTTTCTAATACAGGGTGAACAGAAAGTCCTTCAACCATTTTTAGTTTTAAAATTAAATATTGTTAAAATCAATTTTTCTCTTTTCGAATAAAGTAAGTATTTAGTCTAACTATTGATCTAATTATTTTTAACAAAAGATATTAAAATAATTTTGTTACAACTTTCAGAAAAATGAGCAAACGAGAGGCCATAATTCAGCTTCATTGCGCGGGAAGGACAAACTCAGAGATTATTAAGCTCTTGAAAGTGGCTAAATCCACCGTGTACCATGTTGTGAACAGATTTAAGGAACTTGGTACATCTGAAGACCGTCCTAGGAGTGGAAGACCTCGCACTGCTCGAACAAAGAAGGTGATTAAAGCTGTCTGAGAGGGGGTAAGGAGGAACCCGAAGAGATCTGCAAGACAAATGGCTAAAGACATGAATCTGAGCGTGACCTCGATGAGAACCATCATAAAAAACGATCTCCAGTTGTCCCCCTACAAGATGAGAAAAAGACCGTACCTCACACCTGCCCAAAAGCACAAGAGACTTGAAAGAGCAAAACTTCTTCTTGGAGAACTGAAGTCTGGCACGGCAGCGCGAGAGATAGTTTTTTCTGATGAAAAACTCTTCACAATTGATGCGACTGTTAACAATCAGAACGACAGAGTTTACGCAAAATCTTCAGCAGACATTGATTACTCCGTGAGAATTTTTTCCGCCGACAAAAGCCGTCTTCCCTCATAGTGTGGGCTGCAGTCTCCAAATCTTGGAAGTTGCCTCTGATTTTCGTAGAGCAGGGGGTTAAGATCAACACAGATCGCTACATTAACGATATTTTGGTTCCAACATTTGAAGAGATGAAGAATCACTTCAAAGATCAGCCTTTCACCTTCCAACAAGATGGTGCACCATCCCACACCTTCAGAAAAACGCAGGACTGGTGCCAACATCATTTTCCAAGATTCTGGAGTAAAGAGATGTGGCCTCCTGCATCGCCTGATTTGAATCCCATGGATTTTTCGGTGTGGTCTATGTTGGAGGCAAAGGTCTGTTCTGTTGCTCATCCAAGTGTTGATGCTTTGAAGACATCTATTCTGAGTAAATGGGCTAAAATACCCCAGGAAACGCTGCGTGCCTTGGTGTGTAACTTCAGACAGAGAATTGAACGTCTAATCGAAAGGAAGGGACATCACATTGAAAATAAATAATTTGAATTTATTCTTGGTTTCCTTACTTATAATTTTCATTCATATATTTTTTGTAATTTTCTATTAATCAACCACTTTTGAATTGGTCCAAGGACTTTCTGTTCACCCTGTAGATATTTGACAACACAATAGAAACACCCTTTCTTAATTTAATATCTATGATCGTAGATTTATCACCATTGCAGTAAATGTTTTGCTTTGTGTGAAGTATTGCGAGATCTAATCACTTGAGTCTTAATGTGTTCTCCATGGATCATTAATGTAACATCATACGTTTCAATGAAATCGATTTTCACGGGCATTTCATGTGATTTTCATGGGATTTTCACTATTGTTACAACATCAATACAGACATTTTCCTTAGTCAGAAAAAAAAGACAGATTTACATTCGATCTAGTAAAGACAAATAAAGATTAAGACAGTGTTCCTATTAAAAAAAATCATAAAAAATATTATAAAACCCACCCTAACCCTAAACCTAACCTGTCGAAAGAGGAGAAAAATGCTCCCTCCAAACAGAATAGTTTTCTATCCTTTTAATATTCTTACACGAAAAAAAAATCAATATAAACTCTGTGTCTAAAATTGTAATTTAGCTCAAAATCAATTAAATGCTAAAAATATGAGGCTTCAACTAAATGGTTCTAAAAAGAAATTAAAATTATGAAACCTTGTTCAATTTCAATCTAATGCGATCGATTAACTTTAAGGTAAATCTAATTATCTAAATTTTAAATGAGACATTGTGCGCATATTATTTCCTCTGAAAACTTATTAAAATAATCTACTGAATATGAAATTCGCGATTAATTAGACATCGATATCTAATTCCTAATAGTCAAATTTTACGAAGATATAAAGTACGTGAAGTTTTACAAAGGGTGTCCGCCCACTTTTACTTCTTTACAAAAACCTGACTTAGAATATAGTTCATACCTTTCATGAATTAGTTTTATTAAAAAAGAAAAACGTGTATACCACAGCAGATGTGTCCCAAAGTTTATAATCATCCAAAACTTAGTTTAGGAGTGAATTACATACATAGAAATGTACTTCGATATGCACGTGGCCAACTTTTATTGATGATGTCATCTTCAGTAGATTCCTGTTGGTCGTGTTCAAATTTTGTTTACAACACAGAGGCTTAGAGAGCATTTCCCTTTTGTCGTCCGAATCACGGTACCTTTCCGTATTTTTGGTTGACATAACAACTCACCCACAAATCTATATATCTATAAAAGTGAACATGTCTGTGTATCTGTGTATCTGGGTGTCTGTGTATATGTGTGTCTGTGTACATTTCCCTTCGCCATAACTCTGTCAATTTTTAGTCTACATACTCGAAATTTGATATACAGGGTATGGAGATTTGGAAAAATCGATGCGATCGGTTTTTGGCCAGAAATTTGGCGATTAAGGGGTCAAACTTCAACGATTTGACCTTTGAGAACTCTACCAAACTCCTCCGACAATTTTGGGTCTACGCACTTTAAATTTTAGATATAGATTCCTTGGACATGGCTATAACTTAATAAGTTGATTTGAGCCAAAAACAATAAATGTTAAGGTGTCATAATAGGGGCCAAAGTTAAAAAAATTGACCTCTGCAGTCTCTTCCAAATTACTCAGACAATTTCTGGTCTAAATATTTGAAATTTTACATAAAGGGTATTCAGAGATAGGGCAAGACTTTTTATCAGTTTGGGTCGAAAATCTTTAGTTACCAATATATAAATGTATGTATGTATGTCTGTTTGCATGTCTTTCTTAAACTTTCAATAGAGGCGACGGATTTTACCAAGATCAGTATCGTTTTGAAGTCCGACCTTTTATACGACAAATATCGAAAACTTGACTAAAAACATTAATATATTCCCCTTCAACTAGGCACTTTTCTACAGGGGGGGTAACTTTTTTCGCCAATATTTTTTAACGTTATCCTCTCCTTTAGATTGTCTAGCCTTACTTAAAAAAATGTCACTTCCGGTTTGGCGGTGGTCGTAACAGCATAAACGTTAGGTTTTACCCCGTTCTTTTCCTCCTTTGCGGTACGGGTTCGAGCCTGCCTTCCTACTACCACTTTTTTTTTTTTTTGCTGAACATACACATCCGAACACTCGGGCAACGCCGGGCTGAAATGCTAGTATATATATATATATATATATATATATATATATATATATATATATATATATATTCATATAAATTGCTAATTACTCTCTCTCTCTCTCTCTCTTTCTATATATATATATATAAATAAAAGAGAGAGAAAGAGATAGATAGATTTATATATATATATATATATATATATATATATATATATATATATATATATAGAGAGAGAGAGAGAGAGAGAGAGAGCGAGAGAGTATATATTTACTAGCAGGCCGCCGGCATTGCCCGGTCGTTAAAATACGCGTAAATATAATATTTTGATTAATGCAGATTTCGTGTTTATTATTATATTATATTGGACCCAATATATAGTAATGATTTAAAAAGTTAAAAAAAAAAGACTTGTGCGCCACCACCGAGAATCGAAACATAAAAGTATAGCTGCCGATTTACTTTTTCCTTTCACGTTAATACCTGAACTAGGAAGACATGTGCTGCAAGGCTAAAGATTAAAACATGAACCAATAACTATTACGTTACGCATGCATATTCGTAATGCCATCGTTAAACCTTCAACTGGCAAATTCCATTTTTTAATTTCCACACTTTTGCACCGATTTTCCCTGGATAAACCCGTATATAACAATTCGCATGAGTTAGAATACCACATACATTAAGTTTTATGGCTATAGACCAGAAACCGACAGAGAAGTTTCGTAGACAACATTTTAAAACAAATATATATACGCATACATGAATATATATAGAAAGAGGTTTGTGTTCACTACAACATTTTTACGCAAATATTACACAAGTATAAGTCATGTAGAATATCTACGTGTTGTTTAACCGTCGACCTGACACACATCCACCATTATTCCCGAGCGACTTTTGGATTTGATAAGCAGCGACACTCATACTAGTAAAAAATATGCATTCGAATTTATATTAATTTTTTTATGCTGAAATGTTTATCATACTTTTGTGTTTTTTAAACCTTTATTTGATATTCCATTATTTTCCTCTTTCTTTAGTATCTGTCTTCGTCGTACTGCAAAGACAGGAGTTTCTGCACGTGCCTGACAAGAAATACTATCAGGTTATCCGTATTATTCGGATTTTTCGGACTACTGTTCTCACATTGAGTGTCATTTTCGAAACATTTTGGTCGATGTAACCTCTGACCTTCTTCAGGTGTATCTTATCGAACTCGGAAATATTTCTGTCGAACACTAGAATTTGGGTGGAATTTCGCACAGAACCCTTTATTTACTTCGTGGAGGTAACATGCTCTCGTCTCGTTAGCTATGACTGGATAGCGATCCTTAATAATTCGCAATTGTATTTTTCAGTCACCCACACTGAGAATTGAACCTTCAACTTTCAGGAGAATATCACTTTGACAATTGATTTTTCTAAGTACTCTATCCTTTCAGAAGTTCTATTACGGATTTTAGGAATCTTAAACCTATTTAATTTCCCGTTATAAATATCACTATTGATTACTAGTTATTACTTCTATCTAATAATTTATATATATATATATATATATATATATATATATATATATATATATATATATATATATATATTATTGCTATTGTTTACTTATTACTGTATATATTATTTTTCATATATAATTAACGGTTCTTATGTCTTGGAAAACACTATACTATGGCTGAAAAAGGGTGGAGATTACATCGGCCGAAACTAAAAAAAGAAAATGTGAAAATAACTCTCAAGCTGAGAACAGTAGTCCGAAGAATTTATATAATACGAATAACCAATCTTTATCTAAAAAATCCAGCAACGTACTATAAGGCTGTAGACTCTCAGATATCTGCGCATACTTGCAGATATGCTGAAATACATGTATCCGTTTGTTAAATAAAAAATACATAGCTGAACGTCATGCACGAAAAATAATATTCTGGCTACAAAAAAAAAAAAAGAAAGAAAGAAATAGAACTTAGGCGACGTCTTGGAATCAGTGTTGCAATTGAGAATATGTAAGTTTGTAAATGTTATAATACCCAGAACGAGTTTGGATCGACAAAACGCGACTGGCTTGCGAATCCGAGAGATAATTTTCTGTCGACCCCCATCCATCCCTTTGACTCACGTTGGCTTTACTCATTCTTCGAAAACTAACAATCTCTAGTATTATATAAAAGTCAGTTTGAGTGTGTGTGTGTGTGTGTGTGTGTTTGTGTGTGTTTGTGTGTGTATGAGTTCCTTCCTTACTTATAGGTTTAGAAACGGTTTACCACTTATCAAGGCTCGGAGGGCACTCGAGGATAAGGGTTAATGAGTGTACAGTAGTCAATGGGATAATGTCGTAGAAATCGTTATTAGTGGAAATTTGATAAATTGGATTTTATAAGGGACGGTTCAACAAGAATTTGTTTACGTTGGACTTGAAAACGACCAAATTGTTATCAGCTGGACGCAGACAAACGGAGTAGAGTTTCACAGACGTGCAGTTATAAGAAAGAAATTTTGTTCATGAAATCTACGTTTAGGTTTAGGTAAATTATTGATAGTGGTTTCAGCTAGACGAATGTTTTGCGTGAAAGTTTGGCGAGGGATGAAACCGTAGATTGGAGCTTAGACGAACACTTGCCATGAAAATAACGATAAAGTAGAGGTGGCTCGCAACGTCAATTCTGTGGGACAAAGGTTGCAGAAAAGAGGAAAGGGCATCCCCTACTAGGCTAAGAAGTTTATTCTGAACTCTGTCAAATCAAGATAAGACCTTTCTTGCTTATAGATAAAAAAGAGTTTTTATAGTAAACCTTGGCCAGTGTAATGTAAAATTTTCTTCCTGTAAAATTCTTCTTCATATAAGAGAAGAAAGACTATGTTTAAGATCGTCAAGTCCAAATATAAGCTGACGTGATATTGCAAACAAACACAAACGGAATTGAATGAACGATATTATTATTATTATTATTATTATTATTATTATTATTATTATTATTATTATTAAATATATTTTGCAAAATAGTCCACCAAGCAAATTATTGTTTGTAATATATAATATTCAATAGAAGATTGATTCTCTAATAATACATACACAATTTGGATAAATAAAAATATCATGTTTAACTGTATTGTACGAAACGGCGGGTGTGCAGCTAGTATATTTTATTTTTATACAGTTTTAAACATAAACAATGTACAGCATTATGTATTCGTATTACTTCATGTTGAGTCATGGCTACAAGGCCTTACACCTGTACCCTTTTCTTATTCGGACACTAGTCACTTAATTATTCGCAACTCAATTATTTGTATTGCACAGTCCTTTATAAACACTTCATAGTGCTTAATGATGACAACCACGAATAAAAAAGTATAAAAAATAATTTGAATTAAACTACGAATTAAATTTTGATTTTACATATGTGTTATGTAGATGCCATCCGATGTTGTTTGCATCTAATAAATATCCATCGACCAGACGAATGAACTCGAAAGTCTATAATGCGTACTTTTTAAAAAAATTAATTAGTAAAACTTTTAGTCACCTAAAAAAATGTATAAAGAAAATAAAACCACAAAACAACAACAAAAAATACGTGTTTTTTATCTTTATCGACTGCAGAACATTTTAATGAGAAAGCAACAAAAATGAAAAACATGTTCTCCTTACAGACGCCGAGTGCAAATGTTACTTAACCGCAAAGAAAATCAAATCTGAAGATGAGATTATTAAAAAACGAACTTTGATAGAAATATATATATATATATATATACATATATATATATATATATATATATATATAGATATTCTATCATGCGTATGATCACACATGTACATACAAGCATAAATGAATAAGTAAATTGAATTCTCACAAGAAAACGAAGCCAAAATACACAAAAAAGTCAAAAATCAAAAATACCACTTAATAAACTTTTCTCAAAGCACAACGTTAAATTATATATATATATATATATATATATATATATATATATATATATAGATAGATAGAGAGAGAGAGAGAGATAGACAGACAGATAGATAGATAGATAGTTTTATCATTTTATGCATCTATTAAAAATTTATGTGTATATTTTCAGTATTTATTTCGACGGTACTCGGTACGTAAACAGACCTAAGTTGTGAATTTTGAAAATATAGATGGCAATATATATTTTCAAAACTTACTGCATCTCTCTAATTATATACTAGCAGGACCCATTAACCGGCGTAGTGATTTTATAAGCATAATACAAGGCTTTCTATCGCGATAACTAATTGTACCCGCCAAATATAAATGAAATATTCTTAATCAGCATAGTGGAAAACCATTTGAAAGTCGTCATTTTTAAGGAAAGTGTGTAGGTGAATCTAAGGTAAAGATTTATCTTAAAAATACATTTGGTCTATAATAAAAAAGGGCCCCTCGTAAAAACAATAAAGTACGATTGTTTTTGTTGTTGTTGTTGTTGAACCCCTAACCTCTTCATGGTAGGAGCTTTCAGAAGGCATGCCACCAACTTCCTCATGTTAAGAACGGCTTTGAGAACGGTCTGGTCACTCGCAACATACCCATATTAAGAACGGCACTCGGAATAGACACTCTTTCCTTTGAGTGGGAAAGAAGGTGGGGTTGTCCAAATATTTACTCCATATTTAACCTTGATAATCGCTGGCAGGTCCCGACACCCAAATACTATGCAACAAAAGGAAAAAGTAGTCATGTTAAAGAAAGGTGTGTTTATAATTTGTCTATAATCAAACGCATACATACGATATTGAGGCGTAAACTGAAATCTAAGCGGCTAATTTAGAAAACGAAACGTAAACAATAGTAATCGTAAAAATGTTTTGTTTTAGAGTTGTTTTTTAGGGTATCTGCACGATCTTACTCTGTGTATGAGTATAAAACAATGTAAATAATAAAAAAGTATGAAAGAAAACACGTTAAATAACAAAGCAAAACCAACAAACAATAAAAAATAGCATCGTTGTCGGTTACTTCAGTAAGTGTAACTGAACAAAAGAAAAAATTCTACTGTAAATTTTATGTATTTTGTCTCAAGGATCTTTTTTTATAGGAGGTAGTTGCACGTAAATGTTAGCGTATAAGTACGTAAATTTATGATTATAAGTGTTTAATAATTTTATATTTGGTTTAATATTCATAAGATTTTTGTTTCGCGTAGAGAGAGCGACCGTATTTGTAAAGGTCTGGCGTGTTCATTTTTTGATAAGAAGGTGTGAATTCTGGAATAATAGATTCGTATGTTTTCAGCCAATGAGAATAGCCGAAATGTTAGTAGGGATAAATTATTTTTCGAATCGTGAAGTGGAAAGATAATTATATGTCTATGAGTGTATGATCCAGTTAAGAAGGATGTCAGACCAATATATTATAATGTGCATATTTCTTCTTGGTCTTGACTTGGGGCGGTGGGAGGACTTTGGATTCAGCGGAAAAAATAAAAACTACTTAATCTAAAGATAGTGTTATTGTGATGATGTTGCTCCGAGGATGAATCGTAGGATTTTTATTATAATTACTAAATATACGTAAAATGTCGTTCGAAAGTTACATAAGATATACTCTCCAAAATTATGCAGGCATAATAAATTTGTATGTGGCATTCTGTTGCAAACCTACGGTATTTTGGTCAAGAGGGGAGTTTCTGCAATTATTTTATTATATAGTAGGAAACGACTCTCGTGTGTGTGTGTGTGTGTGTGTGTGTGTGTGTGTGTGTGTGAGAGAGAGAGAGAGAGAGAGAGTGTCTGTTCCCTATGGATTAAAAAACGGCTAGGCCGATATTTTTTATTTTCACAGATGTATTTTATGTGTCTTGCGTAAAAAAAATCCTGTCTTTTCTCGCTTACTGTCCCTCTCTAACCTGCTCTAACCAAGTCTGTCAACCTATTCCACAAATCCCAAGACGTCAACATGAAATATCTCAAACAAAAAATCACGATTAAACCTAGAACCCTATCCTCCAACGTAGACCCCTACTACGGTGTCTCCTTCTCCAACATCCGGGGTCTACGTTCCAACCTTCCAGAGGTTGAAACACAATTACAGGAGACGAAACCTGACATATTCCTTCTAAGCGAAACTGGCATAGGGCCGACAACTTCTCTAGGTCAGTTCATAATTAAAGGATACTCTAACTTAACATCTAAATCTGACCCCAAGATCGCCATGGGCATGGAATATGTGCCTACATTAAAGATGGCCTTCTGTGTGGGAGGCATATCTCCAGAAAAGAGCGTCATTTACCTTATATATGCTTCCGGGTTGTACTTGCTTACACCACCGCATTTATATTTGCCATCTATCGCCCCCACAACAGCTGGCTTACTATTTTTAAGACTATATCTGAGAAAATTGACCACATCCTGTCTGCGCATCCTTCGGCTAACATTCACATTTGCGGTGACTTCAATGTCACAAATGTGGAATGGATGACCCACTCAAATAAGACAGATGATGAGGGGAGGTTCTGTCATGATTTTGCCATTGCCTATGACCTCACGTAGATTGTTAATTAACCAACTCGTGTGCCCGATGCTACTGGTCAGTATGCAAGCCTTCTAGACCTTTTTCTCAAAACTTCCCCTGAGCTATGTTCATGTTACGTTCTATCTCCCCTAGGATCCTCCGACCATGTAATAAGTCTTCAGTCGTAGCTCTCCACCATACTGTATATCGGTACTCTAGGCTGACTGTGATAGCTTCCGTACATTCATATCTGATGTACCTCTGCATTCCATATTTAAAAAGAATGTGTCCTCTATAGTGTCAGACCTGACCGAATGGTTAATTGTAAGCATAGACCAATTAATACCAGCCAAAATTCTAATAAAAACCTAAGAGCCAGTCATGGTTCTCCCCAGAATGTGCTGCTGTCCTCGCGCACAGAATCACTTTTTCCATAGCTACCAACGTAATAGATGTACTGAGACTAAAGAATACCGGGCATATATGATTGCTTTTTTTTCGTTATGTATTGTTGACGACAACCAAACCCTGCTGAAAGGAAATTTTGAGCGAAATTTTTTTATTGTTTTGGTGAAAGCGACAACTGATATCATTTTGAGAGACATAACGAAATATAATTTCGTTTCCGATGCCAACGAGTGCTGACTCAGGTTTTTTTGGTCTCTGAGTGCAGTACCGGACAGAGAAGTCACGGGGTTAAACTTTCGATCGTGAGAGCGTTTGCAGATTAGGGGATTTCCCTGATGTGACGTAATTAGTTGCAATTGATCCAGGAGCGGTTTTGACCCACCCGGTCATCTCACTATATAAACGAGTCCCGTCCAAAATTATAGCGAGCTTAGATTTTTGAGATAACCAAATACCATCAATATGTCGTCACCTACCTCTCTTCTCCGCATTTTTCCTCCGCCATCTCGAAAGAGAAGAACCACTCTAGTGGAGTCTGGTAACATACGGATAATTGTATGTAAGTAAATATTGTGTATATCTATCTTGAATTAACCAGTAGAATAGTTAACCGAGTCTGTCTTTCTTTTGTGTGCATGGGATTTATTCTCTTTCAGCGTGACAGCGGCATGTCAACCCAAAGATGAAATCGACTCCGACCAAATCGATCAACGGGTCTTATTACACTGAAATACCTAACGAAGGATCATCTGCCATGGACGACCTCTGACGCGAATAGCTTCAGGTTTTGTTTCGTGACTGCGTATAGGTTGCAATGTTACTTGACTTGCATTTTAGACTAAAATTCAAATGATTATCATCGCACAAGCAGAAAAGACAGGCATGTAAAGTGAACAGTAAATTCTTTAATATGAAATGGATGCGATCTAAATTGATGTTTATTTTCAGAGCACAATTGAACTATGATGACTAACTTTTGCATTTTAAACTTTAATTCAAGCTTTTTTTTACATTGAAGTTACCACTTATCAAGGCCCGTATACCACTTGGGGGTAAATGTTATTGCGTATACAGTAATAAATGGGATAATATCGTAGTGACCGTTAGTAACGGAGATTTGATAAAGTGTCTTACAGATGGAAGCGGTTTATTAGGAATTTGTTTATGTTGAACTTGAAGATATCCAAGTTGTAGTCAGGTGGGAAACAGGCAAACCGAAGACAGTTCCACAGACGTGCACTTCAAAGAAAGATCTGTGTTCATGAAATCTACGTTTGGATTTAGGCACAGATAAAGAGTGGGGAAATATTGACAGTGTTTTTCGTGAAAGATTGGAGAGAGGGAACTAGAGATTCGAGCTCACACGAGCGCTTGCCATGGAAATAACCATAAAACAAAGACAGACTCACAACGTCTCAACAGTACTCCATCATTGGCCGTACCTCGCTCTTATATAGAATTGAATCAGCAGTGAGATATCTATTGGAGCGGTTGAAGGATACCACCATATTTTCAGCGACCTTGGTAACATATTTGATGTACGTGTTTCATTTTAGCTCAGGTGTAAAGGTTAATCCCAGAAGCTTGTCAAAACATGGATCCTCCCCAAGACGAGGGGCATCCATTTGAATTAATGCTAGATGGGGATCAGAGATAGGAGCTTGGTTTTAGATGCCTTAAAAGTAACCATCCACCTCTTCCCCCATTGTACGAAGCGCTCAAGATCAGAGGAGAGAGAATCAGAGAGAACTTTGTCATTTACGGCCGTTGATGTGTTGCCATAGATGGTCGTGTCATCAGCATACATGTCATCGAATGATTTGTGTTTAGGGAGATCATTGATATAGGCCAGGAAGAGAGTTGAACAAAGGATGGCCCCCTGAGGGACACCAGCATTAATACTGTGAGCTTCTGATTTCTGCCAATCAACCACCACTCATGAGTCTATCAGAGAGAAATGATTTAATTATTGAGAAAACATTTCTAGATATACTGTAGCTAGAAATCTTGTGAAGTAGGCCTTTATGCCATACCTTATCAAATGCCTTTGATATATCAAGAGCAATTGTCCTAGAAAGGAATCCTTTGTCGAGAGATTCACTAATCCTATGATATATAATTGTTAGCACATTTACTGTAGATCTAGCAGAATGGAAACCATATTGCATGTCATAAAGAAGGCTATTGTTGCTGAGGTGGTTGACCACTTATTTATTATGGATTCTCGTAACTTACTCATGACACACAATAGAGTTATTGGTCTGTTCTGAGAGGGAGAGGACGTATCACCTGAATTCTTAAATACAGGGCATACTGATGAGGTTTTTCAGGGTGTTAGGAAGCATTTCTCCTTAAGGCAACGCTTAAACAGTTTTGTAAGTATGGGGGCAAGTTCTGGTTGAAGATTTTTCAACACTATAATTGGAATGCTGTCAGGGCCATTTGCTTTACTGGAATCAAGGTTCTTGATTAGCTTGGCGATATCACTCACATATATTTGTATGTTACCTAGCGTGTTGTCTGTTAAAGGAGGAAATACAGGGAGTTGATGGCCTTGGTTGCATAGGGTAGAACTAGCAGCAAAGTTCTTGGCAAATATTTTGGCTTTGTCTGATGCTGACGAGATGACCTCAGGTCAATTGATGATGGTTGGGATAGACCGCACGTTTCTATTCAGGATCCTGTTTATTATTTGCCAAAACTGGTGGGAACCAAACCGCTGCTCGGCTACTTTGGATTTAACGGACTGAGCATATTACTCTCTTGCATTTTTATAACTCTTTTACAGCGGTTTCTGGCAGTCCTGAAAGCAGCTTTAGTCTCAGTACATCTATTACGTTGGTAGCTATGGAAAAAGTGATTTCTGTGTGCGATGGCAGCAGCACATTCTGGGGGTGACCATGGTTGGCTTTTAGGTTTTAGTTGGATTTTTTTTGATGGTATGAATCGGTCTATACCTACAATTAACCATTCGGTCAGGTCTAGTACTATATAGGACGCATCCTTTTTAAAGATGAAATGCATAAATAGATGAAATATAAATGTATGGAAGCTATCAACCATAGAACATCGATATACTGTACGGTGGAGAGGTACGTCTGAACACTTATTAGATTTCATTTTTTTCTTAACTGATACAACGGAGTGGTCGAAGGTCCCAGAGGAGATAGAACACAACAGGGACATGGCTCAGGGGAAGTTGTGGGAAAAAGGTCTAGAAGGCTAGAATACTGACAGGTAGTATCGGGCACACGGGTGTATTCGTGAACAACCTGAATGAGGTTCTAGGTAATGGCAAAATCATGACAGCACCTCCACTCATCATCTGTCTTATTTGAGTGGGTCATCCATTCCACATTTGTGAAATTAAAGTCACCGCAAATGTGAATGTTAGCCGAAGGATGCGCAGACAGGATGTGGTCAATTTTCTCAGATATAGTCTTAAAAATAGTAAGCCAGCTGTTGTGGGTAGGATAGATGGCAAATATAAATGCGGTGGTGTAAGCAAGTGCAACCCGGAAGCATATATAAGGTAAATGACGCTCTTTTCTGGAGATATGCCTCCCACACAGAAGGCCATCTTTAATGTAGGCAAATATTCCATGACCATGGCGATCTTGGGGGTCAGATTTAGATGTTAAGTTAGAGTATCCTTTAATTATGAACTGATCTAGAGAAGTGGTCGGCCCTATGCTCCCGCAATTTTGTTTCAACCTCTGGAAGGTTGGAACGTAGACCCCAGATGTTAGAGAAGGAGACATGGTAGTAGGGGTCCGCGTTGAAGGATAGGATTCTAGGTTTATTCGCGTATTTTTTCTGGAGATAGTTTATGTCGAGGTTTTAGGATTTGTGGAACAGGTCGACAGACTTGATTAGAGCAGGTTAGAGAGGGAAAGTAAGAGAAAAAGGCCGGAATATTTTTATAGCACATGATAAGGTAAAGTCGTAACAATTACCCGCTATTATGGCATCGCGAGTCCCCAATAGAAACTACTGCATGGTCCAGAATCCATTCACCAAATGGTAATACAGCAGCCCTTGTACTTTGCACCTGCTGATAGGACAGCCTCCTTAGTGGTTAATTCAAGCTTTGGGTCCCTGACTATCAGGCAGATAACGTCAGCCCAGGTGAAACGTTTACCTCCAGCACCCTTACTAGTGATATGACCACAAGGATAGATATGAAACAGAAAATTTCAGACATCTCAGACTACTGTTCACGCAGAATACTGCCGACCTCGAAAGCAGCTTTTTCTTCACCCTTTATAAGAAAAATCAATCATTTGAAATGGGGACTGAAGGACGAATAATGAGAAGCGAGAGTGACTGGAGCTTCCGATAACACATCCACAGTGCTTTATCTACTCTCCATTAAAAAAGGGACTTATTAATATCTACTTTATAAGTCCGTTGCTCCATTTCCAATTTAGGATGATATTTGAAGATAGTCTTCCCTCTCATATTAATGCGGAGATTTGCCATGTAATGCACAGAAATTACGTATCAGATATGATTAATTAACAATGATTAAAAACAATTTAACCTTTCTATAAGTAGATATTTCCTCCTTGTTATGTTGCTGGGGCAAAAAGAACTAACTCTGAGATGGCTTCGTTCACATCATTTAAATCGTAAGTCGTACTATATCGATGAGTTCTAAGAATTATATACTAAAAAAGCTTTTATATATAAAATAATTTTATAAAATCAACGGTAGGTTCTCTACAGTTCTCAATGCATTGTGGACTACAACATTGCAGGGAGACATATGAAGCTTTTACTCGATGCACCGTGATGAGTCTCCAAGAAGATTTGATTAAAAAATGGGCGATTTAACTGATTCCGATGGTAATAAACATATGAGAATGTTAAACTTCGTTGATAATCATTTAATCCCGGGAAACGTCAGGTGTCCCTGCTTGTCTGTATATATAGAGCGACCTTGTTGATATGTGTGCAATAATTTCTACGAAACTTGTCTCTGAATATTTTGTCTACAAGTATATAGAGTATTTGGACCTGAACACACTTTTGATTTGGTTTGTAACCTATATAATAGCCGCTAAAGTTTCAAAATTGAAAAAAAAAACACCCATAGTTGATCATGGAAATGTAAATCGAATATCTTTTGAGCATGCATACTTATATATTTTTTATTTTAAAGTCGTTTAATTTTTAGCCTTTTCTGAAAAATTATTGAATAATGGAATACAGGCAAAATTTGGGGGATAGAGTGGACTCTTTATGCCAGGCCATTTCAAAGCCTATTGCTTCTCATCAGAAGAGTAGAGAAGGTGCTAGGTAGCATGGGGGAGATGCGGCGTCTAGCGTAAGGTTCGTTAGGGATGAAAAAGATTAAGAGGAATTATAGAGTGTTGGGGAAAGCTTTAACGAATTCTAAATAAATAAGGAGAAGCTTATTATATATAGCATGATATATAAGAATATATATGGTCTTTAACATAGTATTGAGATTAAGGGGTATATATATTATGGTTAAATAGGAGATGTATTGTTGCTGTGTGGTAATTTATTTTAACGGTTTATGGGTGTCTATTTTCTATGGAGTGGGTAATTTTGTAAAACTGAAAGGTAATATGCGGCAATATATTTATAAGTTTCTACTGTTATGATATAGGGAGTATGATCATAATGGAGCGGTCGGAGATTAGGGTGGCAATGACTATGAGTGCGTATAACTTGATGTAAAAGGTTAAGTATACATATTAATGTTTAAATTGGGGGAGTAAGGAAACCATAGCTACTTATGAGAGTGGTAAAAATATACCAAATAATAGTAGGGTAATTATAATAGTACAGAAGATAATAGTAATGACAATTATAATAATAGTAGTAATAATAAAGTTGAAAATAAATTAGATGTAAATTTTTTTTTTTTCATATTCAATTTTACATCTAATTTATTTTCAACTTTATAATTACTACTATTATATTTTTTTATTATTAAATGTTCACCCCAAACAAGGCACATTGCCACTTTGGTGTAGGGGGCTAATATCAGGGGTAGCAACTACTGGGGCACTATGTTGGGATTTGGGCAGCAAGATGTCGGTTCACGTTACACTTGAACTTCTGCATGTCAGTACAGTTAGGGAAGCAGGGGCCTGGAATGGAATTCCAGAGTCTAGCGGTTCTGGGGAAGACACTACTGGAGTAGAAAGATCTTTTACACCTAGGGATCTCTACTTTGTGGGAGTGGGATTTAGCAGCCTGTCGCGTTTGTCGAGGGTGTCTACGTCGTAGGGGCACAAGTGTCTGCAGTTCGTCAGAGCATTCGCCATTAAAATAGTTGCAGAACAGGCAGAGGGATGCAACGTTTCGTCGATGGGATAGAGGCTGAAGCTTAGATGCCAGTTCAGGGCCTATCAGATTGGCGACTCTCTTTTGAACCTTCTCAAGGAGCGAGAGACTAGTAGCAGATGCACCAGCCCAAATGTGACAGCAATACTCCTTACATGGGCGAATGGTGGCCTTATAGAGGTAGAGGATACTTTCGGGTGTTAGTAGCTGTCTAGCACGGTAGAGACAGCCTACCTTTTTCGCAGCGGCCCTGGCAATGTTTTCAATATAATTGTTCCAACTCATGTTTCCTGTGAACGTTAGGCCAAGCTTGAAAGATGTACTCTCAGACAGGGAGTCACTGGCCATTGCTATTGGTGGCAGAGAAGGTTTCTTGTAATTATTGAAGGAAACCAGTTTAGTCTTGGCAGCATTGAATGTGACCATCCATTTATGTCACCATTCCACTACAGATCGGTCATCCTCTAGTGTTTTTGCCATTTCTTTAGTTAGGTGTTCATTTGTTTTCCTGTCCTGCCTGTTATAGAGTGCGGTGTCATCAGCATATATACCCATCTCTGAGGCAGTTTTGTCGGGGAGGTCATTAATAAATATTAGGAACAATAGAGGTCCAAGGATAGACCCCTGAGGCACTCCCACATTTATATCACACTGTTTAGCTGTACGACCGTCGAGGACAACCTGGATTTTTCTCTTATCTAAGAAGGATTTAATTATGTTAAGTATTCTACCAGTGATACACTATGATTTAATTTTCCTGAGGAGACCCTAATACCATACCCTGTCAAAAGCCTTAGATATATCTTGAGCTACCGCTCTGCCCTCCGCCGCTTTGTCCAGTGAATGGAATATACGCCCAGAGATTACAGTGAGGATGTCTGCTGTGGAACGGGCTTGTCTAAATCCATATTGTTGGTCAGTAAGAAGTTTAGCATCTGTAAGGTGATGGACTAGAGCATGGTTAATTAAGGTCTCAAATATTTTGGCGAAAAGTGGGAGGAGGCTAATGGGGCGATAATTTGATGGGTCAGTTCTTTCGTCAGAATTCTTGAATACTGGTCGTGTGGATCTGTTATGTATGTGTTTAAGGAAAGTTCCATTTTATCACCTCCTATTCTTATTTTTAGATACCATCTTTTAAGTTACTGCGCTATTTTATCCCAATTCAATTATTTCTAATTTAAAAAAAACAAAAAAAACAAAATTCTTTCGTAATCTCGTGTCATTTTATCTATTTAATCTATCACCGCTATATTTCCAAACACAATTTTTAATCTCTACGATATTTTATCTTTTAGACGTAATCTACTACACTAGTTTACTCTAATTAGTTCTTCTCTCATAAAATGTATATACATGTATATATGACATCTAATTTACATAAGGAAAACACGCTGCTCTCCCCCATCATTATATATATCCCCAATCCTCCGACTCTCTCGTCAATGACCATCCCTCTTGAAGAAGCCCGCATAAATCGGGCGAAACGTTGAGTATCCAGGTCCTTCCACCTCCATTTTATTTCATATCGTCGGATTTAATCCAGCTCAACAATCATATATATATATATATATATATATATATATATATATATATATATATATATATATATATAAGAATAATTCCCATAGCCAAACAACGTCGCAGCCTAAAAGAGCCATGTCATGACTCTTGTAACCTGCGACGTTGTTTGGATGCATGCCCTGTATTAAAAGATATATCCATTTATTAAAAAATTGTTTTCTTTGATTAAAATATATTCGTTAATTAAGAAATGTATTTCTTGATTAAATGAGGTATCTCTTGATTAAAAGATATATATTTTTTTAAAAGATGTATGTCATAGATTAAAAAGGTATGTTCTTTATTAAAAGATGTATTCCTTGATTAAAAGATGTATTCCTTGATTAAAAAAATCTAACTCTTAAATAAAAGATACATTTCTTTTATTAAAAGATGTAATTAAGTTATTAACAGATTTATTTTTGATTAATAGGTGTATGTCTTTGATTATAAGATATATTTCTTTCTCTAAAGGAACATTAACCAGCATTCAGATATGCACTGTTTGAAACTAAATTTTAATCATTACATTTGTAACGTGACCGTTTGAGGGAGCGATGTTGATCCCCGTTGGGGAGATTGAGATCCCCCTAAACCCTCAATGAAGCCGGGTAAATATGCCGAGATGGTCTGTTGAATGTTACTTGAATCCCGGGCTCCGGCAAGTGACCTATCAAAAGAGATGAGTATTGTACTTGAAGAAAAACAGACATAAATTTTATTGTTTAAAAGAAAAACCAATGATAGGAAATGTCAGAATAATGTAGAAACGAGATTATATACTTGTTAGCCTGAGGGATGCTCAGACGTTCTGGGTTTCTGAGTAGAGAAAATTGACAGCATTTGACCGATTGGGTCGTGTGAAAGGATTTCATTTTTTGGTCCCAGATTTTCGAAACTGCGGACGATTTTTGGAAGTGCACACACGCAAATGTATTTGGGTTTTCTCCATAGACGTGTCGGATTTTGATTGGTTTAGCAGATCGCCAGACCCAACCCTGACCTTAGAATAAGAGCCCATACCCGGGCTGAATTAGACAGATTGAAGCCAAATCTCAAGAACACACGCTCCCAGAACGCCCCAGACCCCTTCCATCTATCCTGACCACCATACAGAGAACGAAGAAGACGATTTTGTGAGACTTAAATGTTTTAGTGAACTGACGATATACATATATAAAAACTGGTAACTATGTGAAATAAACTTTTTCCTAGTTAGAAACCCTGAGTCTTCTTTCCTTTCCGGAACGTATTCGAAGTCAACACAGAGCTGAGACGCTGAGCATTTTATGTGAAGATCTCCCGGTAGAGACGATCACGAGCCACAGTTTTCGATGAGGTTAGAGGTCAGTTGTTTACCTGAGCGGGAGATCTGTCACATATTAACAGAATAGATTGCTAATGTATTCTTTATATACACTGTACATCAAATACTTAAAACAAAAGGAGATTTAACTGTTTTCAGATATGCATTATGATAAACAATAATGATTGCAATTCTTACATCATATTTTGAAAGAAAAAAGAAACTAAAAGATAGAAGATAAAAGATAAAGCTAGAAAAAGGGATTAGGACTAGTTGCGAGAACTCTGTAAAATGATGCAATTTACCCATAGGGTATGTAGAAATAAGGAGAAATTATGAATTAATATTTCGTTTAATCAATAAGATAATTATGTATGAGAACGGAATATTCAAATATACCAAAAACAATCTGGTAACGCCAGGTACTTCAGCTAGTATATATATATATATATGTATATATATATATATATATATATATATTTTGTGTGTATATATCTTTACTCGTAGCGAAATTGAATATTGAAGTGCTGATATCTTTGGTTCTGTGGGACGAAACTACATGAAAATTTGCAGGGTTTTTGAAGATTATAATACTATTCAATGGTTACAATTTTATGACAATTGATAAAAAAGAACCTATATTTCCAAACCAATAAAATATTTCGAAATTTTCCTGGTCGGCAGCTTCAGTTTTTCTGCTTCAGCTGTCTCCCCTGTGGCCTTGCCCGGCCACTAATATATATATATATATATATATATATATATATATATATATATATATATATATATATATACACATGAAATTTTTTCTTTTATAATTTCACTAGTTTTGCCCTCTATTTTTATTCTTATAAATTTAAGTAATACTTATATAATTTTCTGTAATTTGATCTCAATGTTTTAGGGTAGCTTAATAACTCCAAAATATAATTTTTAGAAGCAAAAGGACATATATACCTGACCAACCCCTGAATCATAATAGTCAAAATGTGATTTGAAACCCTAACTTTTACCTCTTACAGCTACCTCTTTATCTTATTTGATTCCATTAAAATTTTATATGGATGATTTTTGAAGTATATCTAATAGCTTAGTAAGGTGACAGTTAGAAAATGTATAACTTTAAAAATAAGTGCCGCCCAACTCTATATGACCTTTCCATATTTGGTTACCATCAAAACATATTAAAAATATTTTAATTTTTATTTCAAGAAATTATAAACATCATAAACATCATGCATCTGGTTTATTGGTTCAGCATCCGAATGCATAACTGGAAGTAATATTACTAAGGAAGCGCCAAGTTCGATTTGCATAAGAATCAAAACCTCTCAATACAAGACAGTACTTATCTACAACATCTGAATTGCTGGAGTTCTGGGCTAAAGCTCGAATACCAACACGGCATGATGACTACAACATCGTTATCAAGCTGAAAGAGTTACATAATAAATGGAAATTACTGAAAAAGAACTGTTCCAGGAAGATATAGATTTGTAGCTTCGTAGGAGATGTCCTTTTCTCTTGCCTGTAACTTCTATCTCACAAAAGAGATGTTGCGAGTTTGTCTCTGATGTATCGTTATTTTCATGGAAAGTGTTCAACTGAGCTTCAGTCTATGGTCTCCCCTCGCCAAACTTTCACAAGAAACACTCGTCTAGCTGAAAACACTATCAATAATTCCCCCCCACTCTTTATCTGTGCCTAAAAATAAACGTAGATGCCATGAACAAAGCTTCTTTCTTAGAACTGCACGCCTGTGGAATTGTCTTCTATTTTCCTGTTTTCCGGCTGACTAAATATGGTTGTCTTCAAGTCTAACGTAAATAAGTTCTTGATGAGCCGTTCCATATAAGTTATCAAATTTACCGAATTTTCATTACCAATGATTACTATATTGACCAATTTCTACTGTACACTCTTTACCCCTTATCCTTGAGTGACCTCTTGGCCTTGATAATGTGGTGATTCCTGTGTAAAAAAAAGACAAATCCTCAAAAAGCTAAATAAGCTGAAACTTGCAGATTCATTTGATGACTTGATCGATGCTGCACATGGTGATTCCATGAATATGATCAAGATTGATGAAGACCAAAAATTTATAGAAGCACAGCGTGAGAAAGGCAGAAGAGGTTGCATGGGTCCTGTTGATTGAAAGTTACATAAGGTTGAATTTAGACGTCTGGAGAGAAAACATCCCGAAAAAATGAGAATGCAAGTAGAGGAACAAAAGAAGAATGATTTGGCTACATTCAGCATGGCAGGATATAGTGATGGAAGTAATTCCAGTTCAGATGATGCGGAAAGACCAAATATTCGAATCACTTCTTAACGAGTAAAAAACGTCATAGACCAATGAATGTCATTACACTAACACTTTCAGCTGCTCTCGACAGAACAATCGTAAGAGAGCGAAATACAGCATACATCCTAGCAGCTACTGCAGAAGCATTTGGTCATAATCCCAGAGAGGTAGCTTTGAATAAAGAATGTACAAGACAAGCTCGACGACATCAACCTGAAATGGTAGCCCAGGAAATAAGCAGAAGCTTTTATCATTATGTTCTCCTAACTATCCATTGGATGGTAAACTTCTTCCAGCACTTTCTGCAAATGAAAAAGTTGACAGATTGGCGGTGATTTTATAAGGAGACGGGGTTATAAAAATACTTGGTGTTTCTCAATTGACAAGTGCTACTGGTGAGTCGTCAATCTGATAGGCCCTGAACTGGCATCTAAGCTTCAGCCTCTGTCCCATCGACGAAATGTTGCATCCCTCTGCCTGTTCTTGTGCCCCCACGACGTGAGCACCCTTGACAAACCCGACAGGCTGCTAAATCCCACCCCGACTCTGTAGAGATCCCTAGATATAAAAGATCTTTCTACTCCAGTAGTTTCTTCCCCAGAACCGCTAGACTCTGGAATTTCATTCCAGATCCCTGCTTCCCCAACACTACTGACCTGCAGAAGTTCAAGTGTAACGTGAACAAACACCTTGCTGCCCAAATCCCTACATAGTACCCCAGTAGTTGCTGCCCCTGATATTAGCCCCCTATACCAAAGTGGCAATTTACCTTGTTGAGGGTGAAAATGTAATGAAAAAAAAATCTTAATGAAAAACTTAGTGGCTTATCATTCTTTGATGATCAAATTAGTCATGAAACAAAGCCGGCGATGGTTACCTAACCTCAGTTACGAAGCTCAGCCTGATCCAAGGAGAAATTGATGCCGGAATCTAACTTGAAACTAGGTCTTCAAGAATATGTCACCTGCAAACACAAAGTAGTTCTTTGCTGTAACTTGAAATATCACAAGAATTTCTGACATTTAATCTAGAAACGCCGGAGTATGCTAATTGTGTTTAAATAGTAAAATCACTCAAGGTGGTCAATGATGCAGTAGAACGTGCACTGGCTCATATCCAAAATTTCAGCTAATCAATTATCTGTTAAGAGGACCAAAAGCAGTATTTGTTGCAAGTCATTGAAAAGCACAGGCAGGAGTTCCCCGATTCACGAAAATGTTCACTGATTGCTGACTGTTCTAAACATTTTGAATCAAAACATTTTTCCAAATAAAATAACATTTCTACGAGGGGCGTGCAATAAGTAATGCGTCTGACCCACTTCCAGTAGTCTTGTCTTGCTGAAATTTCGTATGTGCAATGATTTACATCTCTACAGGTTATGTGGCAAATTACAGCTCTGAAGTAATTGTGGTTTCTGTTTTACAGGTGTTTCAACTGAGTCAGGTGTGAAATGGAGCCTGTTGAATGTCGAGCAGTGATCTGATTTTTGTATATGAAAGGACGCATACTACAGGAGACTTTTGATGAAATGAAAGAAACTTATGGTGATAATGCCCCATCATATGACCTTGTAAAACGCTGGCATTGTGAATTCAAACATGGCCGGAAGTCTGTGGAAACAGCTCCCAGACCTGGTCGCCCCCCCTTCTGCCATTGATGAGGCATCTGTCCGTCAAGTTGAGGCTGCTATTTTAGAATATCGGCGCATTACTATTCGTCAAATAGCCCAAGATGTCAAGATTAGTACAGGGTCTGTGAGAACTATCATTCATGACCATTTGCATATGAATAAGGTGTCTGCCAGATGGATTTCCAGGTTGCTCACACCATTCCAGAAGCGAGAACGCGTCGAGTGCTCGAGGATGAATTTGGAGATGTGCCAAGAACATGAGTCAAAGTTTTTCAAAAGACTGATTATACAGGATGAAACCTGGGTTTATCACTATGACCTAGTCAATGCAGTGGAAGCACTTGGACTCACCACCTCCAAAGAAGGCAAAGAAGCAGTCCTCCACTAACGAGGTCATGCTCACAGTCATCTGGGACACGGACGGAGTAGTGATGACAGATTTCTTGGCAAAGGGTACCACAATTACAGGAGCCTATTATGCTTCACTTTTGAGGAAATTAATTAAAGCTATCAAAATCAAGAGGCGGGGAAAGATCAGCAAAGGTACACTCCCCCTGCAGGAGAACGCTCTGGTCCACAACTCGCATGTCGCCAGATCAGAAGCACGGGCGTGTGGTTATGAAATCGTCCCCATCCTCCCTACTCTCCTGACCTTGCACCCGCTGACTTTTACTTCTTCCCAGCCATGAAGTTGTTTTTGAAAGGAAAGCGTTTCCCAGATGATGCAGCCTTGATTTCTGAAATCACGTCGTGGTCGGCGGACCAACCTGGGGTGTTCTACAAAAACGGTCTCCAGAGCTGCATCAAACGATGGTAGAAATGCATAACTCAGGGTGCTTCCTATGTAGAGAAAGACTAATAACTGTGCCAAGTTTCGTTGCTCTACTACTATGGGAAGTGGGTCAGAGGCATTACTTATTGCATGGCTCTCGTCTCATAATGCAAAATACTTGATAGGCAGCGTTACATAGTTTTTCATTCTACATTATCAAGAAGAATTCTTACGAATTCTAGTGTTATTTACGTATATATTTCAACTTATATAGTACATTGATACAAAATCAGGAAAATGATTGGGTTAAGCCAGTTGATAATATAAAATTATTGAAACAATTTTTTGCCTATTAAGTCCATACATTTATAAGAACAATATTAAGAGGTAAGACCTTATAATTTTATAAATTTATTTTTCAGTGGCACCCTAATATATATATATATATATATATATATATATATATATATATATATATATATATATATATATATATATATATATATATATTAGTGTTGTGCCGATGAATCGGAATCGGAATCGGGAATCGGTTAAATCGGTAATTTTCGGGGGATCGGAATCGGCATCGGAATCGGAAAAATTTGTGTATAATGTCCGATTCCAAAATCGATTCTTTGAATATTTTTCAAAAGTTAATTTTCAATTGCTTGTACCGATTATAAATATTTATTTCTTTTAAACTATTAGTAAAACTAAACTCTATTGATCTACGTACTCGTTATAGAATGAAGTTCTCATAACAAAATCACGTAATTTCATTAAATAGTTTTTGTTTTATGCTCCCTTGACTAATTATCGCAGTTTTTTTAGGAAGATTCCGAATTTCCCAAATCGTTTTTACGGCATAAAATAAAAACTATTTGATGAAATTACGTGATTTTTTTATGAGAACTTCATTCTATAACGAGTACGTAGAATATTTTTTTTTTCGTTTTTTAACATAGTGTAAACTGCACAAGCACCCTTTTTTAATACGTGAAGACAGTTTAGAGCTTCATCCTAGATCTAAAAATAATTTGGTTTTTAGTGGGTTTACAAATATCATCCAAAAGTAGAATTTCAATGAGGGGGGACTTTTAAATGTAAATATAATTTCTTTTTCAATCTGAAAAATTTATAAATGTTTTCTCTTTATCTATTTTATCCAGACTTTGATAAATTCATTGTGAGATATTCATGTATATTTTTAACTTTTCCGAAACCCGAGAAAAATGCGACGGTGTCAGACAATGTGGCTCCAGGAAAATAAAATAAAACTCTATTCGTTTGAAATCTTTTCATATTAAACTCCTTGAGAAATTTGGCAAGTGGGTGTGAAAAAGTATTGTTGTCGAAACCAACGGCATCGAAGGTGTTAATTACCCCATAATACTTTCAACTCAACTTTTGAGTGAGATTGGCGGGCTTCAGCGAGGCCTCCGTGAGATATATATATATATATATATATATATATATATATATATATATATATATATATTTAAATCGTTTTAAAGCAGTTAACTAATTTTTTTACCATTGACTCACAACCCAATCGGCAAAATCATAAAAGCACAAATAATCGCTTTTTTTTTGTATTATCACGGACTGAAGGTTAGTAGTAGGAGAAATGGAGAATCGAACTTTTCTTTTCGCAACAAAAAGTTATAATTGCGATGGGCGAAAAATGAAAACGGAATAAAAACACCGATAATTTCACGAGAATACATTATTTACATCTACGTACCGTTTTACACGTAACTATTTAAAAATGAAATAAAAAGATTGCCTATAAACACTCATGATTATAATATATATATATATATATATATATATATATATATATAAAACGATTAGGAATTTAAAATAGACGGTCAGTTTCACAAATAAATATAATGCAACATGAGCTGTAGTGTGTTACCAATTTTAAATTATGTGCGCTTATTGGGGATAGGGTGTCTACTTTTTAAGCGATTACACATGGTTTTACAACGTTGCAAACCGAACTTAATTTAGTGGGAAACACGTTAGTTAATATCCATAAAGAATTAGGATGGCCAGAAATGATGATCATTTTACGTTAAATTTATATTCGAAACTGATCTTACACTCTAAATTCTAAATGATCGCTTTTCTTTCCGCCAATTAAAAAAATGTTCTAACACGTAATCTATAAAAGTAATATTTCATTTTGGAATAGGGATTTAGCTGCGAGAGAAAGCACAGAAAGCTCACGCAATCTCACATTAAAAATGGTTTTCATAATAGTAATATTATTATTTAGAAATTCGTTCGTAACAATGAGATGTGGCTTTGCTAAGTGGCGTTGTTAAATATATTGTTCTTACATCGTTTTCTTATTTTGCCTACCAATCTTCGAATATTTTCCACTATTCATGTAAGTAGCATGTTATACAGTAAATACGAACTGGTACAATATAGCTTTGTTTTAAAATCAAAATAAATGTTTTGTTGTGTTACAATTTTTAATCAATTACAAGGCAAACATTTGAGATAAAATATACGCGGACATTAACCAGGGGTTTATGTAATAATTTGAAAATTTACGAAAAAGCAAACAAAAAAAATCTCTAATTAAATATGTATAAATTTTACAAGAATCGGAATCGGAATCGGGAATCGGATCGGAATCGGAAATTTTGAACGGAATCGGAATCGGAATCGGAATCGGGAAAAATTTTGGCATCGTCCCATCACTAATATATATATATATATATATATATATATATATATATATATATATATCACATCACATCCAATTATCGATATAACGTCTTTAGGATTTTAACCTACAGAATCGTCGAATTTAATATCGTAACTAATATATATACATTTAAATGCACTATCTACTGATAACTAAACGTTTTGATTTCAAATGAGCTGATTGCGTGTATTTTTTTTTAAATTTAAATGAAAAATTTGAAAACTTTGAAGTGGCGGGAATAATGATAAAATCATTTTATTTACTTTTTTTTTTGTTGTCAGTGCAATATTTCGCCAAAAATAGCATCATCAGGGTAGGAAGTCTGGTCCGGGATTTTTTTTGTCCGTTTCTTCATTGTTGGTTCCACGTGTGTTTTGTTCTTCCCGCTCGAAACTAGAGCAAAACAGACGTGGAACCAGATAACACGTATATTTCTCTTCTCTTCTACACCGTGGCATCACTTCCTCCTTAACACAAAATGAAGAAAAGGACAAGAAAAAAATCACGGGCCGGATGTTTTACTTGGATGAAACTATTTCTTGCTAAATATTGGACTTACAACAACAACAACAAAATAAATAAAATTATTTTAAGCAATTTTTCTGACACTACAATGTTTCAAATTTCTCATTTGAATTTTATTTAAAATAAATATCTTCTAAAAGTGTGTGACCATTTTTCATTGTTCTTTTCAAAACGTTTAATATCACTAGTATATATTGGGTACAATATAATACTTAATAGAAACTTTACTCTATATTAATAAATACGAAATCTGCATACATTAAAATATCATATTGAAACGTATTTTACGACCGGGCATATATATATACACACACACGCACACATACACACACACACACGCACACACACACACACACACATATATATAGATGTGTATATATATATATATATATATATATATATATATATATATATATAAAAATAACGATTAAATTTACCAAAATGATCCAAGATGGTAAAACTATAGTATATTATAAATATGAAAACAACTAATATTTATAAAGTAATCTCAACCAGATGTAAAAACTCGATAAAACCAAATAGGAGATAGAACTTTTTTATCTAAAATTTCCGTTTTAGTCTTTAAATATTCCTATCTATCAAATATATCAATCTACCTACACATTCATATCCTGTATGCATATTTACTTATATTTTAATATATGTATTTACTTACATACTTACTTGCTTTATCCGAAAATGCAGATACCGGCCATCCTCTCCCGTTAAAAATTTTTTATTTTATATTTTATTTTTTTATTAATTTTTATATTTTTAATTTTTATTTATTTATTTATTCTTTTATTTATTTTTATTTTTAAAGAAATATTTATTCATTCCATTTATTTTTGGTTATTTTGGACCATCCTCCAATTACGCAATTTCCTTAGATTTTACTTGTGCGAATGGAAATTTAATTAACTCTCTTGGATTTACATTTTTGGATTTTACCGTCATTGGATACTTTACATTTCAGCAGACTATCCATTCACGTGAAATCACCTTTTTCTTCACCATATTCCCTCTGCTTCACTTTTTGTTATCAAGTAAGATCTTTGACTTACTTGCAGTTTCATCAAAAACTTTTGTAAGCAAAATCCGATCCCGCATTTTGCTAATTCCTACCCTCTGATGAGAAGGAAAGTATTTCTTCGAAATTCCGCGGATTAAGGATTATCCACTTATTAAGTGTTTACTTTTCAGATTAAATATGTTTTTACTCTTTTTCAAAGTGTTTTTAAACATGTTTTATTAATTATTTGCTCTTATATGTATGCATATATATATATATATATATATATATATATTAATCAAGTTTAAATTAGTTGATAGGAGTTTTATTTTTATGTAGGAAATCAACATTTTATTAATTAACTATTAACTATAGTAATAGGGGCTATCTTACTTTAAGCTGCAGTTAAGTATATTAACTACATCTCTAATCTCAAAAATAATTATTATATCCTTCAATCCCTATAGAATCTATTAGACTATTTAATAACATATGCTTACCTGGAGAAGACCCCCCTATAAATTTCTTATAATCTTTTCTGACAATTGCCACTCGTGAATAAAGACTAGAACGGATCAGTCGTTAGGAAAAAGCGATTACAGAGGTTAAATCAACCAGACATTGTCAGAAACAAGAACATTCAATAGCAAATTAGAAATAATCATAAGGAAATTATGTAGATAGCTGTAGTCTATAATATTTTATATGATATATATATATATATATATATATATTATGTGTGTGCGTGTGGTTGCGCACGCGCGTGTGTGTATATCGATGTCCATAAAATAGATCCAGGAAGGTCAGATATAGGATATTCATTGCCCATTCCAGGGCGAATTTGGGTAAAGAGTACAATTTAAAGAACATAACAATATAAATAATGTAATATAACTTCCACAGGAAAATCACAGGCTATTTCGTCAAGGCAAAGTTAATTTAAAATAACGTTCTGTTTTTGTACATTTTTTAACTTCGAGAAATTATTTTAAGTGGCGATAAGAAGTTAGTATCTTAGTCTAGAATGATAAGTTATGTCCTTTTATCCAAACACTAGAATTTGAGCATGTCATACATTTATATAGATGATGTAGCTATATAAATCCGTCATGTGCTGTTAACGAACTACTGTTGACACACATGAGCTAGTGCACTAACTACAATCCTCTTTAATTTGGACTAGCTTCTAGAAAGAATGTTTAAGCTAGTTGGTTCTGTAGTGTCTGACGATTCCCCGACCCTGCATCTCGATACTCATTTTACAACTACTTGCACGTAATGGCTTATATCTCATATTTAATTTTATTTACCTGTGCTTGTTTTCTCTGAAGTAGAAAGATATAATATATATATATATATATATATATATATATATATATATATATATATATATATATAATCGAATAAGATTATTTGAACACATAAATTCTTATTTCAACAGTCCTATTCAGTATGTGTACACACATAAGTGAATGAGAAAACAATTCTTAATAGAAAAAAAATAATAGTAGAGGCATAGTAGAAACAAAAATCAATAATTTCTATCTAAGTTATCGACTTATGGCCATATTCACACTATTTTTTAAGAGTTCGTCCAGTTAAGACGGTAATTTCGTTAAGATCATAAAGGCAGTTATTCTCCTTGCTGGCATCACAGTTGAAAAAAGACGAAACAGTGACCGTATGAAAATTGATTACCATAACTCGGATAACCGTGTATATGTATATATTACTAAAAGGTTTTATAACGACGATTCATTAATTGGTTGTTTGTTTTTAACATGGTGGATAAAACGGGGAATGGTGGGAGGATGAGAATACACGAGACAGAGATGTATTAAACAAAGATATCTCACAATCCGTAGGTTTTAACTTTTATTACTATTCAATTATTGGCAGCAGGAAGATTTACCTTATTTACATGTTTATACATGTTTAGAAATGTTTATACATTTTAAAAAATTTTATACATATTTAGAAATGCTTAGACATGTTTAAATTTTTTATACATGTTTAGAAATGTTTATACATGTTTAAATTTTTTTATACATGTTAAGAAATTTTTATACATGTTTAGAAATATCGAAGAGTTAATTGACTGCGTCGAGTGTTCTTAATAATATGGTACGTCTAACAGATTTTGTGAATTCGAAGGCTCGTAAATAGTGATACAATTTCCTATAACGTACTAACAAATAAATATACTTAAAAAATAATCATCCATATCGATTTTAAGAAAATAATCATCTATATTTAATTTAAGAGTTTGAAATTAAAACGCAATAAATCCAATTTCTTTATATCTATATATCTATAAAAGCGAAAGTGTCTGTGTGTGTCTGTGTGTGTCTGTGTGTCTGTGTACATTTCCCTACGCAATAACTCTGTCAATTTTTAGTCTACAGACTCGAAATTTGATATACAGGGTACTGAGATTTGGAAAAATCGGTGTGATCGGGTTTTGGTAAGAAATTTGGCAATTAAAGGGTCAAAGTTCAACGATTTGACCTTTGAGAACTCTACCAAACTCCTCCGACAATTTTGGGTCTACACACTTGAAATTTTAGATATAGGTTCATTGGATATGGATCTAACTTAATAACTTGATTTGAGCCCAACACAATAAATGTTAAGGGGTCATAATAGGGGTCAAATTTAAAAAAATTGACCTTTTTTTGCTAAGCATACACCCCCAAACACCTGGGAAACGTCAGGCACCCATGCTAGTTGAGAATAAAAAATAAAACGCCGATAATATCTATTGTCGATTTTGACTGAAAGTGTGTGCTAATAAGAAGCAAAAAAATTACATTATGTAAAACATGTTTTGAGGTGTGGTAAAGCGTTGAAATTTTGTTGTGAGAATTATGTTCTTTTGATGTTAGTGTTTATCACGTTTTTTATAATAGTATTTATCACGTTTTGCATTTAGAATCTTCATAAGAACATTATATCACTAAAATATACGAACATTGAATCAATGGGGCATGGCTGATGTAGTTTACAACGCTTGAGTTTGTTGTATCAAAGGACGGACAACAATACACATATCTAATATAGAATAAATTTATAGTACAACGATAGAAGTCCGCATCGGGTAGTAACAACTAGTAAGTGGTTTGACAAGTAAACTGCTAATTCTGACTCACATTTTCAGCTGATTCCAACAAGTTTGACTCTTCTTAAACGAAGATGAACTAAGTTTACAATCGCCGTAACCATTATTTACACAAATTCCATACCACAGGCGATTTTCAGATGCATTGGATTTTGTTTAAGAAAGGAAATGTGTTTATTGACTCCTGTTTGACATACATTGATTACAGACCGTACTATGCTGTTTTGTTTTTACTTGCAGGGAGACTCGACGGTGCCTGGAATTGAATGATGATCAACGATTGTTCCACACTCCCATATTTTATTGTCATCGAAATCGGTGAAATCGACAATTTTTCAATCAGATCGATGGATTGCATAATCTAGTTGTGAACCCATCATGGTTCACCGAAAGGAAGCTTCATATGCCTCTCTTCAGTGACTTAGTCCACAATACATTGAAGCCTGCATTGCACTGTAGAGAACCTAATGTTTACTTTATAAATGATTTTAATATATAAAATGCTTCGATTAAATATTATAAGGCAAAAGTCAAGTACTGTGATTCAATTGTGCTCTAAACAGAAATATTCATTTCGAACGCACCTTTGTCATATCAAAGAAATTGCTGTTGATATACATGCCTGACTTCACTGCTTGCGCATTAATAATTGTTTGAATTTAAGTTTAAAATGCTAAAGTCAAGTATCGTGGTGCAATTTTGCTTTAAACAAAAACAGTTATTTTGAATGCGCCCTTGTTGTATCAAAGAACTTTTTGTTGTATCGGGCTTTTCGGCATGTGTGTTTATAAAACTTCTCACATACACTTGTGATTTTAGGCTATGTATCTATATATTTCTTCTTTCATCAGATTTTTTCCATTATCGATACTAACCGAAGAGATTCTGATGCAATACCTATCTTAGAAGAATGTCACATAAAGTACCTTCATGTGAAATTTCATAAAAATCATCCCTGCTTTTTTCGAGTTCATAGGGAACGCACTCACACACACAGTCGTTTCATATAATAATTCTTCATTTTGGATACTGGAATTCTTCAAAATTACAATTTATAGATATAGGATTCGAGCCTTGTTCGAGAGTTTTTTTACAACTCCCGGTAACCTGGCACGTTTTCTTTCCTTGCTTTTAAATTTATTTCTGGGTATGCTTAAACTATAAAATACTACACCTACGCGTAAATAATTAAAAAAAAATAGGTCTTGGTTTGTTGTTTTAAGATTTTTGCCAGCTTCGAATACTCTTTTCCACGACATTAATTTCGAACACTAAAACCATACGACTTCGGTTTATAACATTGTAAGCAAAAATAGTTTTTGCCTTCACGGCTTTCGTTATAAAAAATAAAATAAAATAAAATAAAATAAAGCGGACAATGTGAAGCAAATTGCTGGGGAATTGTAAGTTTTATTTAAAAAAAACATTCGATGAATTGTAAGAAAATAAAGACGAGACTACTTTTTCTTTCACACAAAAAAACTTTCTATTTTAAATTGATATAAAAATGTTCGTTTACGACATAGGACTTCAGTATGATAATTACATAACTTTTTAACATTTTATACTTTACAGAAATATGTAATACTTGATTATATCTTGTATGAATGTTTTTTACAATGGTTTGCATCTGTTTTTTACGATTATAGCAATATATAACTTTATTGAATATTTATTTAATATTTTTTTAATTTTTATTGTTTGGTGATTAAAGAAGTGTTAAAACAAAAACACTTAAAATAATATATATATATATATATATATATATATATATATATATATATATATATACAGTTTTCTTTTGTTGAAACTAAAAAAAATATTTAAAGAAATGTATAATTAGGGTTCATTATTTTTTATTGGGTTCTCTTACATTATTCGAAATGTCTCCTCGAACTACTTTTGCTTATTCTCGTCAGCATGTTCCGAATTCGTAGCAGCGGACCGATATCAGTGGACTTTTGTTTTTCTCTAAGAAAACTGTCATTAACAATGTTTGTTTTAATGTTTAACATGTTTCAAGCTGATATAAATTATTGATCGATACAAATAATTAAATTACAATTGTTATACTAGAAAATTACCTAACAAATTAAGAAACAAAATATCATAACTGAATTTAACTTGAAAATACTATGAAAAATAATAGCTTTTTAAACTTATTAATCAAGTAAAACAATTATATTTTACGTGATAAAATAATTCAAAATATGAAAAATGATTTTTGTTTTAATTTAATTATTTCGCATTGTGCAATAATTTATATTTAAATCGTCGATCATAACGTAAATAAGCTGAAGGTTTCCTTTCCATCAGCTATTGCAGAGGAGGCTCCCAAACGTTTTCAAGGATTACTCCACTTAGCCTTTTATACTAACTATATAATTCAGAAAGATTAACTAATGGGCATCAAGTACTATTTTTGCCTTTGGTAGAAATCGACCGAGATTTATACCGTGGTCTCCTACCATATTTGCCATCACTCTTGCCATTATTCGAAATGTATCGTTATATTTACATTTTCATAGGGATAGAGGTCGATCCTGATTGAAATTAAATTCTTCATCCTCCAAACTCGTCAAAATTATATGGCATTTACTTTTCTAATATAAGTCTCGTGTAAAGTGTATTTCTAAACCTTATAGCAAAAGTCATTTACCATTAAAACTGTTTATTACCTTCTCATTTATGAGTAAATGTTCTATCATTTAAAGCCAAATATTGTTCCAAGTTTCTACTTACAGAGTTTTAACTTTTGTTTTGTATGTAACTTTTCTTGTCTGATTTTGAAGTTAATAAAATTAAAACTAAGAAAAAAAAAATCAAAATCTGTTGCGTTAAGATCTGAGCAGTATGAGATTTTATCGTATTGTTTAATGAAGTAATGCGTTTTCACTTCGAGACAGGCAACAGTGCTCTTGCATGTCTGGCACCTTCTTCTACTTTCTTGTAATGTGTATTTGTATCCCTTCATTATTTGATCTAATGTGTTCAACGTCCAAATGCACATATCAACTCCATCCATGAGTTGATGCCCCGGTTTAATAAATTTCTTTAGTTTTTTTTGTGAGTCACTATATATCTATCCTTTTCAATCTATTATAATACTAAAACTCTGTCGTTCTTGGTTGTTTGCTTGTTTGCTAGCGCACTATCCTCCTCCTTCTACTACTATTATGCCTCCTTTTCTTGCTACTACTATTACTTTTCCTCTTTACAACTACTACTACGCCTCCTCTTCTTCCTCTTACTACTACTACTACGTCTCCTCTTCCTTATCCTACTATTACTACTACTGGTTATAATTCAATAGCTGTAAGTTTTTTTTCCAAAATAAACAAGTATAAACAGAATAAATCATAGCAATCTATCTATATTCTTTTTTTCATTTTTATATACTTTCATAGAAATGTTTCTGTTATGTCACAAAAAACTATTTTCTTTACGTCACAAGTGTCAAGCTCATACATTAATTCCATAGCTAATATAACATACTGACCCCTTAGGGGATGTTTTGCAACTATTCTGTATTACAACTATACTGTCGCAATTTTCTCACAAATAAATCAAATTTGACCTTTTGGCGACGTATTTTTTTTTACTGTGTACGTTTTCAGCGGCCTAATTTTTTTTTTGCGTTTTAAAAAAACAATTGTTAATACTTTTTTTGCATTTTTTTACATCGTTCATTCCCGTATTACGTTTAAATTATTTTAACGCAATTTTCTTACAAATAAATCTACTATTCTACCATGTAAATAGATAATAGTTTACTTTACACGAATAAGGAGGATTTTTTTGTTTGTTTGAGTGATCCGTCTGATTTTTCATTTTAATATACTTTCATAGAAATGTTTCTGTTATGTAAAAAAAACAACCCAAAACTATTTTCTTTACGTTACAAGTGTCACGCTCTTGCATGGATTCCATAGCTAATATAACATACTGACACAACGGATCGCGGGTAGTCTAGTTTATTCTTATAATCCTATACAATTTTCTCTGTTATTCCGAACCTATCTATAACGCAAGCATAATGCAGTATCTGCGTGGAATTTCTTCCTGAATAGTCGTTGATGTTCTGCTATATTCTTTCTTTCTAAGATGCAATTTAGTATAAAACTTAGACTCATATTATCAACAAGTGTAGGCGCTTAATACACCTTAGTAACAGTCTGGGTTTTTTAAGAATCTGTATCCCTGCCTTTCATGCGAATCTACTCGTCACGCTGGTCTATTCATGATTAGTTGAAACGCATGAGTGAATTAATAAACAAAGAATACGAATTTATAAATTCTACAAACAATTATAACCAGATTTAAATATAGTTAGACATTGGAATGTTAAACTGCCAATGTAGTAAACAGCCCTCATACGCACACCTTTCGTTCTTTTGTTGACTGACTTTATTGCTATTTCCACAGTACCCTATCTCAAGCTAACGTTATTATGCAAAATTCATTATATACTTTAGCCCCAGTCTCTATGTATATAAATTTAGGTGTGTATACAGGATTATCTCCTAAACTTATTAATAATTATAAATGTGTGAACCCAGCTTCTAGGCATGAAGTGGCATATTGTAAGATACCTTTACTTTAATATAGTTTTATTTAAAAGTGAGAAGCTTTCCTAAAAATTCAGATACCTCCAAGTTTTGTGACATTTTAAGGATACTTATAAAACATCAATTTATACATGTCTCACAATTTTGCTTTCCTTGAAATATTTTAAATTATTTTATGCGCATGATATAGGAAAACATTCCATTTTAAAATCAAATTTTTGATTTGTGTAAAACTTGATACATAGTCGTGAGAATAAAGAACAATCCCCTGAATTTTCATTTCTTTTTAAAAACCCTTTAGCTTAAGCAGTATATTTTATACGTTGTAAAGAATCAAAACCATGTCATGTGTTTTAAAATTGAAATAATTATTCTTGACACAAGGTTTATTTGCCTCTTGAGTTTTACCTCTGCAAAATGACGTCGCACCGAAGCAAAACATTTACTTACTTGTACTTGAAACGACATTCACATCTCGTACCGCTGCGGCCCAACGGTACGAGATGTGCAAAACGTTTCCTTACCAGGAATTCATTTTACCTATGCATTCATCATGTTTTCCATATAACAAAGATAAGGTTTTTTTTTGTTTTTACACAGGAATCACCACATTATCAAGGCCAAGAGGTCACTCAAGGATAAGGGTTAAAGAGTGTACAGTAGAAATTGGAAAATATAGTAATCATTAGTAATGAAAATTCGGTAAATTTGTTAACTTATATGGAACGGCTCATCAAGAACTTGTTTGTTATATAGTTATTATTATTTGTATTAGACGATACCACTTGTGCGCGTATGTTACGTGAGTTCTTATTAGTAAAGATATGAGTCTTAGTGAGAGTTCTTGTCTTATTACATATGATGTTGTATCTTAGAGAGAGAGAGAGAGATGTGTATGTAATGACATTTTATAACACAGACATATAATAACAATACAATTTACCTTTTTGTAGAAATCACAAACACAAAGATGAGCTTTATCACAAAACACATGATGAATTTATTTCCTTACGGCCGGTCGTGATTTCCTCATTAAGAATTCAAAGTTTCACATTTTAGTTTCTGAAGTGACGTCTCGCTTCAGACGTCCGCCTGTCTCTGAGTTTTCTCACTGACCGTCTCTCCGACCAACTAACTCTCATTTCCTATATTGAGAAATCCATGCATCCCGGCCACGTGAGCAAAATTCACGTGTTTCAACATGCGCGACTTTGCACGTTTCCGACATTGATTTCCCAATAAACTATTTTTTCTTGTGTTGTTTCCACAAAGGAATTCAGCCTACATATCTAATTTATTTAACCCATATTTTATTATCCACATTCTTTTAACAATTGAATAGTTTATTTATTATTTATTTCATCCGAATTAACAATTTACTGGACATTCCATTTAAACCTATTGTTCTTTAAAACTTATGCCCAGGGTTCGATTTCTGCTTTCTCTTATTTTCATTTTAACTAATCTCTCTATTTTTATACTTACATGAACAGGGGACAGCCCTTATCATGTAACAGTTTACGTTAGACTTGAATACAACCATATTGTAGTCACCTAGTAAGCAGGAAAACGGAAGACAATTCCACAGGCGTGCAGTTCTAAGAAAGAAGCTTTGTTCATGGAATCTACGTTTAGGTTTAGGCACAGATAAAGATTGGGGGGAGTTATTGATAGTGTTTTCAGCTTGATGAATGTTTCTTGTGAAAGTTTGGCGAGTGGGGACCATAGACTGAAGCTCAATCGAACACTTTCCATGAAAATAACGATACATCAGAGACAAACTCGCAACATCTCTTCTGTGAGATAGAGGTTGCATGGAAGAGAAAAAGACATCTACGAGGCTACGAAGTCTATTTTGAACTCTATCACTCGATACAAATAAACGTATATAAGGGTATTAGTTGTGAAAGCGTGTGCCAGAAAAATGTTGCTTGCTCTTAAAAACAAATACGAAAAAGTCGCACTTGAGCTGATATTGTTGGGTGAACACGAATAAATTAGTATCGATTGTGAAACAGAGAACAGGTGGACAGATTTATGAAACTAGAAATACGAATTAGAGGTTCATATTTTAAGTATATAAAATCGATTTTTTTTTCTTCTGCTTCTTCTGGGAAGAAGGATTTTCTAAGTAGACCATGGTGAAAGGAAGAGAAAGGAAAAGGGAAAGAGAACAATTAAGCAAGATAAGAAAGAGCAGATAAGCGAGTAAGGCAGACAGAAAAGGTGGAAAGTCGAATAAAAACATATGAGAAGGAATAAGAGAGAGAGAGAGAGAGAGAAAGAGGGAGAACGCGCAAGAAAAAGATAATGAGTGCGCATGAGAGGACGAATGCGTGAGAAGGAGAACCAGAAAATTTGTGTAAGAGAGAGAAGGAGTAAAAAAGAGAAAAGTAAGAGAGAGAACGATTAAAGAGACAA
>NC_136482.1:122078314-122405814 GCF_053919585.1 Euprymna scolopes | reverse complement strand
CAACATTCTTAAAATCTTCCAATCAGTCTACACGAAATTGAATGCATTGCATAAAAAGACGAATTTATTACTGCTACCAAACAAAAAAAAAATCGCAAATAAAGACCAAAATGTACAAAACAGTTGTCTATGTGAGATGACGTCATCCTATACACACCAAAAGCGTTACCAAAATGAATAATGAAATATTTTTACACTGGTCACACTGAAATAAATGGAATGAAGAGCCTCATGCGTAGTTATGTATATTAGCCACATATGAAGGATGATATAAAAAGACACATCATCGAATTATGCAATAGTTGTGCTTTAAGAGCAAAGGCACACCCAATCAGTTTAAGCCGTTATTAAAGTGAACCAAATCTGGTGAAAAATCCATATAGCTTTCGCAAGACCACTGGTGTATTCATATTACTTAATTGTGATGGGCAGCTATACAAAAGATCCAGAAGTGCTCTGAAGTAAGAGACCCACTACAGGGGTAGTAATTAATTTCTTCCATGCACTATTTACCCAGTTGTCGACTGCTTAGTAAGTGACAACTGAATGCGATTTACGTCCACAGATTCAAGGAGTTCAGTGAGATGTTCCAATTTAATTAGGTTACGACTCCCCAGTACCATCCACGATCTAAGAGGATGGTTGAACGCTTCCTCGACACTCTGAAATGAGCTTTTAAGGAAAGCATACAGCATACCTACAGAAACGACATTAGAACAGGTCTTAAAACACTATCAGCATTATTCAAAGCGGGGACTATGTTCAAGCGGAAGATAAGACCTGTCTTAGAAAAGCCTTTACCAAAACAAACAAAAACACTACGTCTCATGAGAAAAAAATTCTACAAGATTTACAAAAATTAGTCGTCTTCCTTAGACAAAATAGTTGGAAATATGGTACATATTTAAGGTCCTAAAATCACACATAAAAGACATCTAAATCAGATAAAAACGCATCAGTTGGATCGTCGATCCAAACAGAAAAAAGTACCGAATAAAAGTATCGAAAAACCGTTCTTTTTATTTCACTTTCGGGTACAGCACATTCTTTCTACCTAAACTTATTATTCGTGCCTTGTTTTACAGCCCTTTCATGTGACAAAAATATTCATTTAGATTTTCATACTCAAACTAAGTTTATCGTTGATATAAATGCTAAAATACATTCAAATTCTATACGTAACATATTATTATATATTTAAATGTAAGAGAATATATACATATGCAATATTAATATATTTGACGCATCTCGTGTATAATATATATATATATATATATATATATATATATATATATATATATATATATGTATGTATATTCCTGGCGTTGATCGGATAAAAGGGAGCACAAAATAACATTTTAATAAAAGAGTTTATACAAAACATTTATGTGATTGCTAATATTTATCTCAAGAGAAAATTCTTAACTTGACGTTTTTTAAAAGATTAAATAAGAACTCTTCGATAGAAAATTGTTCAGCGAGATACAAGACACGTTTGCTCAAATTGTCTATGTTGTTCTAGAGGTACGGATTCTTATAATTTATTTTGAGTTTTCGGCTTCGATTCGATGCAAAAAGTGTAGGAGGCAAAAACCAATGAAGTAATTTTGTCATTATATATACATACACACACATATATATATATATATATATATATGTGTATATATATATATATATATATATATATATATATATATATATATACAAAATATATATGAGAAAATATGCTTATTCAATTATATTGAACTCCTTATATTTATCAATACTTTTATTTATAATTCGTATATATATATATATATATATATATATGATAAATTCCACAGCCAAACAACGTCGCAGCCCGAGATATATATATATATATATATATATATATATATATATATATATATATATATATATATAGTCTGTTTATCATAAAAACATTATAATATTTGTATTATAAGCAGACTATAGATACCAGCTCTCTCCTTCATTTAACACTCTGTAATAATCACGCGAGTTTTATTGGATTAAGATCTAGGAAGCTAATCGATACAACCGGTATATATATATATATATATATATATATATATATATATATATATATATATATATATATATACTATTTAAGCATATAAACAATTATTTTTACCTAGATACATTAATATTGCATGCTTACGCAAACATGTAAACAGGGTTAATGTTGAGAATTAATGTTTGTTTGAGATTAGAAAAGAATCACAGCTAATTTTTTTTTACAAAAGCATCACCACTTATCAAGGCCAAGAGGCCACTCGAGGATAAGGGTTTAAGACTGTACAGTAGACAATTGGACAATAAAGTATTCGTTAGTAATGGAAATTCGGTAAATTTGTTAACATATGAAACGGCTCATTTTACGTTAGACTTGAGCACAACTATATTGTAGTCAGCTGGAAAGCAGGAAAACGGAAGACAATACTATAGGCGTGCAATTCTAAGAAAGAAGCTTTGTTCATGGAATCTATGTTTAGGTTTAGGCACAGATAAAGAATGGGGAGAATTATTGATAGTGTTTTATGCTAGACGGGTGTTCTTGTGAAAGTTGGGCGAGATTGGTGCTCAGTCGAGCACTTTCCTTGGAAATAACGATACATCAGAGACAAACTCTCAACATCTTTTCTGTGAAAAAGAGGTTGCAGGGAAGAGAAAAGGACACTCCCTACGAGGCTACGAATGTATTTTGAACTCTATCAAGGCAGGATAAGTCCTTTGTAGCATCTTCTAACCAGATGTTGCAACAGCACTTCACCCTTGGACGTACCTGGCTCTTATATAGATAGAGAATTGCACCAGTAGTGAGATATCTACTGGATCGATAGAAGGATCCCACCATTTTTCCAGCGGCCTTGGCAACGGATTTAATGTATGTGTTCCATTTGAGATCAAGAGTCAGGTTCAGAAGCTTGTCAAAACATGAGGCCTCTCCAAGACCAGAGTCATTCATTTCAATTGACGCCAGATGGGGATTAGAGCGTTGATGATGTAACGATGAAAGCTTCGTTTTAGATGCATTAAAAGTAACCACCTCTTTCCTAATTGTACCATTTGCTCAAGATCCGAGGATAGAGAATCGGAGGGAACTTGGTCGTTTACGGTCTGAGATGTGCTACCATAGATAGTAGTGTCATCAGCATAAATGCCTACGAATGATGTAAGGATGTGATTTGGAAGATCCTTAATGTAGATCAGGAAGAGAGTTTGTTTCCAGAATGGACCCCTGAGAGACTCCAGTATTAATATAGTGAGCTTCTGATTTCTGCCCATCTACCACTACTCTTATGAATCTATCAGAGAGAAATGATTTAATAATTGAGGAGACATTTCCAGCATTTCCAGAAGATTTATCCCCCCCTCTCTCTCTCTCTCTCTCTCTCTCTCTCTCTCTCTCTCTATGTATATATATATATATATATATATATATATATATATATATATATATATATATATATATAGACTAAACATGTTTATGGGAAAATTGAGAAAACTATTCTTTTATATAAATTCATTCATGCGCCAGAAAAGTTTGTAATTGCATGAATATTAAGATTAATTTTTCTTTGTGAATTGATTTTCAGAAGAATCAATTTAAATTTAAATTTTGTGTATCTATCATGCATGATTGTCGTATATATATTCATTGTACCAAAGTAGTTCAAGAAATAATGACATGAAACATTATTCTTCGTCTATTAATCTCTCTGTATTATATATATATATATATATATATATATATATATATATGAATTTTGATTTTGTTTTGTGTATTGATATTTATTATAAAAACTTGATTAAAATAAAACGTTATTATATATTGATCATGGAATCGCATTTATCAGGAAATGATTTAGCTAACTTGCATATTCTTTTAAACATTACTTTAAACTAATTTCCTATTAGTTTTTTCGGTTTCTTATGAGATGATCATCTTCAGTTTACTATTCCATGTAATTATATTTACTTGCGCAATATTTGCATAAAAACATTATAGTAAACACAAACCTCTTTCTCTATATATGTATGCATATATATATATATATATATATATATATATATATATATATATATATATATATACATATATAAGAACATCTAAGTAAATCGCGAAATGTCCAAACAGTCATACGGGGTGGACGAGCAGCAAGAGTTTAGCCTCCTTACTGTGGGGGGTCCCGATTTCGAATCTCACTAGATTCAACCACTCGGATGCATCGTAAACGACTAAACACGTGTCTGTTGATAATTATATTTTAAAAACGATATATATGCCGTTCCCTATATGGGACACCAAATTGGTTAAAGGGAAAATTATTCCCAACTCGCATTTAGGTAAAAATGCACTTTCGTAAATAATTGAGTTCGTTCAAAACGTATCGCAAAAACAAAAACAAATAATATCTAAGTAAATCGCGATATGTTCAAACAGTTGTACGGGATGGACGAGCGGTAAGAGTTTAGGTTCTTTACCGCGGAGCCGAAATTTCGAATCGCGCTAGATTCAGCCACTCTGATGAGCCGGAGACGATGAAACACGTGTCAATAGATAATTGTATTTTAAAAACTATATGTATATATATATATATATATATATATATTGCGATAGGTATGTTCATATGTCTATTTCTATACATCGATTATCTGTTTTAATATATATGCAATATTTCATTTTCCTATCTTAAAAGATGAAATAAATGTCCGTCGATGTCACTTCATCCATTCGTCAAACAATGCTGATTGATCTGTACGTGCATTTTTCTATACTCAGTGCGCGCCTATTTGGGGAAACTGGAAAAACAAATATTGGATCTAATTTTACGTGAGTTCGAAGTCAATTCCTTTTTCATTTTGGTCCTTTCTCATCGACTACTTGCATCAGGTTTTATTCATGCACAACTGGAAACTCCTTTAATGGCATAGAACGAAGGCAAAAAAAAAACAAAAACAAAACAAAACAAAAAAAAAACAGAAAATAAGAAACATTCGATTTCAATCAAATATTCTCTTTACAATATGTAAATCTTTGATTAAAATTGTCGTTACGTAGAAATTGTATCAAACCAATATTTTCTAATGAAATACTTGTTCAAATTGATTAAATTTGTCATTTTTTTTAATTTAATTTTTGAAAGATTAAATAAAACATGTTAAAGAACGACTGGATTTTAATAAAAACAGAAAATGCATGCTGAACTAATATTGTATTTCTAAATGTAAACATCAATTTTCAGGCGCTTAATTAATGAGATTTGAGATAAAGTTGTCTTTCGTGTGTGGTTTAATACAAATGTGAAGAAAGAAATTGGATGAAAACGATTTGGTTAATGAATAATAGTAATTATGTTTTATATAATTAACAACTAAAAAATAATTATTGTTGGAAATGATAACGCATTAAATTGTCTGTCGTTCAGCTACCGTATATTAGAGATAATTATCTCCATTTAAATATAAAATAAATAAAGCTATTATTATTGGTTAGTGGTTAGAATTTGTCTCATCTAACTGTTTTTATTCATAAAATTATAGATACTGCAAATGTAAATTTCAAAAATAAAACATACTTGTTTTGTACTATTTACCCAATACTATTGTCACAATAGCATCTATATATCTACAAAAGTGAACGTGTCTGTGTGTGTGTCTGTGTGTGTCTGCGTACATTTCTTTACGCAATAACTTTGTAAATTTGTAGTCTGCAGAAGCGAAATTTGATATACAGAATACGGAGATTTGGAAAAATATTTGTGGTCGGTTTTCGAACAGAAATTTAGCTGTTAAGGGGTCAAAGTTCAATGATTTTACCTTCGAGAACTCTTCCAAACACCTTCGCCAATTTTGGGTCTAAACACTTGACATTTTCAATATAAGTTCCTTGTATATGGATCTAATTTAATAACTTGATTTGAACCCAAAACAACAAATGTTAAGGGGTCATAATAGAAGTCAAAGTTAAAAAAATTACCGCTTTTTTTTCTTTCATACACCTCCTAACACCCGGGCAACGCCGGCCTGAAATACTAGTACTATATAAATGAGTAATATATAATTGTTAACCGCGATGGGGTAGGAATGCTCGATCTTCAACAGTGATTATTGTCTTCCATAGTTGTTGTTGTCTTACCACATTTTGACCAACTAATCCTCTGGCCAGCTTTGGGTAGGATTTAAACTTGGAACTGTAGAGATACAATGTTTCTATTCACTGCGCCACGGGCCCCGGAGGGCGATCAAGGCTGGATTTTTGGGCCTTATAAATCCAAGCTTCTTTTATCTGATCTTCCATGTTCGGATCCGTACTGAATGACATATATCATTATATATTATTTAATTATTACAATTCTTATTGAAATGAGTAATTTGTATATTTTATTTATTTATTTGCGGATTATTATCCTCATCTTTATAGTTGTTGTTTCAATATTGGTCCAACGGGAAACTATGCTATTTAAAAATCAGTCCAATGGGTAAACTATACGTTCTAAAATGTAGCGCGGGTGGTTAAATGCAGAAATACATTTTAAAAAGTCGTAATTGATTAAATAAAAAAATAATGACGGTGGTTCAGACCGAACTTTTTCCAAAGTGAAATGTTGCAAAAAAAAAAAAAAAAAAAAAAGGAAACAAAATAATAATAACGGCGGGGAGAGGGTTTAAAATGCCAACGTCAAATCAGGACTGTAAATCGATTCTGAAAATGTGGGATCGATTTATTAGAACCTTGTATGTGAAAATGAACTCTCTTCCAAATCTTTAAATATTGATTTTTTTTTAATTTTTAGAATCTGGTAGCTTAGTGTCCAATAATCCACAGAAGGTGTTCAAAAAAGGCTGTAAAAAAATTGTAAGGGAATTGCCGAATGTTAAGATGCACCTAAATATTAAAAAATATTTTCTTTACCCAAGTTGTACGTGATTAAATCGGGAACTTGATTAAAAATATACGTTTTTCGTGTCTAAAATTATTTATTTAATATTATTTTATTTGTATTTTTCATTGCAAAATGGAATTGTTTAAAAAAAAAATCAAACAAAAAAAATCAAAGCAAATATGTATTTATAGTGTAAAAAATACGTGATCAATTTACATATTTAAAAAAAAAAGTTTTTTTACGACCTAACCCAGCGTAGTTGACCCCCTAAAAAGAAATCAAAATCTTCTTTTGTTTGGTTAATACGTTTCGACGGCCTATAAAGATAATAGGAAAGAAGGAATTTTTTTAAAAAATAATTAAAGTTTAATATTTTAACGCGTTGGATCACTTTTTTTTATATAAACGTAACGTAAAATGAGACTCCACTTCTTGGCGAAGTAGCTAGACATGTAATTGTTAGCATTTTTTTTTTTAATTTGGTGGCGGGGTGTGGGTAAGAAGGAAAAATGGGGTAAGGGTGGGGACATAAGTTCCAAATACTTTTAAAATACGTAGAAACACTTTAAAAAGTCGGTGTGGGAGGACTTTTCATTTTTTGTAAAGATTTGATTTGAAAAGATATCACCGTTGGTTGGTTGGTTGTTTTTGTTTTAGGGCATATCAACCTTTTTCAGGTTATTTAATGCGGAATCTAGTTATTTTAAGGAACGATTTTTAATGGAGTATATTTGTTTTTTAAAGTCAGATTCTATTTAACCCATAGTTGGGACCCTATCAGGTGCTACCACTCCGGGTCAGAGTGGACCTGGGAGCAATGGCAATTAAAGGGTGGCTCCACACTCCCCAAGGCCCCGCAATGTGGGGCCTCACCATCGGATATAGTTTTAGGTCATATCCAGGACCGGTATCACTGTTAAATATCAATTAATCAGTTAATTATTATTTCCTGATATTTTTAAGACTTTTAACACACACACACACACACACACACCCACACACGCACACACACACACAAGTAGAGTGGACTTGTACAATGCACACCCCCTCCTTTTTTCACATTTTTTTCAACGGATTGCGTCCCTCTTATATAAAGGATTTTAAAAATTTAATCTGAACTGAATCCGCCTTTTCATGTTGACCTTTATTATCCAATGTATTCCGCATTGTTTTCACATGTCGCCATGTTTGTGGATTCAGTTTGTTTTGCGTGCGCAAAATTGTGCATTGTTTTCACTGATTGCCACTTTTGATTTCGCACACGCGTGCATTCAATTTTTGCGCGTTTATACAGTAATTATGTATAATCACTTGTACTTTAATATATTAATTTTGTATACTAACTATTCCATAGCAAGCGAAACATATACTGACCCAACTGGTCACAGGTAGTCTAGTATATATATATATATATATATATATATATATATATATATTTACTAGTGGTGAAAAAACCGGAGTGCTCAATGTGTAGCCAGAGCAGTATATAGGAGATTTATTACTGTGAGTCCAGGATGAGTTTACATATTGTTTCAGCTGGAGGAAAATCCTCAAAAAGAAGAGGAAATAACGGACTAGCATCGTCAGAATTCATAGATGGAGTCCATCTATGAATTCTGACGATGCTTTTTGATTTTCCTCTAGCTGAAACAATATGTAAACTCATTCTGGACTCACAGTAATAAATTTAATATATATATATATATATATATATATATATATATATATATATATATATAAATATAATCGAATCAATCGTAAAATTTCCCTAAAATATCTAATATATCTTGTTATTTCAGACTTTTCAAATACACATATTTATATTTATGTCGTTTGGTAATAAATTATACACATACACATACGCAGACACACTTATAAATTATACACATACACATGCGCAGACACAGATAGACATATAAATTTATAAATAATATATAAACATTTTTCCGTTCTTTATCATCCATTATGAGTTTATACACAATTCAGGTTATTTGTAGTATTTTTTGTTGTTGATTTTAATTTTTGTATCCATGGCAACTTATATTTATATGGTCTTATGGTCTCACTATCGATTGGTACGGAGATAGATCGATACATAGTAAGAGGATGGGTTTAAGAGAAAAAAAATAGTTGCCTGATCTCCAAACCAAATGGACTGCAAACAAATAATTATTTACATAAAGAGACCGAGTAAGATTCAGAAATAAAAAAAGATTACACGAACAGAAATCGACACAAAGACGGAAATTAAAAAAAACACACACACACACTCACACACACACATACATATATATATATATATATGTATATATATATATATATATATGTGTGTGTGTGTGTGTGTGTGTGTGTGTGTGATGATACTTACATAGAAAATATAAACATTCTGCTAGCACCAAAAAACGCCAAAATCAGATAAAAAGCCGAACGTTGAGAAATACTGCATTCTACTTTTACTCTCCAAACTACACATACGCGATATACACGTATAATGTATCAAATATAATAATGCATTTTATATCCATAGATACACCCCCATATATATATATATATATATATATATATACACACACACACAGACACATATTTGTGTGTGTATATATATATATATATATATATATATGCAAATATGTGTATATATATATTATAGAGTGTTATAGACAAGGTATATAAGAGCAAAGAGTATTGAAGTCATGAAAAGCTCAATAGGTCTTGTTACCTATAGCTATATATAGAAAGGGGAGGTATTCATAATTGTAAGATTGTCAGGTTTACATAGAGGGAACGTAAACAAAATCCAATTTTTTCATGTACGATAATTTAGGAAACGATATCCTTTTATTTATTCGATATTTACAAATAAAAGCATCGAGCAATAGTTAAAATATTTCTGGATATTGTCTCCTCATCAGCATGAATGGTGTGTGTGTGGGGGTGGAGGAAAGACACTAAAACTGTTTTAATAAGCTTATCTTTGTTAATTTATTTGTTGAATTTTACATGAAAAAATTGGATTTTCTGTACCCCCTTACGTAAACTTAATAATTTCACAATCATTTATCCCTCACCTTTATATATATATATATATATATATATATATATATATATATATATATATATATATATATATATATATGTGTATATATATATATTCTTTCGTAATCTCGTGTCATTTTATTTATTTAATCTATCACCGCTATATTTCCAAACACAAATTTTTTAATCTCTACGATATTTTAATTTTTAGACGTAATCCGCTACACTAGTTTACTCTAATTTATTTTTTTTCTCTCATAAAATGTATATATATATATGTATATATGATATCTAATTTACATAAGGAAAACACGTTGCTCTCCCCCATCATTATATATAGCCCCAATCCTCCGACTCTCTCGTCAATGACCATCCCGCATAAATCGGGCGAAACGTTGAGTATCCAGGTCCTTCCACCTCCATTTTATTTCATATATATATATATATATATATATATATATATATATATATATATATATATATATATATATATACTAGCATTTCAGACCGACGTTGCTCGGGTGTTTGGAGGTGTATGCTGAGCAAAAAAAAAAAAAAAAAAAAAAACCGGTCAATCTTTGTAACTTTGCCCCCTATTATGACCCCTTAACATTTACTGTTTTGGGCTCAAATCAAGTTATTAAGTTAAATCTATGTTCAAGGAACCTATATCTAAAACGTCAAGTGTTTAGACCAAAAATTGTCGTTTTAGTTTGGTAGAGTTCTCAAAGGTCAAATCGTTGAACTTTGACCCCTTAACAGCCATATTTCTGTCCGAAAACCGATCACAAAGATATTCCAAAATCTCAGTACCCTGGATATAAAATTTCGAGTCTGTAGACTAAAAATTGACAAGGTTATTGCGTAGGGAAATGTACACAGACACATAGACAGACAGATACACAGACACACAGACACGTTCAGTTTTATAGATATACTAGCATGGGTGCCCGGCTTTGCCCGGGTATTTGGAGATGTACGTTGAGCAAAAAAAAAAAAAAAAAGCAGTCATTTTTTTTAAAATTTGTATCCCTATTATGACCTCTTAAAACTTAAAACGTATTGTTTTGGGCTCAAATCAAGTTATTAAGTTAGATCCATGTCCAATGAACCCATATCTAAAATTTCAAGTGTTTAGACACAAAACTGTCGGAGGAGTTTGGTAAAGTTCTCAAAAGTCATATCGTTGAACTTTGACCCCTTAATCGCCAAATTTCTGGCCGAAAACAGATCACGTCGATTTTTCCAAATCTCAGTGCCCTGTATATCAAATTTCGAGTCTGAAGACTTAAAAGTGACAGAGTTATTGCGTAGGGAAATGTACACACACACAGACACACAGATACAAAAATACACAGATACACACACAGACAGACACTTTCACTTTTATAGATATATAGAGACCATGAGTTATCCTTTCAAAAACCAAAAGATGGCAACAATGTACACTAATGAATTTTAAATAGATAATATCTGTTTTAAGCATAATATATATATATATTAAAAAGCAAACGTCAACCCAAAATCTTAAAACACATCCTTACTTCCTCAAAACTCGTCCCACATACTACGAAAGGAGTTACAAAATGCAACAAACCGCGATATGGAGTATGTGACATATTAATAGAAGGTAACACATACACATTCAAAAACCCGGCACAAACATTCAAAATAAAAAAGGATCTAAATTGCACCTCCAGAAATGTAGTATATGCACTAAGATGCACAACATGCAACAAATCCTACATAGGCGCCACCAAAAATTTCAGCAATAGAGTGGCCTTACATAAGAGCAACATCAAAATTGCAGATAACATACACCTCTATGTTTCAAAACACGTACACACATGCAGTGGAAACAGCTTCAAAATAATGCCAATCTTCCAAACAGACAATTATTTTTATTTACTTACACAGGAAAAAAAAACTTTATCACCAAATTCACTCCTGAACTGAACAGAACCTAATACCATCACACAAAAACATGAAATGCAAGGTACACTCGCATGCACACCCATACACATACACATACACACACCCACACATAAATCAGAACCGACACATTAAAACACACACACGTGCGCGCATACAACCACACACAGACATAACACCCCTATCTCTAATACAACACACTGAACAATACCAACCCTACTTAACCTCGAAACCAATAACACTAGGAGGCACCTAGAACCATAGTATAATATCTGTTCCAACACCTCGCTCCCTCCTCAGTCAGGGGAGGAGAACCTCCTCATGACTGAAACGACTATCTTCCCTTCTATCATCCCCCTCCCATACCTACACCCCCCACAATGCCCCCCCCCCTCTGGGGAACAAAATCTTCCCCACACTAGGAACCGATCCTGGGTCTGGCCATACCCACATGGGATGACAAATAAATAGAAACATTAAAAAATCCCCTATTTTAAATACACCCCTCTTTCTAAACAAACATAATATAAGACTAAAACGAAAAATCACAATACTAAAATCCAAGAATCCAAAAAATAAATATCAAAATAGAATGCCTACCCTTACTTCAGAAGAGCCAGTCCCCCCTCCCCACACATACACATTAGTAACGACCTCGGACCACAGCCGCCTTCCTAAGAAAGCAAATAACCCCAAAATACTATGAAACAATATACACATTCCCAAACCAATAAAAGCAAACACACACACGCACACACACGCGCACACACACACACACATAAACACACACGCACACGCACGCCCCGCCACACACCCTACCCCACCCTAAAGGAAAAGAAAAAACACATTAGCAGAAAGAGATAGCGACTGACTACAGCGAGGTGAAAATCTCCCTGGACAAACAAAAAAAAAAAAAAAAAAAAGTAATAAAAATTCAGCATACCAATGTATAATAAACACTTACAAGCCTCCACCCCTTGGAAAAACTTCAAACTAACTAGAAAATCGCCATTTTTACACATTTGAAAATAATTTCTGACGAGGACGCATCAGACCGTCTGAAACGTACGTGAACGATTTCAATGACTTAAAAACATTATTACAATGATCCAAACATAATTCTCAATGAAAAACCAAGACACGGAATAATAAAATAATGTTAAAAAATACACATTGCTGGTGACTACTCCCTTATTTAAATATATATATATATATATATATATATATATATATATATATGTGTGTGTGTGTGTGTGTGTATATATATATATGCAAACATATATATGTGTGTGCATATATATATATGTATGATCAAGCGTCAGTTTAAGAAGAACTAATAAAAAATTATGAGTGTGAATTTACTCCAATTTGTAGTTTTTTTGTGTGATAATTACTGGCATAATACTCCGAAGGTTTACATTCACTTCCATTAAGTTTAATGGTATTCACAATTCGAAATATAATATATACATCAGTATATATACTTTCTTGTTGCCTATTCTGCATAGAACGTTAGAATTTACATCAACAATGATAAGTAAAAGAATATTTACGACTATAAGATTACAGAGTGGCGTCCAGAATTTTTTTTTTAATTACTGATATTCTGATATAACGCATGCGTAGTTACTTATTATGTCTTCTATATTTATATGACGTTTAGTGCAGATGACTTAGAAATCAGATTCGTTCTTACTCCCTTCTAACACGTTGACAAATATACAATAAAATTAATATTAGAAAGAAAATATAAAAATTAAAAAATGTAAAATTAAAAACCTAGTTCATAATTTTTATTGTTATGAGACATTTTTATGACCTTAGTTTATCATTATTTTATAGTTCTAAACTTAATTTTTTATTTATATAATTGTGTGTATATGCGTATATATATACATATATATATATATATATATATATATATATATATATATATATTTCTGCCTAGATATACTTTTCTCATCCTTTTACATTTCTATCATTATTTCTTATTATATACATATTATATTAACTTTTGTTTATTTTTTCTTATCATATAATTCTACTTTCCATTCACTCTACGTTTTCTAATAGTATATATTTTTAACTACTAATGCACTTATGTCTATACTTAGTTCTGACGGGAAAGAGATATTTATTTTAAGTTGAAACGTGGAAAATTATACATATTATATATATATATATATATATATATATATATATATATATATATATATATATATATATATATATATATATATATATGTATGTACAGGGTGTCCCAGAAGTCGCGCACCATATATTTATATTTATATTTTTTTGTTTCAGATTTTATTCGATATGGGCGAGAAATTAACAATGCAAGAAAGAGTTAAATTGATTTTTGTGTTTGGAAGAGATGGGGCTACATACTGCTCGGTAGCTAAAGAATTCAACCGCACTCATCCCGAGCGAGAAAAACCATTAGGCCATACCACTGTCTGCCGTTTGATCAAACGTTTCCAAGAAACAGGTTCAGTTGCTGACCGCAAGAGATGTGGTCGACGAAAGAGTGTAACTGATGAGAAAACATTAAATATGGTTTTGGCGAATGTTGCTAGAAGCCCCGTGAAATCAGTAAGGAGAATAAGCCAGGAGCTTACGATTAGCAAATCATCAGTACATCGTATTCTTAAAACACAGAAATAAAGAGAATCGATGCATGTATTCAGACGTGAACAATTTGAGCACCTATTGTAATTTTGATTAATAAAATTGATATTCATTGATATTCATATTTGTTTTTATATAAATCTACATGGTGCGCGACTTCTGGGACACCCTGTATATATAATAAAGTATAATTGAGGTATATATCCTTTTCTTTTAGAACTAAGTAGTGTTATTTGTGAAAATCAAAATTACATTATTGAGATATATAATTACATATGTTTGAAAAACATGCTATTAAAATTCTTTTCAATTAACTCAATTTCCGGTGATAAAAGTTTTAACATTTTGTATAAATGTCTTCATTATCAAAAATATAAATCCAACAAATGTCCAACGTGTTGTTTTAATTGATTTCAATTAATATATTTGCACTGATTGTGAAAACAAAACATAGTTAGCTTTAAAGAAGTAAACAAACGAATGTTTTATGCCTATTCGTCTCAAGAACTCACAAATTACTTATTGTCCTAAATAACCTTCTATCCTCCTTTTCACTAATTACGAGCTATCGCTCAGTGTGAAAACAGTTCGATTTTGAAGTATAGTGCGGTCATTAATGTACGGCACAAGGTACCCATCACAATTATCAATAATCAATAAGATACTGAAAGTAGGCTTTACTATACTCTCACTTTAATATATATAGTGCGACTAATTTTTATTATTTATTTATGGTGTAATATTGAGCCTGGATAACAATAAAAATATGAATGTGTAATATTGAGCCTGCATAACAATAAAAATTATGAACTAGGTTTTTAATTTTACATTTTTTAATTTTTATATTTTCTTTATAACGACGATAAAATCCAAGTTGCGCATACACGCACTTTTCAGATGGAGTTTGATCTACATTCTTGTGTCCTATAGAAAATGACCTGAATTGTAAATATTACGGAAAACAAAGAAAGGCTTACATTCCAGATCGGAAAGTTAGAATTCCATAATGAAAAAAGAACGAAGAATAATTAAATATTTACATTTCAGGAATGTCGGTTGATGTCATTATAAGACACGGATAACATAAACAGAAAAAAAGGTAAAAAAGAGGAAAACCGACCGACAGTCGTCCAGTGTGGCTGACACACTCCACCATCGCCTTACACACACACACACACACACACACACACACACACACACACACACACACACACACACACACACACACACACCGCTAAACGCAGTTGTTCTTTTCCGTCTTTTATGTCCATGACCAAGAGTAAATTCCAAATAAACTTTTATCTTAATATAATTCCTCTTTGTTGATTTTGATAACAGCGATAAAAGCATTCTCAGAAGTATATACGTTCGCAATAATTTGAAAAGTGCAAAATAGAAAAGTATATATACATTCAATAACGTAACATGTAGAATTAACGTTAGAAAGAAGAAACTTAACACTAGTTGGTCATTTCTCATTATAATTCAGTTAACCTAAACAGGGGCGACGAAGAATATCAGATTTTACGTCATCACTAGTTTGACTGGAGAATGTCACGCCGACTTGGCGTTACTAAAAGGTGGAATAAGGGTTGGTAGGGAGAGGGAAGAGTTGGTTGTTGGTTGGTTTTGTTTTACAGCATATCAACTCTTTTCGAGTTATTTAATGACGAATCCAAAGATTTGGAAGAAAATTTTTTAATAGAATATATTTGTTGTTTTCAAGTCGGTTTAACCCATAGTTGGGAGCCTAACAGGTACTACCACTCCGGGTCATAGAGGACCTGGGAGTAATGGTAATTAAAGGGTGGCTCTACACTCCCCAAAGCCCGCAAGCTGGGGCCTCACCACTGGATATAGTTTAAGGTCATATCTAGGACCAAGAGAGGGAAGAGTAATGTTTTATGCTGGTTTCTTTCTAAGATACCGTACATGCTGCTTCCTTGCATCTTTCCTACAGAAATGTATTCATATTTTACGAACAAAACACACACACATACATATATATATATATTAGCAAAATATTTATCATAGTTTAACTCTTATTTTGCTTTTTAGTACATAAAATTAGTATTTTGGATATTTATTTTGATTTAATGCATTCATGATAGAAAAACATTTTTTTTCGCTAGAATGCTATGAACAGGTAGTACAGTTTGGTTTTAGCCAAAAAGCCAAGCAATCGCTTCTCATCCACTAAGCGATAATAACTTGCCCTCAAAGTAGAAACGTAATTAAATATGAAAAAAATAGTTTATCTCGCAATGTAAACAAGAAAAAATTCAAATACAGCCAGTACGAAATCACTTAGCTAGCCTATGCATCCCCCTGACAATATAAACACCTTGTATAAATTATTCACCTACTTCTCCGAACATTTTTATCATTTAAATCCATAATTTCTCATTAATTACTTCCTTAACACTTGTGAATGAATTATTCTTTTGCCTATCATTCTTATAGCCGCATACCTCTTCGGTCCTACCACATTTCACTCTAATTTCCTTAGCATAGATTAGTTCACTTATCCAACATGTTTTATTTCCGTTTTACCCATTACATGAGATACACGCACGTTTACACATAACCCTCCTAAAGTTTGTTAGAGCTTCATAAGTTTAATTTAATATGCTTATAATCCCTTAATGATTAATAAATTCTTATTATAATCCCATTAATATGATAATGAGAATTTTATGATTTATAATTTCGTAATATGTTATTTTCGTTTTATAAAACCAATCCTACATAAATTCGTGTTATTTGCAACTAATAAACGCTTTTCAATCTTTCAATACCACTTTACTAATTTTTAATACTGACCTGATTCACTCTTAATGTATTATATTAGGTCATCCTATAAGTTTTGTCCGGATTTTTCCTTTGTTTTTAAATTGAAGGACACTTATAAAATATTGTGTATTTTTTTTTACATTTTTATTTTTAAATGCATTTTAACTGAGTAGATTTTTTTACCGACCGATAAATCTAAAATTTGTTTCCTACTAACATGGAAGTACCTTTGTTTCCTACTAACATGGAAGTACCTAAGAATTATTCGAGGCATATAATGCTTTATGAGTTCAAGACAGGGAACTCAGCAGCTGAAGCGGCTAGAAATATTCACTTAGTTTATGGGAAGTAATGTGTGAATGAAAGAACTTGCAGTAGATGGTTTGCGAAATTAAGAAGTGAAGAATTAACCCTTGAAGATGAATATCAAACCGGACGTCCAGTTGAGTTTGATGATAAGTTTCCTGAGGAAAGCCTGCTTTATCAGTTGAGGAATTGGCAATAAAACTGAGTTCAAACCATACATCTGTTCATTGTCGTCTTCAACAACATGAAAACGTTTCTAAACTTGGAAAATGAGTGAGTGCCTCATGAATCGTCTGCTCTTCTCTAAATTCTCGCAATTTTTTGGATGGACTTGTGACGAAAAATAGATATTTTATTGAAATGTTAAGCTTCATAGACAATGGCTTCGTAAAGACCTCAGCCACATCCAAACAGAGAAGTTTATGTAAATAAGGTTCTTCATTCAAAATGGTGGAATTGCCAAAGAATAATCCACTTTGAATTGTTACCACCTAATGCAACAATTAATGTTCAAATCTACTGTCAGCAATTATAGCGTTTGAACCAAGTTCTAAAGAGGAAAAACTGTTCCAGTGAATCAAAATGGTGCGATATTTCATCAGGACAATGCACGACCCCACATAGCAAGACTCAATTATCAAAAATAGAAGAACTTGGTTGGGAGAAAATTCCTCACCCACCCTATTCTCCAGGCCTTGCTCCTTCAGACTACCATTTGTTTCGTAGCTTACAAAATTATTTGGAAGGAACAGTTTTTGTAACGTAGAAAGATGTTGAATGTGACATTTGTAAGTTCTTCGAATCAAAGCCAAAATTATTTTACAGTGATACAGTCATATGCTTGTAAATAGATGGAAGGAAGTCTAGATAATAAGGGAAAGTATATTGATAGTTAAACCTTTAAGAAAATGTAACATTGGTCACTTCTTTTCTTTATTCATAAATTCAAACAGAACTTCTGGATGAACTGATACTTTCAGCTTAAACATTTTTAGCCTAATGGTATTTACTTAATTATCATTCTCAACCTTAATGCTATGTATGTAATTAGATGTATATATATATATATATACATATATATATATGTATGTATATACATGATTATATATATGTGTGTGAGAGAGTATGTGCATCAATGCAGCTATTTCTTAAATTATAAACAAATTCAAAAAGATATCAATATTATAAAATTAAAAAATATTTCTATTAACACAGACACACACACACACACACACACACACACACACACACACACACACACATATATATATATATATATATATATATATATATGGAAATTTGAAAAGCTGACAGCAATTGGAAAGACCGGAGCAGCAAAGGTGAGGAAAATAAGAAAAACAAACAAACAGATAGACGGGACTGTTCGAGAGAAATGTGTAATTATTTATTCATCTATCACTCCTCTACTATAATAGTCAGCAAACCAAGTTGCTGGCATGTCCGGAGTACATAAAGTACATTGGTGGTATGGTACTTTGATTAATTTCGAGAGAAAATACCCCCCCATTTTCCAAAAGATAACAAGAGCTTTGAAACTCTAAAAAAATTGTACGTGTATCGGTGTTTATTTTTCGATTTCAGAGCACCTTACCGAACCTTACACGATGCTATTTTTAAATTTCTTTTTTACTGTCAATCCCATTCTTTGTTGGCTTACTGTTTTGCGAGTGAGTATCCTGACAACGATTATCAAGGTTAAATTTTGGGCCCATACTTTGACAGCCCCCCCCTCACAAAATAGGGTGTCTATTCTGATAGCCATTATGTTTGATTTTAGCCAAATTATAATTTCTATAGAGTATTTTGTTTACTTTTCATTCCCGGACTCTTTATCGACACTGCACATACATTATTTTTGTTTACTTTTTTTCTTTTAGGAAAATCTCATTTATATTTGTCCGATAAAAGCAGTTTATGAGATATAAAGACCTGTATTATGCACTTCAAATTAGTGACCATCAGCCTTGTACGCACGCGCGAGGAACAAATCTAATTCTGTCCGAGCGACTCTGCCGATTCCAATTTTTTTGTTAGTTTATAGTATTTGCATGTGGATATTCTGACAATGATAATCAAGGTTAAATTTAGGGGAAATATATTGATACCCTCCCACACACATTGGGGTGTATATTCCGATAGATATTCTTAACATGGGGAGGTTGGGGATGTCTATTTTAAAAGTCATTCTTTATATGAGGATATTGGGCGTGCCCATTTCGAAAGCTGTTCTTAACACGAGGAGGTTGAAGCTTGGGCGGCAACAACAACAACAACAACAACAACAACAACAACAACAACAACAACAACAACCGTACTTTAATTTTTAATGAGGGAAGTAGGCTTCCCCCGGACAACGTCGGTTAACGGGTCCTACGAGTATATCAGCATATATAATATTTTAATTGCAGAAATTCCCCTCTTGATCAATGTACCGTGCGTTTTCAACAACATATGCCACATACAAATTTATTCTGTATAGACTATTAGCCACTAATTTATGTAACTTTTGAACGACATTTTAGACACATTTAGTCATTGTAATAAAATTTTACATTTGACTCTAAGAGTAATTCAATAACAATCGCAGCGTCTTAAGAGGAAGTTGGTCTAATTTTACCCCCTTAATATTAAATCCTCCTACCGCCCCCAGTAAAGACCGGAAGGAAATATATACATTCTACAGATATTGTGCTTGCATTCTTCGTAACTGGATCATAAACTCAGAGAGGTAACATAATCCTTCCATTTCCCGATTAAAAAAATAAATTTTCCCTTCTCAAATTCCGCCCATTCATAAACAGATGCTCCAGAACTTTTCAAATATGGCGGCACTCTCTACAAGAGGGAATCGTTTTAAACAAAAATAACCAAAATGCAAACGTAATATCTGCTAATAAACAGAAATTTAATAACTGATAACTTTACACTTACCTATGCACACATTAACAACACGCCACTACCCCCACCCCCCAAAAATCGAACCATGAAAGAAATATGAGCGGGTTCCATTGTTTATTTTTTTATTTTGGAACGGCTGTGCGAACCTTACAGGATACTATTTTTTGTTTTCTTCTCATTTATTTTCCTACGATGAGCTAGATTTCAATTATTTTACTTTCCTTGTTCGCATAGATATTCGACTACGAGGGGGAGATCGAGCGCGCGCGCGAGAGAGAGAGAGAGAGAGAGAGAGAGTTGGGAAGAATATATACGGAGAGAGAGAGAGAAAGGGAGAGAGAGAAGAAATAAAAACTGGTGTAATTATTGTTCGCCGTGAAATGTTTTTTTCTTCGGCATAAAATAAAATGTAAAAAGCAAGCGAATGTTTGTATACGCTACCCAGAAGCAAATCGGTATCGCATTATATATATCTAATAGGCTTATTGATGTAGTTAACAATAAATTAAATCACCATATTATGCATTTTTCTCCGTGTTCTCCTTGAAAATAAGCCTATGAAGGTATATTTAAAATGTCAATATAATTCTTATTTATTCGCCAAAAATTAATATCGTGATGTTTAACAATAGTAATGATTGTCGTCACCACGCAGAGATATACAAACATACCAACGAGATGAGGAACATGTAGGAATCAAATAATAAAAATTCTACTTTCCGTTTGTCGTGATGTCGAAGAGAATGTCTCAATGCGAAAAGTATAAAAAATATTACACTGTAATTTTCTTTCTATTGATTTTATAAAAGCGCTAACCAATAAAGTGTAAGTACATTATATGCATAAAAGATGTGATATATGTCACTGTTGGCAATTTAGATAATTTTAATGATGGAAAGTCATATTTTCTATTTTATAATTTCATTCATATTATGAGCGCGTTGTTGGATATTTGAAATAAAAATGAATACGTCAATTCAATACTAAGTTTAGCTATCAAATAATATTTGAAAAAATCTGAGAATATGAAATTGAACTAAAATTTTACTTTTTATTCATTATTTGTCATTGGTCATTAAATGTTTCGTTCGTCTGGAAGATTGCTTCTTTTGTTCTTTAAAAATGTATTACTTATTTCATTCAGTAGTTGCCTAAACAGAACAAATAATGCTTAAAACGTGGCATTAATATAGTATGATTAAATATTGACTTATATTAAACTAAAATTATTTCTATATATATCTATATCCATATACATCTATCTATCTATCTATCTATCTATCTATCTATTAATTTATCTATCTATCTATCTATCTATCTATCTATCTCTGTCTGTCTCTATCTCTCTCTTTCTTTCTTTCTCTCTCTCTATCTCTCCCTCTCTCTCTCTCTATATATATATATATATATATATATATATATATATATATATATATATATATATAAATTCGTATTCCTGTCTCAAATTTTGGTCGATTCTGATATCGATACCCAATAAATTCCGATTTCGATTAATCATCCCAACAATATATATATATATATATATATATATATATATATATATATATATATATATATATATATATATAATTTTATTAATTAATTATTTAAATATTTGATAAATAAATAAAATGTAACATTAAACTATGCAAATTTGTATCTGTTATAATTATAGATACAATGTGTACCCATATATAGTAGTGATTTAAAACATTAAAAAGAAAATAAGTTGTGTACCATCTGCTAGTATCGAAATCAAAACATATAGCTGTCTAGCATTGTCCGTTACCATCAGAGCTAAATTTATGCGCATATGAGATCTTTTAAACATGGCATTGTTAAATGTATAAATGGATATTTGCACATTTCAAGAAGTAAAACTTTTATACGATTCCCACTTGTTATGTTCTGATTTTTTTCACTTTTAACTTCTTAGAAGCTATTTTTACCTGTTAAAACCCAGATCGCATTTCTTACACAGTTCAACTCACCTATATATCAGGTTTCAAATCTGTAGACGAAGAGTTGACATCCTGTAAACGGAAGCTGACAAGTCTGTAGACGATTTGTTGACTATTCCGCACACAGACAGGCCAAGTCAGAGTCATATATAAATCAATATTTGTTTTTAGATTAGTAAGATCTAACGAGGAATTTATTTCATTATATTCAAATGAATAAGTCTGGCCCGTTTCTTCTACTAATGATAAAGTCAAGACTTATTTCAAGTTGATTCACCTTCACATAATAGACGCACCAACATTTTTTGGCGTAATGTACCATCCATACCAATCCCAAGACTCACGAATTTACATATTGGTTTTGAAAAAGATATTATGACTAAACTATTCTTTGTTTATATGAATTAATTCTTTGTAATTTAATAAAACAATGACTTTTATTTCGCAAGCATTAATTTATTTATTATACACACATTTAGCATGCGTGTTAAAGCATTATTTTCTCTTCTCTCAAACTTTATGATAAACTGGTTGCTATTTCTTCAGCTTTTAAAGTGATACTAGACTACCCGTGACCCGTTGGGTCAGTATGTTATATTAGCTATGGAATTCATGTATGAGAGTAACACTTGTGACGAAAAGAAAATAGTTTTTTTATGACATAACAGAAACATTTCTATGAAAGTATATTAAAATGAAAATAGAAGATAGATAGATTTCTATGAGTCGTTCTGTTTATAATTGTTTAATCTTGAAAAAAAAACTTACAGCCATTGAATTATAAGTGGTTTGCCATACCTATAGGTAAATGTGCACTGAACAGATACCATAATACTTAAAGTTAAATTCAAATTTTGAAATATCTATTAATTTAAACGTGGAACAAAAAATTGGGTCGCTGAAAACGTACACAGTAAAACAATACATTGCAAAATAGTAGATTTATTTGTAAGAAAATTGCGTTACAATAACTTAAACGTAATACGGAAATGACCGATGTAAAAAATGCAGAAAGTATTAACAATTGTTTATTTGGAATATTTAAAACGCAAAAATAAATTAGGCCGCTGAAAACGTACACAGTAAAAAATACGTTGTCAACAGGTCAAAGTTGATTTATTTGTGAGAAAACTGAGACAGACTACTTGTAATATAGAATAGTTGCAAAACATCCCCTAAGAGGTCAGTATGTTATATTAGCTATGGAATTAATGTATGAGCATGACTCTTGTGACGTAAAGAAAATAGTCTTTTTTTGTGACATAAGAATAACATTTCTATGAAAGTATATTGAAATGAAAAAAAAAAAAGATAGATTTCTGAGTCATTCTATTTAGAGTAGTAGTAGGGAAAATACATGTAAACCAGTAGTAGCAATAGTAGGATAAGGAAGAGGAGGCGTAGTAGTAGTAGTAGTAGTAAGAGGAGGCGCAGTAGTAGTTGTAAAGAGTAGAAGTAATAGTAGTAGCAAGAAGAGGAGGCATAGTAGTAGTAGTAGTAGTAGTAGGAGGAGGATATTGCACAAGCAAACAAGCAAACAACCAAGAAGGACAGAGTTTTAGTATTATATAGATAACAACATGATTTCTTTTAATCCTTCTATTTACGGCCCCATTAAAAGGATAAATAGATTTGCATCAAAATTACAAAAATCTCTATGTTTATGAATCTATATCAGTGTTGCTCAACGATTTCCGTACCGCCCAATAGAAGGGCGTTACAAAACTTCAGGTAGGCGGTGGACAAATTCATCCATAAGGGGACGGCCAAAGACTGAGAGCATTTAGTAAAATTACTAGAGAAAATGGTTCCTTGGCGTCCGGGCCAAGATCACAGTAAAACGTCCCCAAGAGAAAAACAGAGAGTTCCTCCGACGGAGAGAACTTAATCAAAAGTCCTTCTCCCATGGGCTCTATTAAAAAAAAAAGAACAAAAAAACTGGCCTACACGTGGGCTGCTACACAATGGCCACATGGTTGAAGAAACAGGGCTTCTTGGCGATACCGGTGGTGCTGACGCTCAAGGGCAACGCTATGACGGTAGTGGTAGAGGGCCGGCGTCCACACTGCTGGTTTTGCCAACAGCATGGCCACATGGCAAAGAGCTGCCCCAAAAGCACAGTCTCATCCAACCAACACCAAAGGCAGTCCTAACCCCCAAGACAGCCCCAGCTCCAGATATAAAGCAAGCTGTCGCCACTCTCGCAACCTCGGCCTCAACACCAGCGCCGAGAAAATCCAAAACTGCGGAGGAGGCCAAGAATGAGGAATGGACCATAGTGATTGGCAGAAAACGGAAACTCACAACTCCCACCGCCACTGTACCTCCATCATCTATACAACATTTTAGAATATCGAATTCAAAGATTTCTTCCAATGAACTATTTTTGTTGTTGACTTAAAAATTCAAACAATAAATGTATATACACACACGCACTCATGTACATAATTAAAAACCACGTTTTGGGAATTTATTAAGAAGGTTTAATTCCACGGTGTGAATGCGGTAAGATAGTGAATGGCGCCAGCACGGAGTATTCTTTAAAGTTCTATAGATCTTTTAGAAAGACTCCCCCCCCATCCCTCAGAAAAAAAAAAAATTCTTAGGGACTTCATACCTAAGTTTCTTGTTTGTAAGTTTTGCATTTTTTCGAACAATAAAATATTTTTTTTTTTTTTTTTTTACATAGGCATCACGACTTATCAAGGCCTAGAAACCACTGGAAGATAAGGTTTTAGGGGTGTACAATAGTTAATTGGACAATATAGTAATAGTTAGTAATGGAAATTTTGTAAATTTGTTAAGTGGAACGGCTCATCAAGAACGTGTTTATGTTGAACTTGAAGACAATCAGGTTGTAGTCAGCCGGAAAGCAGGAAAACGGAAGACAGTTCCACAGGCGTGCACTTCTAAGAAAGCAGCTATATTCATGGAATCTACGTTTATGTTTAGGCACAGATAAAGAGTGGGGGGAATTATTGATAGTGTTTTAAGCTAGACGAGTGTTCCTTTTGAAAGTTTGGCGAGGGGCGACCATAGATTGGAGCTCAGTCGAGCACCTGAAATGAAAATAACGATAAAGCAGAGACAAACTCACACCATCTCTTCTCTAAGATAGAGGTTGCAGGGAAGAGAAGAGGACATCTCTTACGAGGCTACGAAGCCTATTTTGAATTTTATCAAGGCAGGACAAGTCCTTTCTAGCAGCTCCTGCCCAGATCTGGCAACAGTACACCATCCTTAATAAACAAGATCACTGTGTAGTATCTGTTCTGATGCCACACTTTACCTTTTCTTTCCTCGGTCAGTGAAGGAGAAATCCTTCATGACTAGAGAATTTTTATTTTTGTTCCGATCAGAGTGCCCCTTTTTGAGGAGCTAGCTTTTCTCAACATTAAAAAAACACCTTGTGTCTAACTCTGCCCTCTTGGGAAGGCAACGAAATAGGAACATTACTTTGTTTTTTCAACCTATTTTCTTTAGGATCGACAATTCATATGAAAATTTATTGCATCACAGTTATTTTTAACTGGAAAATCACACCCCGTTATGCTGCAAATCTATATGAATATATGATATTATTTATTTTCATTTTAATCCTGTACTACAACTACTACTAACATTATTATGTAAGGATGTGTGTAAGATAGGGGCGGTAGTAAATTACCGGATGTAGGAAGTGCGTTTGCCGGAAAAGGTCGAGAAAGTTACCGGATATAGGAAGTGCGTTTGCCAGAAAAGGCCGAGAAAGTTACCGGATATAGAAAGTGCGTTTGCCGGAAAAGGTCGATAAAGTTACCGGATGTAGGAAGTGCGTTTGCCGGAAAAGGCAGAGAAAGCTACCGGATATAGGAAGTGCGTTTGCCGGAAAAGGTCGAGAAAGTTACTGGATGTAGGAAGTGCGTTTGCCGGAAAAGGCAGAGAAAGTTACCGGATGTAGAAAGGGCGTTTGCCGGAAAAGGTCGAGAAAGTTACCGGATGTAGGAAGTGCGTTTGCCGGAAAAGGCAGAGAAAGTTACCGGGTGTAGGAAGTATGTTTGCAGGAAAAGGTCGAGAAAGTTACCGGATGTAGGAAGTGGGTTTGCCGGAAAAGGTCCAGAAAGTTACCGGATGTAGGAAGTGCGTTTGTCGGAAAAGGCAGACAAAGTTACCGGATGTAGGAAGTGCGTTTGCCGGAAAAGGCAGAAAAAGTTACCGGATGTAGGAAGTACTTTTGCCGGAGAAGGTCGAGAAAGTTACCGGATGTAGAAAGTGCGTTTGCCGGAAAAGGCCGAGAAAGTTACCGGATATAGGAAGTGCGTTTGCCGGAAAAGGTCGAGAAAGTTACTGGATGTAGGAAGTGCGTTTGCCGGAAAAGGTCGAGAAAGTTACCGGATGTAGGAAGTGCGTTTGCCGGAAATGGCCGAGAAAGTTACCGGATATAGGAAGTGCGTTTGCCGGAAAAGGCCGAGAAAGTTACCGGATGTAGGAAGTGCGTTTGCCGGAAAAGGTCGAGAAAGTTACTGGATATAGGAAGTGCGTTTGCCGGAAAAGGCCGAGAAAGTTACCGAACGTAGGAAGAGCGTTTGCCGGAAAAGGCCGAGAAAGTTACCGGATGTAGGAAGTGCGTTTGCCAGAAAAGGTCGAGAAAGCTACCGGATGTAGGAAGTGCGTTTGCCGGAAAAGTTATTATATATTTATTTTAAATTAATGTTTCAGTATTTCGAAAATTCGGAAGCGATGGCGAGTCGACAATAACAATAAGATCATAGCATAAATTCAAATCTAATTCTGTAACATTTCAATAAACAAACGTCTATCCCTCAGTAAACAGTACTAAATAAATATATACTAATAAACGTATAAATTCTCGAGGGCCTCAATTAAAGTTTACATGGAGCCGAGGGTGTCCATTTAGTACCTGGTTTAACATCACCGGTCTATATTAAGAAAAGGCGACATCGTTCTTAACGAATATTGCTTCCTTTTATTAATGTTTCCTTCCATTAGATGCAGCGTTGTGTTATTTATTGAAATTCGTGGAACAAATATACCCAACTCATACATTATCACACATCATAAAGTGCTTAGGGCCTGTTGTTAACCTTTCATTTAAGTCGAATTGCTAAATTAATCTGTTTCCTGGTGTGATCGTAATAATCATCAACGTCTATGGACCGTCAAACCATCCTTGTTTGCTTGCTTCAATCTAATATATATATATATATATATATATATATATATATATATATGCGTGTGTGTGTATTTGTATACCTATATGTATGTATATATATATATATATATATATATACATGCATACATACGCATACAAATACATACACACACACACGTGTGTGTGGGTCTGGGTGAGTGTACGTGTTCAAATTTACTACAACTTTCTTATTGCGAAATGGTAACGTCTTCAACTCCTCTTTCTCCCGATTTATATCTGAAAGCGAAAAAAATAATTTCATAGAGAAATGTAGTTTGCTTAAATCATTGCTGGTAAATAGATATGGAAAGTATAAGGTTACTATAGCAGTGATGGGAACAATACATCAGCCGGTTCCCTGCATTTCTATAGCTTTATTATACTTTTTCATGCGTAAAAAAATAATTTGCATGGTTTTTATTTGTTTATTGTTTTTAAATTATGCATTCGTTATCATCACCTTTATTTAGCAAAACACGCGCATTTTCCATCATAGGTTTATTAATCCCCTCTCTCACACGCAAACACATCATGGTCCATATTTTTTTTGTTTTTTTGCATTATACTTTTGGTTGACTGCCAACAAAGACTGGTAATCCCATATGCTAATAAACTCGTATTTGTGGCATTGAAACAGCTGTGAACGAACGTGAATGCAAAATTTACAAGAAAATTTACTCGACATAGTCCAAGATAAAGTAACATTTTTTAATCAAAAAGTGCTCAATATCTAAAGCATAGCAGGCGGGTCTTAACTGGGGAGGGCTGGACATCTCTGCTATTAATTACTTAACTTAATAATCTTAATAAGTTCTGGTCAGAGATAAAAACTTTTAATTACTTACTAGCAGACCGATTTCAGTGACAACATAAGTAATGTAATAATTATGTTTCGGAATGTTTTATATGTACCGTAGAACCCCGGGATGCGTCATTAAAAATGAGTAACAAAATACAGCATATAATACACATGTATATAATCCAATAATATTATAAACACCACCGTAAGGCGGGGAAAATATCGTAACCAGGGTCCGGAAAAAACATCGTATTCCACATCGCAACCTGAAAAAAAAACCCCGTATCCTACGGTCACCGTATCCCGGGGTTCTTCTGTATATTGATAATTTTTATTTAAGATTATCACTACTGCTGTTATCATGTTGGTTATTATTCTCAATGTTTTGGCTAATGTTACACGATGGTGGCACTACATCGTAATTACTAACAATAAATTGTTTAATAAGAACAGATTTCTTCAAGTCGAATAGGTCCAAACATTAGTACAGTTGATATTAATATAAAAATAACCTTTAATTTGTATCTGACAGTCTTCTATTGTTTGATGGTTCAATCGTCAATCCAGACCATCCGAAGAATACAATTAGAAAATACTACCGAGTCACAATCGACAAAACAATAATCTATCGCTTTTGGTTAAATGAAAAGCTCAATTCAATATTTCCTACATACTTGAGTTTAACTAGAAGCACATGGAGAAATCCGGATATTAAAATGGCCGAAACATTCAAGTTAAATGAAAAATATTAGTTCATATAATCCAAAGTGTAGTAAATAATACAGAGTAAACAGAGTGCTTATAAATATTCTTTGCCCAAATTAATTAATAAATGTATTTATCCAGAAAGTACCTTAAACTTGATGAAATCTTATACAACATTCAGATACATCTTACAATAGACTACTGCTGTCACATCTCTTGAATTGCCATTAACAGAACTGTTATCTAAATCTACGAAATTTACTTCGAAATCTCGTGGGAAATACTCTCTACTATTCCCAACTGCACTTTATTCACAGAAAAGACATAACTTGCTTTTCTCTGCTTTACTGTTACTTCGTTGAAAGGTTACTGACTTGTCATCAATGCACAACATTAACTACATAAATTCACGCATTGTACCATTGCTACAAACAAATATCCTTTCTTCTGTGTGTCTAATGGAATTTAATAAGAAGACACTTTTTCTTAAACGTCCTCTATATGGAACCCGTTATAACAATAGTTTTTCTTGAAACAAATGGTTGCGTATGTTTTTATACACGACAGACTGCTCTAATTTATATAAAACGTTGATCAGAGCAAATAATAGAGTTATTAACTATTTGATTAATTGTTTCAATTATTCCAGTCACAATGTGGCTAAAACTTCTAGTAACACTAGCATTTCAGCTGGGCGTTACCCGGATGTTTGGATGTGTATGTTGAGCAAAAAAAAAAAAAAAAGTGGTAATAGGAAGGCAGTATCGAACTTGTACCGCGAACAACGAAAAGAACGGGGGAAAAACCTGACGTCTTTGCTGTTACGACCATCACCAAACCGGAAGTTACTTATGTTTAAATTAAGGCAAGACAATCGAAACGAGAGGATGACTTTAAAAAATATCGGCGAAAAAAGTGACACCCCTGTAGAAAGGTGCCCACTTGAAGGTGAATATATTAATGTTTTTAGCCAATTTTTCGATACTTGTCGTCTGAAAGGTCAAACTTTAAAACGATACTGATCTTGGTAAAATCCGTTGCATCTGTCTAAAGTTTAAGGCAAACATGCACACACAGACACGTTCACTTTTATAGATATACTAACATCTCAGCCCGGCGTTACCCGGGTGTTTGAAGGTGTATGTTGAGCCAAAAAAAACAAACAAAACAAACACATTTATTGTTTTCCATGTTCTTGGAACCTATATCTAAAATTTCAAGTGTTTAGACCCAAAATTGTCGGAGGAGTTTGGTACAGTTCTCAAATGTCAAATCGTTGAACTTTGACCCGTTAACAGCCAAATATCTGGCCTAAAACCGTTCACATAGATTTTCCCAAATCTCAGTACCCTGTATATCAAATTTCAGCCTGTAGACTTAAAATTGACAGAATTATTGCGCAGGGAAATGCACACACACACACACACACACACACACACACACACACACACACACACGCACACACACACACACACACACATGGACACTCACATAGACACGTTCACTTTTATAGATATACTAGCATTTCAGCCCGGCGTTGTCCGGGTGTTTGGAGGTGTATGTTGAGCAAAAAATAAAAAATAAAAAAATAAGCGGTAAATTTTATTTATTTGGTAGAGTTCTCAAAGGTCAAATCGTTAAACTTCGACCCCTTAACAGCCATATTACTGTCCGAAAACCGATCACATAGATTTTCCCAAATCGCAGTACCCTGTATATCAAATTTCGAGTCTGTAGACTGAAAATTGACACAGTTATTGCGTAGAGAAATGTACACAGACAGACAGACAGACAGACAGACGGATACACAGCCACGTTCACTTTTATAGATATACTAGCAAGGGTGCCCGGCGTTGCCCCGAGTATTTGGAGGTGTATGTTGAGCAAAAAAAAAAAGAAAAGAAGGTCAATTTTTGTAACTTTGACCCCTGTTATGACCTCTTAACATTTATTGTTTTTGGCTCAAATCAAGTTATTAACTTGGATCCCTGTCCAAGGAACCTATATCAAAAGTTTCAAGTATTTAGACCCAAAATTGTCGGAGGAGTTTGGTAGTGATCTCAAAGGTCAAATCGTTGAGCTTTGACCCCTTAACAGCCATATTACTGTCCGAAAACGGATCACATATATTTTCCCAAATCTCAGTACCCTGTATTTTAAATTTCGAGTCTGTAAACGAAACATTGACATAGTTATTGCGTAGAGAAATGTAACACATAGGCAGACACACAGACACACAGATACACAGACATGTTCACTTTATAGATATACTAGCAAGGGTGCCCGGTGTTGCCCGAGTATTTTGAGGTGTATGTTGAGCAAAAAAAAAGCGGTCAGTTTTTGTAACTTTGACCCCTATTATGACCCCTAAATATCTATTGTTTTTGGCTCAAATCAAGTTATTAACTTAGATCCATGTCCAAGGAACCTATATCTAAAATCTCAAGTGTTTAGACCCAAAATTGTCGGAGGAGTTTGGTAGAGTTCTCAAAGGTCAAATCGTTGAACTTTGACTCCCTAATCGCAAAATTCCTGGCCGAAAACTGATTACATAGATTTTCCCAAATCTTAGTATTCTGTACATCAAATTTGGAGTCTGTAGACTTAAAATTTACAGAGTTATTGCGTAGGGAAATTTACACACACAGACAGACACACAGATACACACATAGAAAGATACACAGACACATTCACTTTTATATATATATATAGACTAGCATGTCAGCCCCGCATTCCCCGGGTGTTTGGAGGTGTATGTTGAGCAAAAAAAAAATGGTAGTAGGAAGGCAGGCTCGAACCCGTAACGCAAGGGAGGAAAAGAACGAGGGAAAAACCTGACGTCTATGCTGTTACGACAACCGCAAAACCTGAAGGGATATTTTTAAAAATTAAGGTTAGATAATTGAAAGGAGATGATGACTTTCAAGAATATCGGCGAAAAAAGTGACCCCCCCTGTAGAAAAGTGCCCAGTTTAAGGTGAAGATAAGAATGTTTTTAGCCAATATTTCGATATTTGTCGTCTTAAAGGTCGAATTTAAAACGATACTGATCTTGAGAAAATCCGTCGCCTCTGTCGAAAGTGTTGGACAGACATGCAAACATACATACATATATACATTTATATATTGGTAACTAAAACTTTTCGACGCAAATTGATGAAAAAGTTTGCCCTATCTCTGAATACCTTTTATGTAAAATTTCAAATGTATAAACCAGAAATTATCTGTGTAATTTGGTAGAGACCGCAAAGGTCAATTTTTTTTTAACTTTGACCCCTATTATGACCCCTATTATGACTATTTTATTGTTTTGGGCTCAAATCAATTTATTAACTTAGATCCATGTCCAAGAAACCTATATCTAAAATCTCAAGTGTTTAGACCCAAAATTGTCGGAGAAGATTAGTAGGGTTCTCAAAGGTCAAATTGTTTAACCCTAAACAGCAAAATTACTGGCCGAAAACCGATCACATAGATTTTCCCAAATCTCAGTACCCTGTATATCAAATTTCGAGTTCGTAGACTTAAAATTAACAGAGTTATTGCGTAGGTAAATGTACACACACAGACAGACACACAGACATAGATACACAAACACGTTCACTTTTTATATATATATATATAGATAGATAGATAGATAGATAGATAGATAGATAGATGACTGTCTTGAGACGTCACTATTTAATAAGCCAACAACATACGTATCGACGCTAATGACTCGTTTCTTTCCACATAAAGATTATTAGTCATCCGGTGATTGTTGTAGAACTCCCTACTACTCATTAATGTTGCGCAACGTTGCAAATCGCATATTAAATTAGTGTATGCAAAACATATCATAATCCCTGAGCTTCCAATTTTATGTTTTTTGCAATTAGTCAGTCATTGCCAATTCTAATAAAGTGACGAAGAGTACAGACGATTGCTGAACAAAATAATAATGAAAGGCTGTGCTGAACTGTAGCAATCGCGTGACTGAAAAGTTAGACGTCGAAGGGGTTTGTAATGGATGGGAATTACATAAACAATGTTATTTTTAGGGGTAGGAGGTTTCCACCCTTTACTTAGCCGGTGAGATATTAATGAGAGTAAATATGATTCTACGTCGCCAACAAAACTGGGGATTGCCGGCAAGAAGCGACTGATGTAGTAAACATGATCCATCGTACTTCATCTCATCTTTTTCTATTGCTCTTCCCTTATTTTTGTCTCTCTATTTTACATGCACACAAGTATATGTGCTGCATTTGGATAAACCTTTGTTTATTCTCTAAGTAACAATTGATCGCGTGATTTTGTATCAGCAAACGAAAAGAAACCGGAGCTCAACACTATGATGATGGCGACCACGAAGACGATCAACTAGCGTGCACAAAAGTCTTTATGAACCTATCGTAAGAGAGTCATTATAACGGTTGATCCTACATATATTCAATTTAGATGTCAACAGTATCAAAATCCAGTGTATATAAGTGATGAAAAATACATTAGTTTTAATACAGAAGCCAGCGTTTTAACATATTAACACCAACGCTCTTGCACTTTTTATTCAAGATTATCTAATGCACGACTCGTGGTATGATAATTGTGGTTCTTAGAGTTTTTTATCGGGCATATTTGGAACATTGCCAAGTGACATCTTTATGGATGCTAAAAACTACTTTAGTCAAGGAATTAAATTTTGGAAAGAATATTGTTGCATTGCGATACTTTAAATGCCACAATCAAGTAAGTCTTTGGTTGCAAATCAATACGCCATACCAATTCCGAAATCGAAAACACTCGATCACACATCGTCTTTGTTGTTTCCTGTCGTTACCCGACTGCTGCCTTTATGTTGCATCTGTGCTCTGCAATCAAAGTCGGTAAAGCAAAAAAAAAAAAAAAAAAAAAAAAGAAAAAGAAAAAAAAGAAATATATCTGTAATTTGGTGGAGTACCATTTTATTATTTGGTTTGTATTGGCACTCACTTTTGTTAGAGGCGGAGAGAAAAGATATTGCAGATTAAGGGGACTTGTATACTTTATTTATCATCAATTTTGAAAGACATTCCTATTTGCTTTCGATGGCATCCGTTTCCAAAGCAGATTCACTATATCGCGCTTCATTCTATCTCACCTTACGTGGCATCAAAAAAGCTACCTGAACCCTCGTCTGATTTCTTTTACGCATGTTTCAGTCACTAAACATTGCCGATGTACTTCACAATCACCAAATATAGCTGACGTAGCTTTAATATTTAAGATTACGAACGTTTTATTCTAAGAAACATTCTGAATTCGGACACAGGGTAAATTAAGTCAACAGATAATATTAAATTCTACTATTTTGGTTGATCAAATTGTAATACATGATATCGTATGTTAAGATTCCGTTGACCATTCTCGTGTTTGTTATGTACAATTCTGTTTAGTATACTCCTATCACTTCAAATGTATTCGTTTGGGTGATTGTACATCGATTGTAACGTTTTGCGTAATCATATTATCTACATTCAAAGCAAGATTAGATTATATAGATCAAACGATCAGTTTCGTGCCATTCTCTATAAACTATTGACATTTATTTGATAATAAAAGCATCAGTTACATTATGATCATCATGTTATTGGTTGGCAAATAAGTTTAGAACACAGTAGAGAATCTCGACGATCGCATGTCTTTACATATGTATGTATACATATATAGTATTTGATATAAAAGTAAACATTACTGTGCCCTTTGAATATAACCGGGTTACACCGATCTGGACCTCCTGATCTGAGATTGAAACAAGGTAATAGGTAAACGAATCAACTCTTCAGCAGTGTTCAGTAGACTATATATCTTTCTTACTCGCCAACAAAACAATGCTGAAGAGTAAATCTGTCCTACTTGTCGATTATAATCTCAGATCCAGAGCCGACGTGATCTGATCGATGAAACACGGTCCACAAAATAGGCAAATTAATATCAATTTTTTAAAATTGTATACTTTATATTAGCTCTTGTAGATTATACAACACACACTAATTGTTTTTCAACTGACTTATGTAACGTATATATATATATATAAATATATAAATATATATATATATATATAGATAGATAGATATAGATATAAAGAGAGAGAGAGAGAGAGAGAGAGAGAGAGAGAGGGATTGAGATTCGTATATTTGGCCATCATTCTTTCCGTTAAACTGGTCTGGTGGAATATCAGCGCTAAGCTCTGAATATTCTTTCTTTGTATATTTTTCAAGACAAAGGGCTAACCTTTTCACGTTTTCAGCGAGAGAGTACAGAAATTCGCCAAACGTACTCACGCTTGTGACTCACATGTGTCGTCTTCAGGTACTGTGGTATAATGAATGTTGGTGTTTATGAATGTTTACACATTATAGTAAATGTGTATGTGTGCATCAAATGATACACACATGCACATTGGAGTACGCCGTCCCCACCCCCAAACCTGGTATCGTGGTTGATGTTTATTTTTTTGGACCGAATTAGCAATGTCTCGAGGATAGGTAAGCGTCCACAGCAGTGTAGAACTATAGAGGATGGTTGTATTTTCTGTAAGGAGTTTTCTAAATTCTTTCTTGAGTGTCTTGTGTGTAGTTAACTCTTGAGAGATTGCGCTTAAAGAAGCGGATATGTGACATGTGTGGCGGCGCGAAAATATGTTACGAGTCATGCTTTCTTTGAACATGTAAAGAATGTGCAAAGCATAGCGCTGATATTCAATCAGACCATCGTATACGCACGCACACACATTACACGCACACACACACACGCATATATATATATATATATATATATATATATATTCTGCAGGCATGTATGTTGTTTCATAAATAGTAATCAAATGAAACGAAGAATTTTATAAAAGGATGCTTAATAACACTTAGGGCTGTATGTTAACATAAAATTTAATTCATATAAACAAAAATAAACATATCAGAAAAAAATCACCATAGAAATATAAAAAATAAAAAATACACAAAATGGGAAATACTTAGGATTGAAAGTGCTTTTAACCATTGTTGGTAGCAACTTAAGGTTTATCAAAACAAATATGCTCAGTGTATGTTTCTGAAAGGTTTGCAATTATGATGGGTCTACATATGTAGAACATATGAAACTATGTATACTTGATTGAACCGCAATAACAATTCCTGTTTGTCTTCTTTTTGACTTCGGGCTAATGATCTCTTGTTTGGCTCGAGTGTAAAACTGCACTCGTCATATCGGCAAGTGATGAGTTACAAAATTTCAATTAGTAAGTTTATTAAGTAAATCGATGAAATGCGTTTCAAAAACATTGTAGTATACTCTGCCTTTCCTCCGACTGAGCTGCTTTGAAGACAAGTTTGTTTGCTCGAATGTGTAACGCCTTGTTAACCGGGAGACGCAGCTGGTAATTTGATTTGCTAAAGATGGCAGTGTTTTTTTATTTATTAATATGTATCTCAAATTTTTAGGAGGGTTTCATGTTCTATTTGCTTTTAGTGATGTAGCTGTCAGAGACAAAAGTTTTAATAATTCCAAACTATGTGTTGTTTTTTTTGTAGACATACTCTTCCATTGGACAGTTCAAGTTATCTAAGGCATTACTAGTATTTAGTAAGCTGTTATCGGATGTTGAATTGTTACACATTACTAAGTGTGGTGTTTTCGATTTTTGAATAAATGATAGAGGTTTTGTCAATAAGGGACATATATACTTGCATATGATATTTTTTATTATTTATTCGTCTACATTATAATAAAATCCTATCTGGTGACTGTAAAATAAATCAATATACTACTAATAATAGTGTAAATCTTTAGACATCAAGTTAAAAATTCGCGTCCAAAACATCCAGAAATAAATAATAAAATAACAAAAATAATAAAACGCAGAGCACCTATATAATAGAAAAATCAAGATACACAACTTTTGTATTTTAGCTGTATAAGTGTTAACAAAATGGCTCAGCAAGAAACGAATACGTAATTAATTAACGTTTATTGTTCAAAGCAATATGCAAATTAATTAATTCTCATGTGGTCGCTTGTATATCTATGACTGAGTACATTAAGAAGTTCCATTTAATAACTTTTACATAGAAAATGTAGGCTTTTAATATCAATATCAGTGAGAAAAATCAATCCACTTATATATATATATATATATATATATATATATATATATATCAGTGACTTTTGCTCTATGTCCACTACTAAACTACGCACTATTGATTTTAATCTTTGAACGGAAACGTAAAGATGGTGCGAATTTGGTCTGTTTCAGAAATTAATTTTACTCTGTCTGGAAAGGTATATTCTATCAGTAAGACATGACGTTGTTTAGGATCACTACTATGTACTTCCTTTCCATGTTCAGAACACCACATTTCTGTTTTTTATACTGCCCCTCCTCCCGATTATGTTCCTACTATAGTTGGAAGAAACTGAAATTGTGATATAACTGTGTTTATGTATACATGACTCGTGTCATCTATTATGTACGCTACAATGTTAATTTGTACGTATGTGTATGCGCGCGTGTTTGCACACATTCAAATACAGTTCACACAGTATAAGGTAACAGTTAATAATTCAGGACGGCGTACACTTATACTCTGAACAGACTCAACACACATTACATGTTTCTTCAACATAAGCACATAATGGCCGTTGGTAATAGACTACTAACCCTAGTTCGCGGTTCGTTTTGTCTTGAGAACATTGACAGAAAAGCATTTCATTGTGGAGCAGTAACACCAGACACCCTTTTTTCTTTCCTCGTTTATTTCTATTTTCACAGTTATGTGGTTTCCCCAGAGATTTGTCACGCTTTCCTCTTTTGGTTCTAACATTATTTCTAGTTGGCCAGCCAGATGCTTCTACCTGACTGACAAACGTTCGAATCAAACTCTAATTATCCAACCGAATAACTCCACCAACTTTCACTGCTTGCTCACGTGTATATATGAAAAATCGATCTCTACATTTCATTCCCTGACATCACCAACCAGATCACCTTTTCTTTAGGTAAATTTTTTATCATTTATAGAAAATTAAAATTCAAAACTCTTATTATAAAATTGTAAAAGTAAATATGTATTTTTTTGCTAAATTATTTCCCCTGCTTAGACATTTAATCCGTAAATATTTCATTGCGACTTTTTAGATCTGTTATAAAATAGTTCATCTCGATAACAGCTGAACAATCTTAGCCCCACACCCAGCAATCCGGCGCTACCCGGAAATTCCATTATTTAATACTTCTTATATAATATTTATATAATATTTATCCTTTTTCAAAAATATATGTTCATTTATCTATTACACTATTTCCTCACATTCACAAGAAACAATCTCTAGATTTTTCCACACCCCTGTCGGCTAAAAAAAATGTTTAGAATTCATCTATACTTTTGTCATCTTGATCCGAATTAACTCCAGGCCGGCGCACCTCGGTCTTTCCAATTTCTTTATTTTATTTAGATAAGAAACCCTTTTTTTCCAGCTTCATGACATTTTCCCCTGGGTGTAGGCTCTACTTTCTACGATCGATACCGTCTATTTCTTCCAGCCACCCTTTGTCATAGTTAATTAGAGGCTCCTTTCGCCCACCATACAACTCGACGACATTTTGTCTGATGGTTTTTCTCATTCTTGGATGTTGCTTACAATTAGTCCCATTTTATTTCCTTGTCATCGGTTCCATCGATCAGTATTGATTGATTCATACTAATTACGTTTGGCGATCAAAACAGAAAACCCTGCTTACTATGTCTCCAGTGGTCAGTCTTCCAATTACAATTATATCACCTGTTCTATTGTACTGATTCTCTCGGACTTTCAAGCTGTGGAATCTTACCAACCCCGGTACAGATCATTGGAAAAAAACATCACACTTTTCTTACTAGTGAGACCATTTTACGCTAAACAGGGAAGCAGTTTATCTAAACGCTTTAATATCGTAGCGTGGCAACGTGTACGATTTTTCCTGTCGGAGTGCCCTAGAACTAGAGTTATTCACTTACATACTCCTAATAAGATCTTTTTATGATAATTCGTCACCTACACTGCTAAGGTAAAGCTCCCTTCAGTGTGTGGATATTTAATACTATAATTCTTATTCGGGATCACGTTTCACTTATAAAGGTCGATACGTATTAGCAGCATTTTAATTTTATCTCATTTTTCTTCTTTTCCATTTAATGGATTCACAAAATAATGCCCTTCTTTCTATTATAAACGTTTGCCTCTAACGCTATGTGCCCCCAAATCAAAAATCGCATATGGCTCTTAAGCTAATACATTGGACAGGAAAACTAAGAATGTTCATACTTGCAGCTGTCCAACTACATTTTACTTTAAGCTGACCACTACACATGGACCAAAATAATCCTGTAAAATATATAGCCATTATTTGTGGCCCGCTAGAAATAATATAAAAATAATGTGAAGCTATGTCAACGCCCGCTTGTTATTTCCCTTAACTTTTAGTCTTATACAATGAGCATCAGTTTAACTCTTCAATTTATTCTCTAATACTAGTTTTTTCTTAACTTTGATTACTCGCTGCACACCCGTAGAAAAACGAAAACACATTCAAAACATTTCAAATACGCGTACAAATTCACTAATCATTATACAACTATTACAAAACAATAAAACACTTTCAGTACCTTAATTTGTAGAGCCAAAGAATATTGTCTAAAAATTCAGCGAAACTAAGGAAACAAAAATATTCATATTCTCAGGGCGTGACCCTTGTTTTTATTCTTCCTCAAACTCAGAAAGCTCGACAAAACCAAAATCAGGAAAAATCATACCATTGTACTACAATATTCTGACTCCAAATCACAAACATTAAAAAAAAAAAAAATTTCGTTGCATGAAAACAATTTTTGAACACCAACACCCGTAACGTTAGCACGTCAATTTTGTTATGACGACGATATTGATAATTGAAACAGAAACAATTTTAAATGTAACGCGTAAGTCAACTTATTTTTTGTCATTTTTCTCCCTATTCTCTTCTTATTTGTTATGGCCCTTTTCCCCTTTTTACGTCATGTCTCTATGCTTTATTTTCTTTCTAATTTATTTTTACTTTTAAAGTATTGTGTTAAACATCCTTTTTCTCACACTCATCATTTTTGTTCATTTTCTGTTTATATTTGGTTTTATGGACCTTTATCTCTCCGTTGTTCTTGTCCGCTTACCTCGGTTCCTTATTCTTTGTTAGAATAACATTGTCAAGGCTCCAAATAAATATATGTTGTATAACAGTATGTTACATTATTTTATTATACAACTATGTGTTTTATAATTGTATGTTTTATATATATATATATATATATATATATATATATATATATATATATATATATATATATATTATATGTGTGTGTGTGTTTGTGTGTGTGTATGTATGTATATATATACAGCAGGGTACTCGGCATTGCCCGGTTGTAAAATACCCTTAAATATAATATTTCGATAAATGAGGACTACGTATTTATTATTATATTAGACCCAATATGTAGTAATGATTTAAAAAAGTAAATAAAAATGACTCGTGCACTAGCACCGAAAATTGAAACCAAAATGTTTAGCTCACGATTTATTTTTGCCCCAGTCGTTAATGTCCGAGCTATGAAGACATGCTTGCTGCAGGGCTAAAAATTAAAAGATGAACCAATAGCTAATACGTTATGTATGCATATTCGTATTGCCGGCGTTCGACCGTTACCTGTCAAATTGAATTCTTGTTTAATTTTCACACTTTTGTACCGATTTTTCTGGGCTAAAACTTAAATGTAAAGTTTCGCATGGGTTCAAATACCTTATACATAAAAGTTTCATGTCTGTAGACCAAGAACTCTAGGAGAAGTTTGGTAGGCAATTTTTTTTTGAACAAAAGTATATAAGTATACATATATATTTGGAAAGAGTTGTGTGTTTACTATAAACATTTAACGCAAATAATACGCAAGTATAAATCATGTAGGATATCTGCATGAATATAATTCCACTGAATAATTAACTAAATATGATCATCTCATAAGAAAACCGAAAAAACTAATACGGATTAATTAAAATGAATGTTTAAAAGACTGCAAATTAGCTTGATCTTCTGCTAGTGAATGCAATTCCACGACTTTATATATATATATATATATATATATATATATATATATATATTTATTTATGAAAGTTGTATTTTCTTTTCAAATAAATAGAAACAAGGGTTTTTAACATGAATATCAACACACACACAAAAAATTATAAGAGTATATCTATATAAATATATATATATATATATATATATATATATATATATATATATATATATATGAACAAATGATTAATAAAACATGTTAAAAGACATATTGAAAAAGAGTTAAAAACATATTTAATTTTAAAAAGGAAACACAAGATAAGTGGATAGTCCTTAATCCGCGGAGTTTCGAAGAAATACTCTCCTTCTCATCAGAGGGCAGGAATTAGCAAAATGCAGGATCGGATTTTGCATATAAAAGTATTTAATGAAACTACAAGTAAGTCACAGATCTTACTTGATTAAAAAAAAGGGTGAGGTAATGGGAACAGGAGGCAAAATAAAAATAAAAATAAAAAGATTTCACATGAATGGACAGTCCGGTGAAGGGTAAAAATCCAAAAATGGTAAAATCCAAAACGGTAGAATTTAAAATTTCAATCCAATAGGTAAATTCCAAATGGTCCAAAATAATCCAAAAGGCAGAGTTCCTTGGAAAAAGCGCACCCTTATCCATTCATGTGAAATCTTTTTATTTTTATTTTTCTTTTGCCTCCTATTCCCCTTACCTCACCTTTTTCTTAACCAAGTAAGATCTGTGACTTACTTGTAGTTTCATTAAATACTTTTATATGCAAAATCCGATCCTGCATTTTGCTAATTCCTGCCCTCTAATGAGAAGGAGAGTATTTCTTCGAAACTCCGTGGATTAAGGACTATCCACTTATCTTGTGTTTCCTTTTTAAAATTAAATATGTTTTTAACTCTTTTTCAAGATGTCTTTTAACATGTTTTATTAATCATTTGTTCATATTATAAGCTCTATTTCCTTTTCGGTTTTGTTGAGCTTTTACATCTGGCTGAGTTTATTTTACTTGTAAATATTAACTCTTTGATATTTATAATATATTTTAAGTTTACCATTTTGATTACCTTGGTAAACTTATTGTAATTTTTTTTCTTATATATATATATATATATATATATATATATATATATATATATATATATATATATATACCCCACTTAAAAGTAGTCCAGAAAATGTAGTAGAGAGGGGGGACATTTTTTTTATTTTTAAATTACCTGTAGCGTTTTAAAAATTATCTGCAGTTTATAAAGATGCTGAAAGTGCTCCCCGTTGACATCTATTAATTTCTGGTCACGTTTGACAACGTTTGCAGATACTGCCAGTAGATGTAGATAGCGTTGGTAATGCTCTCCTTTATTTGGTCTATATTGTGAGGATTATTTTCAAAACTTTTTGTGTTTCAAAGTCCCCCAAATATAAAAATCACATTATGACAAGTCCAGGGAACGTGGTGGCCATAGACCTTTGCTTATTGTTCTCTCTTCCATAAACATGTTATGAACTCGTGTCAGTGATCTCTGAGACGTGTAGCATGTGGCGCCATCTTGTTGGAAAAAGAATGGCATTTTGTTTTGTGGTGTCAGTTGGTCGTAAGAGAAAGATTAGAGAATCGGGCTACTATTTAGTGGGCCGCTTAATCTGAAAAATATTACAGAAAGATTAGAGATCGGGCTATTTTGCGCGCGCACGCGTGTGTGTGTGTGGCTCGTGTCGTCTAGTGTATACTGTATAATGTTCGTTTTAGGATGTTTACACACATTCAAATACAGTTCATGTAACATATAGAGAAGGTAACAGTGAATAATTCAGGACGATGTATACTTAAAGTTAGAATAGTTACACAAACATGGCAATTCCATCCACATAAGCACATAATAGCCGTTTGGTAAAGGTGAACTAACTAATCTTAATTTGCTGGTTCCCTTCGTCTCGCAGAGACTGAGAGAAAAACATTTCACCGTAAAGCAATGGCTCCGGACACCTTTTTTGTGTTTCGACATTTATTTTCATTTTTATAGTAATGTTGTTTCCGCTGGGATTGGCAACACTTTTATCTTTTGGTTCTTACATTGTCTCTAGTTTGCCAGTCGAATACTTCTACCTGACTGACAAACGCTCCGATCAAACTCTAATTCGAAAACTCTCTGAATTTATGCCACATTATATATATATATATATATATATATATATATATATATATATATATATATATATATATATATATATATTAAGTAATGTGATTTATAATTTAAAAGTTTTAAAATTTTTAAAATTTAAAAATCAAAATTTAATTAAATTAAAAATCAGTTTCATGAGAAGGAACAACAACAAAGTCAATTATCTGTACGATCGTTTCGGAAATCCGTGCTTTTTATTTGTGGTATACATGAAGTCACGTAGAATAATTATACATAGTTTTTTTGGTAAGCACGGTCTCCTCATCAGCAAATTTAGGAGGATTTCTATTGAATTGAAAAGACACCAAAAATAAACCTAGCATTAAAAGTAAGGCAGATGAATCTGAAAAATGGAAGTAAAAGGTTTGGATATAAAATTTATAAGAAAATTAATAAGAAAATTGGTATAGGTTAGAGATAGAAATGAGTAGAAAAAAATATATATTTTTGAATTTACATAATAAATTTGATTTAAAAATATATAGATATATAATTACCTTTTGGTTTTTCTTTTTTTGAAATCAGGAACTGTATTTAAAGTAGTCATTTAGATGTTTGCTATAGCTTTTTATTTTATTGAATGATGAATTTTAAAAGGGCGACGCTCGTGCAGTAAATTGTTTCCGTTAGCGTATTTTGATTTAGAGACGCTACAGTTAATATCTATAGAGAGAGAGTTTTTTTTTTTTTGCAAGTTTTTAAGGGGAGATAATTGTCATGGCTTTATTTATTATTTGATTTACGAGTCTAAGGGCGGTAATTGGTTTAACTTAATTTATTAAAAAAAAAAAAAATCTATTTTTACTAATGAGTAATTTTTAATGATTTAAGGTTGTTTATATTTATTAAATTTAAACCAACGTTTATGATTACACGATAGAAGCTCGTGTCTTGAATTTACTAGTTTGGTTGTGCTTTTTATATCTTCATATTTTAAAATTTTTAGGGTTTCTTTTGTACATAATGTACAAAATTTATCTCCTGGTTTATATGATTTGCAAGTCTCAATTATTTGCCATTTTAAGTTGAAAGAAATATTGCTATTTTTTAGTTGCCAAATATAGTTGGATAGAGTAGTTTGGTTTGATAGAGAGTTATTTTTAAAAGAATGTTTGTGCGTTGAAATTCTATGTTTTATTGGGCCAGATGTGGAACCAATATATATTACCTCTTGATTATTATGATTATTTTCCGTTAGGTCTATTGTTGGATTATAATGTGGTGGGTTGGTTAATAATTGATCGGTAGATTGATTTAAGTTGGTGTTATTATTTAATCTGGTAGTTGAGTTATGGCTGTTGATAGGTTCTTGTATATTTGGAGTTTTTGATACTGTGCAGCTATAGATAACATTTTTAATTTTACATGAGCCTTGTAGGGGACATTTATTTTTTCTTCTACAGTTACAGTCCGATGTATTTTGTATAGTTGCATTTTGTAGTTTATTAATTTTATTATTATTAGAGCTAATTATTTTCTGATGAAGGTTAGGCATAGTAGAGTAATAGACTTTAATTGTGTTCTTATTGAAAATCTTATTATATCTATGGGGGGCTTTAAAGTTCTTATCTAATATTTTAAAAAATTCTCTAGCTATGTTTGTTTCTAGGTTTTTGGAATACGGGGGGTTAAACCATAGGATCCCCTTGTGTCTATTCTTACGTTTGCGGGTTTTAGTTTGTTGTTTATTTATATTATTATCTAATATTTGTAGTTTGGTTTTATCTTTTTTTGTCTCCTGGTTATCTTTCTTAACTCGTATACGGGAAGACATTGCCATATTATATGTTATTACGCTCTTAATAGGTTTATTTTTAATGCAGTTTATGTTTCTATCATTTTCATTTATGAATTTAATTTGTGAATTATATCCAGAGTTTTTAAGGGCTTCATTATAGTATTTTTCATTTTTGGTAAATATTAATTTAGTAGAAGACAGTCTAGAAATTCTTAGAGCGATATTGGGAACTATTGATTTTAATATTGATTTAGGGTGGTTTGATTGATTGTGGACATATAGAAGTGATTGGTTAGGTTTATGGTATGGTTCAAAGGTAGAATTTTCAAGATTTAAGGTTATGTCTAAGAAATTAACAATTTTTTTATTAGGGTCGATTTTTATACTAAGTCCATAATTTTTAAATAATTTATGTAGAGCTTTAATTGCATTTTCATAATTTTTATTAGTAGAATTCGTTATGAAAAGTGAATCATCTCTATATAGCCCTCCTTCAAGTTTGAATTGTTTATGGAGTATACAATGTATTTCATTTAAAAGGAAAAGGCCAACTAGATCAGTGACCTGAGTCGAGTCCGTCGATCCCATTAAAATGTTGAAGTGGTTAGGGGTATTTTCCTGGTCCAATATTTATTATCAAATGTTATTAAAGACTGTCTAGCTATAAGTATTAGTTTAGTTTCGTCTTGAGTTATATTAGTTAATTTTCGTGCCATTAATAGAGATTTATTAAGTAGGATAGGTGATATAGATTGGTAATATGATTCAATGTCAAAAGAAAGAAATTTAATATTATTTTTATTTTGAATATTAGAAAACCAGTCGATTACTTGGTTTGAAGATTGCCATAGTGGGTATTTTATTATGGATTTAATTTTGGGGATAATTCTATCTAATATGTTTTTACTAACCAGTCCTATATCTGATTTCGAGGGGCAAATGAGTCTAATAGTAGGGTTGATATTGAAGCTGTGTTTGTGGTCTTTTAAAGTAAATCTCGGGGTACCTGGTACCGTTATTTCTGTGTATTTATCTATTTTAAGTTTAGTTAAAATGTTTTTTGCATCATTATTTATTTTATTTAGTGCTGATTTATTAGTAGTTTTATAATTTTTATTAAGTTCTTTATATATTAGATTTTTATATTGTATATAGTCTATTGTGTAGAAATTTCCAGTTTTATCTGCCGGTACTATGAGTTTATTTTGGTGGCTTGTATATATATCGAGTTTGAATCATTGGATCATTGGAGTTTCACCTTATAATTAATTAAAATCCAATAATTAACTTTTATCAATTTGTAAAGTCGGCTTAATATTAATTTACATTCGAGTTTAGTGTATATGCTATATGCTTATATACGTTTATGTATTGGATCCACTCCTAAACTAATTAACCGATTATTATGGATTTTAATTATGTGTATATGTCTATATGTTTGTATGTATTAGACTCACTCCTAAACTAATAAACCGATCATTATGAATTATAATTATGTGTATATGTTTTTATATTTCTATGTATTGGATTCACTCGTAATCTAATTAACCGATTGTTATGGATGATTAGCATACGTATATACTTATATATTTTTATGTATTGGATTCACTCCTATACTAATTAATTGAACATTATAAATGTAATGTATTATATGTTTGTATATTTGTATAGTTATATTCCAAAGATCGCATACAAGGATTAGTTTTTAATGTATTTATGTGTACAAGAAATTCTATCAAAGTAATAAGGTACTTGTGTAGTAAAGTACTCATAAAAAACAAACAAAATCTTACCTGTAACATACATGAAAATTATTAAAACCGAAAATCACGTGTAACATTCGATTAGTATAACTTACATATGATAAATAAGGTGCTTCTTCACTATAGCACCCAGATAACAAAACAAACAAATTATTACCGCTGGCTACAGAAAATGTAACACAACAGAAAATTACATAAACGTATCGAGTTTTTCCATTTTTGCATTAGAAAAAAGGTACTTGTACAGTATCCTACCCGAGGAATAAGGTACTTGTACAGTATAATACCCATATGAAAAACAAATGAAATCTTACCCATGGCATACATAAAAGTAATCCAAACTGAAAATTATATAATATATTCTAGTAGTATGACATTCATATAAGAAATAAGGTGCTTCTTTAATATAGCACTCTATTATAAAAACAAACTCTCAGCTCTGACATACGGAAAAGTTCGCACAACAGAAAATTATGTAAAATCATCTAGTAGTTTCATCTATATATTAAAATAAGGTACTTGTACATTATCCTACCCAAGAAATAAGGTACTTGTGTAGTATAGTACTCATGTGAAAAACAAATCGAATCCTACCTGTGATGTGCATAAAACTCATCAAAACCTAAAATCACGTTATATAATCGAATAGCATGACTTTTAAATTAGAAATAAGCATCTATAGCAATAGATGAATAAACAGACAAATTCTTATTGCACCTATTTACTATGCCTCCCCACGGGACAGAGTTAGACACCAGGGTCATTTTTTAACGTGGAGAAAAGGTACAAAAATAAAAATTGTCTCAGTCGTGAAGGATTTCTCCTCCACCGAAAGAGAACAAGAAATAGAAGTGCAGCATCTGAAGAACATATACTACACTTTGATCTTGTCCCGAAGGCCAAGTGTAGACGCACATGAAATTTCAACAGAAAATTATTTAAAAGGATCCAGTTCTTTCATTTTTTAAATTAGAAAAAAATGGTACTTCTACAGTATCCTTCCCAGGAAATAAGGTATTTATACAGTGAAGTACCCATATGAAAAACAAAGAAATTCACATCTGTGATGTACATAAGTTATCAAAATCGAAAATCATGTAATATATTCGAGTAGTATAACATTTATATAAAAATTCCGGTGCTTCTCTCTGATGTAAAACAACACACTCTTACCTGTGACATACCGAAAATTTAGCACAACATAAACTTATTTAAATCATTTTAAATATGTGTTGTACATAACCCTCCCCAGGTAAGGAATTTTTTCCATATACGTGCTGTAAATTTCCTGTCCAATGAAGGTACAATTATTCGATACATACGTTGTGTAATAACCATCCTAGGGTAGGTAAAATATTCCTTTGCTCAAGATGGCAAATGATACATGGACATAAAAAAATCCTCTATTCTAAGAATAACAGGCATGTTCAAATTTTTTCTCATTGTCTTATACGGTCCCGAGCAACGCCGGTTGGCCTTGCTAGTAGAGATATCAAACAAACTGATTGACATATGGCTTTCTAAGAAACATTCCGTAAAGTACATACACTTTAGTAAGGAATAAACTTCGCTTTCCAATAGAAGCCCGACTCTAAAGAAGTTATTTATTTAGAGATTCTTGAGAAATAAAAGAACCAAATTTGTCCAACTGACAAATAAATGTACTATCAGTTTCATTGACGTAATTGACAGAATTATTGACTTGGTAAAATCCGGTGGATAAATAATAAATATATACATTTTCTCTACATTACGTTCAAGTGGGCATTCATATGAACTCAATTCATGTTCTAAAGGACCGACAGTCTGAAGAATAAATATGATGTTATAAAAAGAAAATTATTCTAGATTTAATCAAATATGAATTATATGAGAGAAAAAAGGAAATCACATGTTAACAAAGAAAAATATGTTATATTTAGTCTTGTTTTAGATGAGGACTGATCATTTGTATTAAACAGACTACCTTTCTCATGGAAGATGCTATCCTCGTTATGTTTTGGTCGAAGTAGTCTTAGTAGTAGTAGTGGTATTATTAGTTGTAATCATTCTAGTAATGTAGCGGTTCGAATTTATGTCACATGCAGCAAGGCGAGGTAAAGATTGCTGAGTAGATAACAACACGGAATGATAACCTAGGTGTTTAAAGTTCAAATCTAGTGATCTTGCCAACATTCGTATGATTCCTCTCGTGTGTTTCTGACGTCTTTTTAGAATAAATAACTAAAAAGATCTTGAGGAAACGATTGCCAACAATAATCATCTGATTTATACAAACACAGTGGATGATCTCGTTTCCATTAAATGTACGGAAACTCGTGAGAAAGAAATAAAGGGGTCGTTTGTAAACATGTGTTAGTGTGTGTTTACTGCACAGGCCGTAATCGTACCTGTTTTCTTGGTCCTCATTCGTTGCAGGATTTCGTACAGGCTATTGTGTAAATCGTCTGGTGTTAGCTGCTGCTACAACAAAAGAGCCCTTCTTCTAAACACAATTACAATTTAAAATAAGAAACAGTTGCATTTTCGAAGTGACAATGTCATAGTAGCCGCCTTCAACCTCAATCAACGAACTGACACGGGCCCGGAACTGGGAACGTGACTTTTACACAAGCGCTGGCGGGATCTCGGCGAATACTCGACGGATGGTGACGATCAGGCTGGCTTTAGGGTTGTGGGAGGTCATATTAGTGTGTTCTCGACGTATGATCAAACGAAGGACGCCAGCGGATTCAGGTAAAGGGAGGAGGAGGCCAGTGAAAGTAGAGTACAAAGTCGTAGTTATCCTTCAGAAGCCAAGTCTGGGTCTCTTTGGACTTGTGAGTCTGCGCCGAGTCCTGTTGCGACAGCCAGGGTCTGTCAGCAGCTACCTGATTGCACCAGGGGATCACCGCACCTTTCAGCACATCCAGGTAAACCTTGGTGTTGACTTTCAAGCCGACCTCGAAGATATTAGGGGCATGATGTGGTTCTCACTTGAAACCACACCAAAAAGACCATAACCGTGGCCGGAGACTTCATTGAGCTGTACCTTTAATTTTTAAACCATCCGTATTTGCAGTTTGGGGGTACTGGAAATCGTCCTGTTGTCATAACTTGGATCGGTAGATGGCATAAGTTATACAGCGGCACATTCCCGACCTCGCTGATTAAACATTGTGTCACTTTCAGACATGATAGAAGGCTCCTATCGCGTTTGGGATTTGTACACAACTGGCCAACTCGTAAAGGGTCTGCAACTAAAAGGAAACCCAGTTTTCATCAAACTGAAATGGAATCATGTCGTCTTTTCCAGGACGACATTTTTTTCACTCTGCCCTATATATATATATATATATATATATATATATATATATATATATATATATATATATAATTTTAAATTGCATTTTAATTATTCTGTCAGATCCTCATCATTATTTAGGCATGGAAGTATCAAAGACTCTCTTGCATCATCTTGTTTTATCTCTTACCACACTATGGTAGGTTATTACAGGTACATCGTAAGCCTCTTCTGGTTTCGTTGGATATATTGTGTGCTAATCCGTTCTCTGAACAATATTCCTGTTTTTGAAGATACAAAAAACAGCGTTTACGATTTAATCTAAACTTGTTATTCTCAATTTTCTATTTGTAACTGATTAATTATTTTAAATAATCATTAATTAAAAAGTAAATTAGCATTGTTATCTCTTCTTCATAAATAGAGACCCCTCTGTCAAAAGATAGTATTCAAGAACATTGTAACTATGGATTATAGAGTAGACAATATATCGATAGATCAATAGATGATGAAAACCTGAAAATAAGTTTCAATAATGGTTACATTTTTTACAGAATCGGAGGAAACCATTTAAACTTGTCTATTGATTGTATCTGGAGTTACTAGGGGCGATTAGTCGCTGGTATATAAAATAACTGGAATATATTATTGAAATTTTATTTTTTATGGATATTCTTTCATAAAATAAAAAAATATATAAAAAAAACAATATGCCAGTGAGGAATGTGATAAACATATTCAAACATTTAAATTTTTTCATTTACATTTTTAAGATTAAAAATAACTAAATAAAAACGAATCTGTATTTATTTAAATCATGTATCGCTTTAAGCTTGCATATGTATATAAAAATATTTATTTTTTTATACAAATCTAATTTTGTATTTTTTTAACATTTTCAATTTTAAGAATAAAATAGAATAGACTTTTAATAAAAATATTTTCAAATTTCCGTCTTGAGTTAAAATTGGAACACAACTTAAAACATTGACAAAATAGTCGATATTATTATATCTGGAATGACACGCTATCCCTGACGAATAAGTGCTGCTAGTATTTGGTTGTTGTAAAAGTTCCTGCTGGTTTTTCTAAGATAATCAAAGAATGCTAACAGCGAAAGTAAGTTTGTGTGGGACCCAAGTTTCAGGTTTTTATGTGAATTACACTGACTGAAGGTGGCGTGAAATTGTCGCAAAATCACACTTCATCTTTTCACCCAATTCTCCACACGTTTGCTGGCCATCTTCCTTCAAAAGAACCCTGAGTTAATCTTTGTCTATCTTGATTGATCTTCTGGAACCAGGAGCGTCACTAAGGTCAAAATTGCCGTGTTTGAATCTGGTAAAGCATTCTCGAACATATCTCACATCTATAAAGTTTTCTGCAAATACGCACAAATATCCTTGGTCACTTTATTCGCTTTTTGACCTCGATTAAAGGTGAAAAGCAGGAGGTGTCGAAAATGTGATTTTTTTTTAATCTATTTGGCAAGTTATTTGACAGTTCTGAAAAACGAGAAAAATATATGAGCAGAAAACGATGACCATTATCTTGTAGAACAGAATACATGCTTCCTAATGATATATAACACTTTGGCAAATATCAAAACATGTAGAACAAAAACTATATTACGGACATTTGAACTTGGTTAGGTGCTTATACTAGCAGCAAAATCGAGATGGGTACACTAGATTATCATCTGTCGAACACATACTTTAAATGCGGATGTAGATTACGAAGATTACAACGTAGATTCTGTAAGTTTTGGCTAAGTGATAAATAAAACATTCCGTCAAAAGTAAATTTCATAATAATGTCTACATGTCAAACAAAAAAGTGACAGGTAATGAATAAACTTTATATCTTTTTTTCTTGTACGTCCGCTAGAGAGATCATATTTTGGTACTATATCACCATTGTCTCATGCATTAAAAGGTGGGAATAATTTCTATATAACAAAGCTCAACGTCTGTGTGTGTCTGTCTGTACACGAATATGCTCCTTCATGGTTTACTATTATACAAAATCGATCACATACAATGATAGAAGGGGTATCAAAGACCGAAAATGGATATGATACAATCGCCCCCTCCAACTAATGAGGGAAATACTATGCATACTCACACAGTTTCACATGGAGCTACAAAATTTGGCAAGATAACTCACTTTGGGGAGAGGAAGGTTTTGACAGGTTACATCGCTCACCCTCCACCAGGGGAGTCACTTATAACTGGAGAGCATGTGCCCACCCATACCGTTTGATTTACAATGGTACTTCGTATTTACTTTGCCTCCCCACGGGACAGAGTTAGACATCAGGATCGTTTTTTAAAAAGCGAATGGAACAAAAATTAAAAATTGTCTTAGTCGTTGGTTGTTTTTTTTGTTTCACGGCATCAACCCTTTTCAGTTTATTTAATGCCGAATCCAAAGATTTTGAAGAAATTTTTTTAATAGAATATATTTATTGTTTTCAAGTCGGTTTCTATTTAACCCATAGTTGGGACCCTAACAGGTACTACCACTCCGGGTCAGAGTGGACCTGGGAGCAATGGCAGTTAAAGGGTGTCTCCACACTCTCCAAAGCCCGCAAGCTGGGGCCTCACCACTGGGTATAGTTTAAGGTCATATCCAGGACCGTCTTAGTTGTGAAGGATTTCTACTTCACTAATAGAGAACAGGAAATTGAAGTGTAGCATATGAAGAACAGATACTACACTTTGAGTCATATATTTTTATTTACTCTGAAAGTTTACAAACCAAACAGAAATAAACGAAAAAAGTAGGCACAAGGCCACTCAAATATTGAAGTAGGTAGTCTATGGTCATCCTTGTCACTGCACCTTTGGCAGTCTATGCTTGATTCGAGCTAAAGTTCTCATTCACCACAACGCCTCAAGCACACCAGTGGTCATTCTACATAAGATTCCCAAATTATATCGTGTGTGTTTTTTCTTTCTTTTTTTATAAGCAATAAAATAAATTTGTAAACATATAATTTTGGATCTTGGCCCGAAAGCCAAGAAGTCTTCTCTTATGGAATTAAGTTTGAGTGAACGATGTTTTAACGGGTTACAATATGGAAATAAATATAAAGTCTATAAAAAATTAAAATCCGAAGGATTTTATACTGTCATTATTATAATGTGTTGAGAAACACTGCAGAGGCAGAGAAAACAAAAAAGAAAGTAAAATAAGAAAAACGAAAAAAAAAAATTAACAATCATAATAAACCATTGAAATAACTATTTATAGATTAACATTCTAACTTAAGACATTAGTTACTATAGTGCTCTACCACTGGCTATAAAATGTTAAAGATAAATTTTGTTACCTTGTGTTAAGGTGACCCTATCATAGAAAGAATGAGCTTTAAGGGAAATATCCGCATTATGACTTTTGAGTAGACGGTGTAACCTTGGGTGGATGAAACCTGAGGGTCTAATCTCACGAGTATATCCGAAAAAGTTCTCCACTGTTCACCCAGTTGACTAATTGCTTTTGAAATTTGGTCTCTAAAAAGCTGTTGCATTATGCGTTTCGACATATATATATATATATATATATATATATATATATATATATGTGTGTGTGTGTGTGTGTGTGTGTGTGTATAATGGTTGTATAGGTTTGTTTCCTTTATCTAAATATAATGAAAACCGCGTGATTCTTAAAGAGTGCTCAATGGAGAACATAGTTGGAATATAGTCTCTTTGTAATAGAAACATTATTAGTTACATATGTGCATATATGTTTCAATGGAATTCCAATTCAAAGAGACTACTTCATCAGTCCCTTCCCTAAAAAGTGGGTGGCGATAGTGAAACGAGAGTCAAGTTTACATTCGTTTTTATAAAATGTATTCAAGTATTGTTTACGATCCTAAAGAAAGTGGGTGTACACTTTGTAAATGTGATCAGTAAAGGTTTTGGAGTGAGGTGTTATGAAGAAAGGTAAAAGGAGTGGGAGCAAATGATGCATATGTTGTCTTTGCCAGAAGAATGAGAATGTAGAGCTCAAGTCACCTTATGGACAACAGTCACAAGGGCATAATGGCTACACTATCCTTGTGACTAAGATCCTCCCCTATTATGCAATTAATGCGATGCCTATTTGTATGTGGTAGTTGCCTTGAAAAATCTCTGAGAAACAAGATAATATCACCAAAGTTATCGCCTTATATTAAACAACACAAAACTAGAAAGAGCCAGAAAAGAAGAGCTGAGCATATACAGCCAGTAGAATGTCAGGCCAAGCTTCCTAGAACTATCCATGGAAAAACAGAGTGCTTTATTTGTTACAAAATAAAATATCCTCAGAACACAGACAAGTTATGACGATAAACTTCAAGAACAAAGTTAATGAATGCGGCCGCAATTTAAATGAGGGAAAACTACTCGCAAGACTCAGCGTTAGAGATGCAATTGCACAGGAACTCAAATACCATCTCAAATATTTGACAGACCTGTACGATAGAAGAAAATCTCACCTCAGAGCTACAAAAAGAGATGAACAGTATTGAACTGCCGCTCTCCGTGATGGTGGAAAGCTCCACACTTGTAAAATCCTACTACCTTCCATTTTTCAGAATCTAGTTACAGCCCTTGAGACAGAGCCATACGCCGACACTTTGATCATAGTTGGTGCAGCATAAGTGCACATTCTACCTCCACGAATTTCAAAGATATTTGAAGAATATGCAATGTTTGATGTCCTTCACACAATACCAAGTACAATAGGACATACATTGTGTTTAATGTTTACAATGAGTTCAGTCTGAAAGTTGATATAAGATCAACGTGGGGGTTAGCATTTATAGGCAACATGAACTGAAACAGAGACATTGGAGATTTTGTCAATACTGCTGTTAATAAAGTGGTATCCTTCTACCCTGCTAGAAAACTAATTATCCCTGCCAGTACCTTGTATCTTTTTAAAGTAACCATTCGCTCATACATAGAGCAGTGTTGTCAAATCTCCCGTATTGAATCTATTATTTAGAGAAATTCCGCAAAAGAGTCTTCAATCTAATTGGTCCCGCACTAAGCCATTAAGCAGTGTCACTACCGCAATTTTACAATGATTGACTTGTTTGGAGTGTGTTTAATTGGTTTTAGCACTTGTGCCACTTCGATATAAATCCGCCCGACTAATCCGTCAAGCAGTAAGATCCTATACTTACAATGTAAAGCTCTTAGATGCCGAAAAGCTTTCTACTCTAATAGATTTTTCGAACGCACAGTTTTAAAACCGGACGTATCTAAGCGTTCGCTCAGTTTTGCTCGGAATATGATTTCAATCGCTGCATTATGAAAACGTTATGAAAAAAAATAGTAAAAAAAAAAAAATAAATAAATAAAAATCGTAAAAATTAGAAAAATAAACTAAAAGAAAACAATGACCTACCGTAGTTTCTATTTATTATTAATTTAATGCTTCATGGCTAATATATTTTAAATATATGGGGTACTGTTACCATTTTTATAAATTTTGTTTTCGTTTTTCCGAAATAAATTATGTATTTTTCGTCTTTGAAATGTTATTAAAAACGTTTCAAAGAAGCAATTATTTTCCAAGTATTTCTTATCAAATTTTTTCTTATTTTTATTAAGAAAATTTGAAGAAAAACTTTGTGTACTGCCAGCCATATATAATATGGCCTTTCTCTGCAATGATGCATCTAACGCCACATGTAATGCTATTCTTTGGGCTTCTAATTAATTTCTTATATTGATAAACAACTACTTTTTCGGGTGTCTGCTTATGTTTGTTTAACGTTGATAAATTCGTAGTGCTGTTTGTCTCCATGCTTACCATGTGAAATATAGCTTTATTTTATTTATTTTTTATTTCAATATTTATCGCATATTTGTTTGCTCTTTGCCGCGCATTATGTTTGTCTGATCGACGTCTTACTTCAGATTACAAACAACCTCAAGCGGTTGACATCAACTTTCGGATAAAGCCGAGGGAATGCTTAGATACGCCCGGGTCCAAATCTGCACAAGTACCAGTTTTTGTCCGTGAAAAGTTAAGAATTCCCAGTTTCCCACCTCACTAAATGGATTTATCGACAAAAATTTAAATTTACTACGAACAGATACAGTTAGTAAATAGGTCGAACATAAGAAAAAATATATGGTAAATTATATTGTAGACACGTTTTACCGGAAGTGAGGGTCAGCTGATTGGATCAGCTGATTGGATCAGCGGGTGAGTCACGTGATCAGGTTAGCTGGAGTCAGTGAGTTTGGGTTTGGACGTAAAGAACAGCGGACGGCTTAACAGGTCGTCCCCTCCCCTTTACTGAGGGAGGGGGCACTGACGTGTGTGAAAATAAGACATTCACTTTCCATTCTTCTGCGATCAACATCTGGAAGATGAATAAAGACTATGTAAAACCATTCATCGTTTTGGAGTGAATGAATATTCATCCAAAACAGGTTTCCTGTCTCCCCTCCAAGAACGAGATGAATTCTAGTTGGACAAGATAAACGACGCATGAAGAAGGTATGTCTAAAATATATATACCACACACACACACACGCACACGCACACACACACAAAAGCATATGAACAACTATATATGAATATATCACAAATAGACAGAACATTAGACGATCATACAACGGTACTCCTTTTATGATAACAATACAACAATACGTCGCTGTTGACATTGACTCAAAGAGTAGGCCCTTAAGTTACAGCATCATTGTTTTCTTTATGGTCAATAAGAGTAAAACTATGCTGTGTTAAAGAAGTTTTTAAGATAGTTAACGTTTGGAAGTGCCATATCATCTTATTGCTGATCAAATATCGACATGCATGCATTGCGACCTCACCTAATATGCACGATTTTGCATGCTTTCAAATGCCCATATTCTGAAATAAATGTGTTTAAGCATCGTTATACCTTTTTATGACAATATATTATACGAGTCTGAGTGTCCGCTGTTGCCCGATGTTACCCGGGTGTTTGGAGAAAAAAATAAAATTAAATAAAAAGTGGTTGTAGGCAGGCAGGCTCGAACCCGTACCGCAAAGGAGAAAAAGAACGCGAAAAACAACAAAAAAGAAAAATCAAAACAAAACGTAACGTCTTTGCTGTTGCATTCATCGCCAAACCGGAAGTGGCGAATGTTTAAAAAATCGAAAAGAGGGTCTGAATTTCGAAAATATTGGCGAAAAAAGCGCCTCCTCTGTAGAAAATTGCCAAGTTGAGGGTGAGGGAATGAATGTTTTTAACATATTTTATGATATTTGTCGTCCAATAGGTCTAGCTTCGAAATGATACCGATCTCTTGAAAATCCGTCGACTCTGTCGAAAGTTTTAGGCATACATACATACATACATGCATACATACATACATACATGCATACATACATGCATACATGCATACATACATACACACATTAAAACAGACGAGTGAGATTTATATTAGAAATAATTTCTCACAGATACTATTATTCTGTTAGAATGTCACTCACTTATATGGTGTGCAACCAATTAATTTATGGTCAGTTTTACTTGAGCTGTCTGATAAACGAATTCGAAATTCCAAACCGAAACCCTTATTGATCGCAGGCCTACAACATCACTGTCAATATGAAGCAAAATAAGTATGTATTTGACAACCCTATAGCGTACCTTGTGAAAGATATTGACGCTATACATCATTTTGCAAAAGTCTAGCTCTTTAATGATATTAATTTCTTATTCCTTTTCTATTACAAAGTTATGCGCGTTTGAGTGACGTTTATCGAACAATTAACGCATGCGTATCGAATATTATATCAGTCAGTGAATCTCAAATCTACTTACGCATAACAATGCTGACAAGCAACAAGAAAAAAATCGTACCAAACATCGTATATGCATTAAAGGAAAGCGAATTTCTTTACAAAATCTTGATCGGACATTTATGAAATATCACCTTTGTCGCATTTTATAGATAGGTCAATGTAATATGAATGCGTTTCAATATATGACATCTGACACACTTATAAACATAACACAGATGTAGATACGCACACGCAATGACACACAGCTAATAGGAAGAAGATGACAAAATAGCAAGGCCATATTATGATATGAAAAGACATTGGAATATTAAGCAGATCTTCATCATTCCAGTAATTATGGCACCAATAGGTTTCATAATTTTTTTTTAATTACCTGGTGAATATAACCAGTGAATTAAATGCAAAAGGACTAGAAACAATTACACGCAAATGAACGATTAGAATCTTAAAAAGAGATCCCTTGGTAGGAGTTACTGGAAAAGTGGGTGAATAACTGGGATCCAGTAGAATGTCAAATCTCCAACAAAAACAACATGGTAAAAAAGTTAAAACAAAAAAGAGGATTGGATATCCAGTGTGGCGGCAGATATCATGAACATAGGAGTGACGTTAAAAGAGTATTACTCCCTTTTTTATTCTTTACAAATGAATCGAAGGGGATTAAAAGTTGCATAGTTATAATTTTTACATCCTTGGTTGGGGTTTAAAGGCAAAGAAGTAATTTTGACTCCAACACACGAACTTGGAGTCATGCGTCCACCCGGCTTAAAGAAGGGTAAGGGACGTTTCCCCCAAGGATGGCTACTCGGCTAGTTCCCATTAATCTTATCGCCTGAATCCAGTCCAGTGTAAGCAAATTTAATTGTCTATCAAATTTTTCCGAATCTCCAATTAAAACTATTAGAAGCGAAGCATGCAAAGAAAAATACGAGGCAAAAATTCAACATGAAATAATAAGGAGGCCGGAGGCAGAAATATAGTTTATATATATATATATATATATATATATATATATATATATATATATATATATATATATATATATATATATATAGTAATTTATAAAATATATATGGCGATTAAACTACACAGAATATTCTGCGTTTCATCCACTATAGGATTCGTCAGGCTTATGCGCGAATTCTGTGGTTGCTTCTTGTTTTTATATATGTTGAGGATTTCTAGTTAGCCAATCAGCTTTCTAGTATCCACCGCGCCCCTTCCTATCAGCCAATGGGCATGCATTTTATCGAACAAAGGATCTGTTTTAGAACTAGGTTAGTGGTTTAAGGTAGATCTTTTCCTTCCTTTATATATATATATATATATATATATATATATATATATATATATATATATATAAATATACCTATGTGTACACACATACATGCACACACACACACACACACACACACACATATATATATATATATATATATATATATACACTTGTGCCCGATATTATTCATACCCCACCTTGAAAATTGAGTTTATTATGTGTAACTTTGTAAGAATTTATTGTTTACGTCCATATTGATACATATTCTTAATAAACCTCTTCTGATCATTTTCGTCATTTTAAAATCTCGGGATACTTGTAATAAAAGAAATATACAGCTATTTATAAAATCTGCAATGTTCAAAAATAATCATACCCCCTTATTTTTTCAGTATTAATCGAATTTCTGACTGTTTGTTTCCTGTTTGATTCTTATTTTGAATGCTTTTATACAACCTTTGATTAATTTCATTTCGTTTTTTGCATTTTTCAGAAATTAAAATGATATCAACTGAAAACCAATAAAAGAATAAAAATTATTAGAATGGGGAAGAAAAAAGAGCTTAGTAATGATCTTAGGACTAAAATTGCGAATTCACATAATGATGGTTTAGGTTACAAGTCAATTTCCAAGAAATTTGAGGTCCCTACAGCAACAGTACAGAGCATCATCAAAAAATTCCAGAGCCACCACACAACAAACAACTTGATTGGTAGAGGAAGGAAAAGGAAACTGTCTGCTAGAGCCACCAGGAATATTGTAAGAAGTGTTAATGCAAATCCAACCACCACTACTAAGGACATTTTAGAAAATCTGGAGTCTTCTGACATAAAAATATCAAGGCAAACATTGCAAAGGACTCTGCATGAAAATGGTCTGAAAGGAAGAAGACCAAGAAGGACTCTATTGCACACCGGAAAACACCTTGCAGCACGTCTAAAGTTTGCTAGGACCCATGTGAATTCTCCAGAGTCCGTTTTCTCAAGTATTTTGTGGACTGACGAAATAAAAATTGAATTGTTTGGCCATATGGATGCTTCTTACGTTTGGAGGAAGAAAGGAGAAGCTTACAACCCAAAGAACACCATACCCACGATGAAACATGGTGGTGGTAGCCTAATGTTTTGGGGCTCCTTTTCGGCTAGTGGTCCAGGTAGTTTGGTCAAGATAGATGGAACCATGAAGAAGGAGCAATATTTGGAGATACTCCAGAAAAACATTAGACAGGATGCGGAGAATCTCCATTTAGGACCAAACTGGGTCCTTCAACAGGATAATGATCCAAAACATACTGCCAAAATAGTCAAGAAATGGGTTGAGGATAATCAAATTAATGTTTTGGAATGGCCTTGCCAGAGTCCCGACCTGAACCCTATCGAAAACCTCTGGCACATAATGAAAACTGAGGTTAAAAAGCGGAAACCTAGAAATTTGAGGGATTTGGAGAACTACTGCATTGAAGAATGGTCAAAAATCAGTGTTGATGCTTGTAAAAACCTTGTTGATAAATATCCAAAACGGTTACAGGCAGTTATTAAGAATAAAGGGCATGCTATTGACTATTAGTAAGAGAGGTATGAATAATTTTGAACTAGTGCCATTATTGTTTTTCTTTGTATAATGTTTCAAACTTGCATAATTTATTTATTTGTTGAGTTTAAATTAAATGCCTATGCTTGATTTATTGTCTGAAATCCCTTTAATATTGTCTACCTTCTGGTTTGAGCAATATTCTTATAGAAATCTCAAAGATCCGAGGGGTATGAATAATATCGGGCACAAGTGTATATAAAGTTTTTTCTCTTACTTTTCGGAGCCCAGCGAAAAACATCGGTCGCTTCACATCGGTATCTCAGACTTCCTTTTCTTTTCAACACTTTTGACTTTACGGAGACTAGAGAAACGTAACTCCCTCTCAGAAACCAATCCAGAATCTCCTTTTTCTTCTCTCCCCCTTTCACTCCCTGTCCTCGATTGCGCATGGTGTTCCCTATGTGACCTCGCGGCGTTGTCTAACATAAATTCTAAAAATAGCTTGACCCTAACAACGTCGCGGTCGTTTTATTTCTGTCTGCCATTGACTTACGTCCACTCCTTCACTTATTGATCGTAACCGAACCCATTAATTAAAAAAAAACTGCTTGCCGAATATACCCAGTTAAACAAGTGCAAGAGAGATTCAAATAATTACGTATAAAAGGACAGTTATAATACTAAATAAAGTGAAGGTTCTGCTATAGCAAGGGAATCGATTGCATCCGGTGAGCACCATACCTCAATAAAAAAAAAGCTACACAATTCGAATACAAAACAGCACAGAGGATAATTATTATCATAATATGAACCGCAGTTATTTCATAAAAAATCACTATTTTTCTTATATTTATGATGTTATATATAGCGGGGATTGATCGTGTGGGAATGATTTGAGCGGAACTGGATCGCGTGAAAGTTGTTATTTGTGTTAATAGTTAAAGCAAGGATTGGGCGCGCGGAAGACGTCACTTGTCACGATATTAAAGCGGGATTTGACCGCGGCATAAGAAGCATTATTCATTGGGTTTATCCTTTGCGATGTAACTACTTAATAAGAATATTTTCTGACATGTTATATTAATCCGAAATGCAAACAGACGACTGTGGATTGTCGACATCCATTGGCTGAAAGGGCAGGATTAGTTTTGTTGTGTCCTTGCATTTGTTGAGTTAAGAAATGATTGACAACGTTGCGAACAGGGGAGACTGAAGCTTTGAACCGGACTGTTCCTATTTACAATGTCTCCCCACGGGACAGAGTTAGACATCAGGGTCGTTTTTTAATGTGGAGAAAAGGAACAAAAATAAAAATTGTCTCAGTCGTAAAGGATTTCTCCTCCGTTGACAGAGAACAAGAGATTAAAGTGCAGCATCTGAAGAACAGATACTACACTTTGATCTTGACCCAAACCGGACTGTTTGACACTGGGAAAACTAACTGCTTCTACTTGTTGCGACAGTTCTCGTTATTTATATATGACGCTCTGATTTAGTTAAAGATTATACAGCAGACTGATGAAAATGGCGATTGTTTTACGCCATATGTGTTTCTATTTGCACATTTGTCGTTCAGAGATGTGTTATCTCCTTAAAGAAACACTCACTTGTTCATTTCCGACTAATCTCAACACATTAGCAGACAGATTCTATTTATGATTATATTTCCAAGGTCTTTTTGTGACTTCAAATCCCGATAACAGATATTTGGTCAGTTCATCGAAATCATAATGATCTTCGTTAAAACTCTTTCCGATACTTTTTTTGTAAAATTAAATTTAATCTTATATTGAAAATCTAAACAAAAATACAGTTTCGGACATCTTCATATTTACTAATTATATATGGTCGAGTTATAACAGCAAACACGATTCCTTTTTCAATACTGCCATTACTGACTTACAGTTTTGTCTCTAAGTCGGCAAAGATATTTATTATTTTGCAATATAAAATATGTAATACATAATATATAGTGTTATAATATTATTTATGTTTATTGGGATATGATTAAGGAAAGTTGGAAGTTTTACTTGTAGACACTGGTGATAGGAAATAACCAATCAAATGGATCCACGTTCTGCAACCAATCAGAAACCAGAATTGCCTCATAAAAATATTGACTCTTTTAGTACTCACGCTTATAATTTTTTCGTATAAGCACGAGAAAGATCTTTACCCTTTGGTTTCGAAATCTTAACGCATACAGAATAGCTACCATTTATGTCTAAGACTTATAGAGAATAGCTACTCATCGGAAATTCTTCTGAAATTAAACATGACTTTTAATTCAAAATATAATATGATATATATATATATATATATATATATATATATATATATATAAATCAGAGAGGCGGTAGCACTCTCTATATAGGGATGGCCCGTACACGCCTATATACGCCTACAAAACAAAACTATCCAAATCTCAACTAAAATCAACTTATAAGTTTCAAAAAGCACATATTCTTACAGAGAAGCGTCTTACGAATCCAGCGAGTGTCAGAACGTCGGTTAAAATGTCAAAAGAGAGCAAAAAAAAAGAGTACAAAAATGGCCAATTGTTCTTTTTTCTTCTTTCTTCTTTCTTCTTCTGCTTTCTTCTTTCTTTTGAGACGATGTATCTCGGTGTACGAACGGTCTCTGACAACAGTTCAAGCATCAATCGACTGCTCTTTACACGGAGAAGTGCAGTGATCCATCGCTTTTTAGCTAACTCCATAATTACATAAGATTACGTGTAATAACAAGTTTTAAACACTATATACCCAATGTAGACAGACCACTTCGAACACGGAACTTCTCTCAAAAGGGACAGCTCCAAATAATACACCGGATGCTCACAGACGTTCCAGTTTGCCAGTTGCCTATATTTCTTGGACGCTGAATATTTGAGGTGAACGTTAAGGTTTTTTCTTTAAACAGTAACCCACCAGCGTTAATGAAATCACTAAATCTTTATCTCAGTTGATCAAAATTGTTATAAGAGTAACCTATCAGCAAGTACGACGTCAAAAAACAATGTTATAAAAACAAATAATTCTTCAGATTTTGGACTGTAAAATATGTACAAAATGTCAATGCTGTGACCAGGATTCGAACCTAGGTTAGCACGGCAACAACGTGGGGTCCTAACCTCTAGACGATCACGGCTAACACTGACGTCTGTCGCTCTTGGCAGAAAGACACATGACTACTGTCAAACTATTGAAAAATAAGGAGGAAACTTGAAATTCTCACGCATGCGCAAAAATACACGATAGCAACCATTGTAAAATGCAGCTGAATCTCTTCGCTCGCTAAGAAAAGTAGACCAGACCAGTTCTTCTAAGAACTCACCAAACGCCAAAGGAAATAAGTTAAATTAACCGCAAAAGAAACTGCAAGAAAGTCATCTTCCAAGAACTCACTGGAAGCTGACCAAAAAGAATCAAAATCCAAGCCCTAGCCACAAAAATAACTAGATATTGTGGCTACTATACACAATCTACTAATAAAAACAAGTAAGTTTTCTAAAATAAACTACAATAAATTAACCAAGTAACCTCACAATGTCACTGATTAGGACTTCATATAAAGATAACAACTGCACTATTGGTGTATATACCGTTCCACACTTTAACTATTGGTGACGGGGCAGTATCTCAATTCTACGAGAGTTGTCTTGCTATAAGATAAGTGATATTATAGTAAGATACACACAAGTGTTATATGTTTACATTTAATAAAAAATGCCAAAGTCAGCACATAGTAAAAAAGCTCAGAGAAATATAGACTATGAAAAAAACAAAGTCAAGGTATTATCCGAGCAAAAAGAATACTATCAGAAAAATGCTGAAATAATAAAAATTAAGTATAATGTAAATCCTGAGGCAAAGAAGGCTGCCTCACGTGCTGACTCAAAAGCACGGTATAACAGGGATCCCGAGGGGGAAAAAACTGCCTCACGTGCTCTTTATAACAAAGAACTAGAAAAAAAGAAGGCTGCCTCACGTGCTGACTCAAAAGCACGGTATAACAGGGATTCTGAGGAGACGAAAAGCTGCCTCACGTGCTCTTTATAACAAAGAACCAGAAAAAAGAAGGCTGCCTCACGTGCTCTTTATAACAAAGAACCAGAAAAAAAGAAGGCTGCCTCACGTTCTCCTTATAACAAAGAACCAGAAAAAAAGAAGGCTGCCTCACGTGCTGACTCAAAAGCACGGTATAACAGGGATTCCGAGGGGAAAAAGCTGCCTCACGTGCTCTTTATAACAAATAACCAGAAAAAAAGAAGGCTGCCTCACGTGCTGACTCAAAAGCACGGTATAACAGGGATCCTAAGGGGAAAAAAGCTGCCTCATGCACAAACTATTATAAATATAAATATCAAAAACTGCCAAATCTTTGCCAAAACGCCAAAGAATGAACCAAGAAAAATTTAATAGTGAAGGTATGAACATTTTAGAACTTTATAATACTCTAACTTTTATCAGAGAGGCGGTAGCACTCTCTATGTAATATAGAACCGATGGAGGACCAAGAGGCAACTCCTAAGGCCCAAAACCCAAAGACCTAAAACCCAGCAGGAAGCGACCTGCTATTAATGGAGGCGGCAATGAGCCGCCTCCTAAAAAGACAATACTATCATGAATGTAAGTTTAAAAATAAGACTGTAAATACTAATTAACAAGAATAAAAAAAGCATTGGAAATGCAAAAGGATATAGGGATGGTATGCCAAAAAGTATACAAACAAGATAGCTATGAATGGCTAGGCACATGGAAATAGAATTGCATCCAAAGTATAGCCCTATAGCTTTTTACAACCGTAATGATGGCACGGAATGAAGATTGGAGAAAAGCTATAGGGCTATACTTTGGATGCAATTCTATTTCCATGTGCCTAGCCATTCATAGCTATCTTGTTTGTATACTTTTTGGCATACCATCCCTATATCCTTTTGCATTTCCAATACTTTTTTATTCTTGTATATATATTAGCATTTAAGCCAGGCCTTTGCCCGGGTGTTATGTATGTTGAGCATAAAAAAAAGCGGTCAATTTCTTTTAAAATTTGACTCCTAGTATGACTCCTTAACATTTATTGTTTTGGGCTCAAATCAAGTTATTAAGTTAGATCTATGTTCAAGAAACCTATATCTAAATTTCCAAGTGTTTAGACCCAAAATGTTTGTTTGGTAGAGTTCGCAAATGTCAAATCGTTGAACTTTGACCCCTTACTCGTAAAATTTCTGGGCGAAAACCGATCACATATATTTCCCCAAATCTCTGTACGCTGTATATCAAATTTCGAGTCTGTAGACTAAAACTTGACAGAGTTATTGCGTAGGGAAATGTACACACACACACACAGACAGACACACAGAGAGACACATAGACACCCAGACACGTTCATTTTTATAGATATACTAGCATGGGTGCCTGGCGTTGCCCGGATGTTCGGAGGCGTATGCTGAGCAAAACAAAACAAAAAACAAAACAAAACAAAAAAAACGGTCAATTTTTTAGAATTTGACCTCTACTATGACCCCTTAACATTTATTGTTTTGGGCTCAAATCAAGTTATTAAGTTAGATCCATGTCCAAGGAACCGATATCTAAAATTTCAAGTGTTTAAACCCAAAATTGTCGGAGGAGTTTGGTTGAGTTCTCAAAGGTCAACTCTTTTAACTTTGACCCCTTAACAGTCAGATTTCTGGCGGAAAACCGATCACGTATATTTTCCCAAATCTCAGTACCCTGTATATCAAATATCGAGTCTGTAGACAAAAAATTGACAGAGTTATTGCGTAGAGACAGGTAGACACACATACAGACACACAGACAGACACACATACACACAGACACGATCACTTTTATAGATATATATATAGATTAGCATTTCAGCCCGGCGTTGCCCGGGTGTTTGGATACGTATGGTGAGCAAAAAAGTGGTAGTAGGAAGGCAGGCTTGAACCCGTACCACGAAGGAGGAAAAGAACGGGGGAAAAACCTGAAGTCTATGCTGTTACGACCACTGCCAAACCGGAAGTGATATTTTTTAAAATTAAGGCTAGTCAGTCGAAAGGAGAGGATGACTTTCAAGAATAGCGGCGAAAATAGCGAACACCCTGTAGACCAGTTGCCAGTTGAAGGTGAATATATTGTACTTTAGCGAATTTTTCGATATTTGTCTTCTGAACAGTCAAGCGTTAAAACGATACTTATCTTCGTAAAATCCGTCGCCTCTGTCAAAAGTTTTAGGCAGACATGCAAATATACATACATACATACATACATACATACACACATACATACATTTATATATTGGTAACTAAAATTTTTCGACCCAAACCAATTAAAAGCTTTCCCTATCTGCGAATATGCTTTATGTCAAAGTTCAAATGTTTACACCAGAAAGTGTCTGAGGAAGTGTTTTAGTTGAGATAAGTGATTTCAATATTAATTCGTACTTTTTATTTTTAGATTCAAATATTAATAACTATATTTTATTTCAGTATTTAATTTATGTATTTCTGTTTTATTAAATGCTAGCTTTTTTTCTCGTCCATAAATGTTTATTTATCTACCGAGTTGATTGCAAAAATAAATTACGAAATTGTACTCATTTTTAGTTCGTGAGAGAGGAATCTATCACCATACTTTTCCTTAAACACGTCTGTTGGACTTTTAAGAAGAATACTTGATATTTTTTTTTTAATGGAGAGTAGAAAACGCATTGTGGATGCGTTATCGGCAGCTCTTGTTACTCTCGCTTCTTCTTATTTGTCCCTCAGTCCTCATTTTTAATGAGTGATTTTTCTGACAAAGGGAGAAGAAAAAGCTGTTTTCTAGGTTGGCAGTATTTTGCGCGAACAGTTGGCAGAGATGGCGGAAATTTTCTGTTTCTATGTCTATCCTTCCTTGTAGCCATGTCACTAGTAATGTTGCTGGAGGTAAACGTTTTGTCTGGGATGACGTTATCCGCCTGATAGTCAGGGACCCGAACCTTGGATTAACCACTATTGAGGCTGTCCTATCAGCAGGTGAAAAGTACTGGGGCTGCTGTATTGCCATTTGGTGAATGGATTCTGGACCATGCAGTAGCACCTGGTGGGGCCTCTCGATGCCATACTAGTGGGTAATTGTCACGGCTTTACCTTATCATTAGCTACAAATCATTTCTTTTTCTCTCTTAGTTTCCTCTCTCTGTCCTGCTCCAAGTAAATCTGACGACCTAGTCCACAAATTCCAAAATTTCATCATGACAACTTTCAAGAAAAAATACACGATTAAACCCGGTTCTCCAACTTCCAACGTAAACCCCTACTACCATGTCTCCTTCTCCAACATCAGGGGTCTACGTTCTAACCTTCCAGAGGTTGAAACCGAATTACAGGAGACTAAACCAGACCTTTTATTTTTAAGCGAAACTGGCATTGGACAGGCCATTTCCCTAGAAGAGTTCGCAATTAAAGGATACTCTAACTTAACTTCTAAGATCGCCATGGGCATGGACTATGTGCCTATAGTAAAGATAGATTTCCATGTGGTAGGGACATCTCCAGGGAAGATCCTAACTTACCCTATATGTGCTTCTGAGTTGCTTTAGCTCACACTACTGCATTTATATTTACTCTTTATCGTCCCCACAACAGCGGAGTTACTATCTTTAAGAGCATATCTGAGAAAATTGACCAAGTCCTATCTGCTTATCCTTAAGCTAACATTCACGTATGTGGAGACTTCAATGTTCACAACGTCGAATGGTTGACCCACTCAAACAAGACCGATGATGACGGCCAGTATGCGAGCCTACTAGATCTTTTTATCACAACTTGCCCTGAACTATGTTCAGTTTCTGTTCTGTCGCCTCTTGGATCTTCCGACCACTCTGTTGTATCAATTAAGATAAAAATGAAATGTAATATGTCCCCAGACGTACCTCTCCATCGTACAGTATATCGATACACTAAGGCTGACTGGGATAGCTTCCGTACATTTATATCTGATCTACCTCTGCATTCCGTGTTTAAAAAGGATGTGTCCTCTATAGTATTAGACCTGACGGAATGGTTAATTGTAGGTATTGGCCGTTTCATACCCTCGAAAAAGTTTCAGCAAAAACTTAACAGCCAGCCATGGTTCTCTCCAGAATGTGCTGCTGCCATTGCGCACAGAAATCACGTTTTCCACTGCTTCCAACGTAATAGATGTATGGAAATTAAAGCCGCTTTAAGGACTGCCAGTAACCGTTGTAAGAAAGTAATAAAAAACGCAAGAGAGTTGTATGCCCAATCTGTTAAGTCCAAAGTAGCTGAGCAGCGGCTTGGTTCCCACCAGTTTTGGCAAATAGCAAACAGAATCCTGAACAGAAGCGTATGCTCCATCCCAACTATTATCAATGGACCTGAGGTAATCTCGTCAGCATCAGACAAAGCCAAAATCTTTGTCAAGAACTTTGCAGCTAATTCTAACCTTTGCGACCAAGGCCGCCAACCCCCAATATTTCCTCCTGCATTAGAAAACACGCTATGTGATATACGTATATCTGTACGTGATATTGCCAAGCTAATCAAAAACCTTGATTCCAGTAAAGCAACTGGCCCTGGCGGTATTCCAATTATAGTACTCAAAAAACTTCAACCTGAACTAGCGCCCATACTTACAAAACTGTTTAAACGTTGTCTTAAGGAGAATAGTTTCCCATATCCCTGGAAAATTTCATCAGTATGCCCTGTATTTAAGACTTCAGGTGATTGCTCACCCCCCTCTCAGTACAGGCCAATAAGTCTCCTGTGCGTCATGAGTAAGTTGCTGGAATCTGTGTCAAATACAGAAGTAATCAACCATCTCAACAAAAATAACCTTCTTAGTGACACTCAATATGGTTTCCGTTCTGCTAGATCTAAAGCAGATGTGCTTACAGTTATATCTCATAGGATTAGCAAATCTCTCGACGGAGGCCACCTTTCTAGGGCAATTGCTCTTGACATATCTAAGGCCTTTGATAGGGTATGGCATAAAGGTTTACTTCATAAGATCTCTAGCTATGGTATAGCTGGAAATGTCTTCTCAATTATTAACTCATTTCTTTCTGATAGGTTCATAAGAGTAGTAGTTGAGCGGCAAAAATCAGAAGCTCACAGTATTAATGCCGGTGTCCCTCAGGGGTCTATCCTGGGCCCAACTCTTTTCCTGATCTACATTAATGATCTTCCAAATCACATCCTTACATCATTTGTAGACATTTATGCTGACGACACTACCATTTATGGTAGCACATCTAAGACAGTAAACGACCAAGTTCTCTCTGATTCTCTCTCCTTTGATCTTCAGCAAGTTGGTCAATGGGGAATGAGGTGGCTTGTTACTTTTAATGCATCCAAAAACCAAGCTTTTATCTTTACATCATCAACATTCTGATCCACATCTGACATCAATTGAAATGAATGGCTCTCGTCTTCAGGAGGCCTCAAGTTTTGACAAGCTTCTGGGCTTGACCTTTACTCCTGATCTTAAATGGAACACGTACATCAAATCTGTTGCCAAGGCCGCTGGAAAAATGGTGGGATCTTTCTATCGATCCGGTAGATATCTCACTGCTGATGCTATTCTCTATCTATATAAGAGCCAGGTACGTTCAAGTATGGAATATTGTTGCCACATTTGGGCAGGAGCTGCTAGAAAGGACTTGTCCTTCCTTGATAGAGTTCAAAATAGACTTCGTAGCCTCGTAGGAGATGTCCTTTTCTCTTCCTTGCAACCTCTATCTCACAGAAGAGATGTTGCGAGTTTGTCTCTGATGTATCGTTTTCTTTCATGGAAGGTGTTCAACTGAGCTTCAATCTATGGTCCCCCCTCGCCAAACTTTCACAAGAAACACTCGTCTAGCTGTACACACTATCAATAATTCCCCCACTCTTTATCTGTGCCTACACCTAAACGTAGATTCCATGAACAAAGCTTCTTTCTTAGTACTGCACGCCTGTGGAATTGTCTTCCGTTTTCCTGCTTTCCAGCTTACTACAATATGGTTGTGTTCAAGTCTAACGTAAATAAGTTCTTGATGAGCCGTTCAATATAAGTTATCAAATTTACCAAATTTTCATTACTAATGATTACTATATTGTCCAATGTCTACTGTAAACTCTTTAACCCTTATACTTGAGTGGCCTTTTGGCCTTGATAAGTGGTGATGCCTATGTAAAAAAAAGAAAAAGTAATTTGGTAGAGACCGCAGAGGTCAATTTTTTTTTAACGTTGACTCCTATCATGACCGCTTAATATTTATTGTTTTGGGCTGAAATGAAGTTATTAAGTTAGATCTATGTCCAAGTATATCTAAAATTTCAAGTGCACAGACCCAAATTGGCGGAGGAGTTTGGTAGAGTTCTCAAAGATCAAATAGTGTAAATTTGATCTCTTAACCAAATTTCTGGCCGGAAACGGATTACAAAGATTGTTTCAAATCTCTATACCCTGTATATCAAATTTCGAGTCTGTAGACTGAAAATTTACTAAGTTACTGTGTAGGGAAATGTACACACAAAGACACACACACACAGACACGTTCACTTTTGTAGATATACAAGTATTTCAGTCCGGCGCTGCCCGAATGTTAGGAGGACTGTATTGAGCATAAAAAAATGGTAATAGGAAGCCAGGCCCGAACCCATACCGCAAAGGAGGAAAAGAACGTAAAAAAGTGACGTCTTTGCTGTTACGACCACTGCCAAACCGGATTGCCGCAGGTTTAAATTAAGGTTAGACAATCGAAAAGAGGGGATGACTTTCGAAAATATCGGCGACCCCCCCCCCTCCTGTAGATAAGTTCCCAGTTGAGAGTGAAAGAAAGTAATGTTTTCAGCCAACTGTTCGGTATTTGTCGTCTGAAGAGTCGAACTTCAAAACGATACTGATCTTGTGAAATTCCGTTGCCTCTGACGAAAGTTTTAGGCAGACATGCAAACATACATACATAGATTTATATATTTGTAGCTCAAATTTTCGACCCAAACCGATTAAAAAGCTTGCCCTGTCTCTGAATACCCTTTATGTAAAATGTCAAATGTTTTGACCAGAAATTGTCTTTATTAATTTGGTAGAGCCCGCAGAGGTTATCTTTTTAAAACTTTGACCCCTATTATGACCGCTTAACACTTATTGTTTTGGGCTCACATCAAGTTATTAAGTAAGATCCATGCCCAAGGAACCTATATCTGAAATTTTAAGTGTTTAGACCCAAAATTAGCGGAGGAGTTTGGTAGAATTCTCACAGGTCAAATCGTTGAACATTAATCAAATGTCTGGCCGAAAACCGATTACAAAGATTTTCCCAAATCTCACTACCCTGTAGATCAAATTTCGAATCTGTAGACTGCAAGTTGGCGGAGTTATTGTGTAGGGATATGTACACAAATAGACAGACGGACAGACTGACAGACATTTACACTTTTATACATATACTAGCATGGGTGCCCGGCGTTGCCCGGCGTTGCCCGGCGTTGCCCGGATGTTTGAAGGATGATGCTGAGAAAAAAAAAATAAATAAAAAAAACAATCTAGTTATTAAGTAAGATCTATGTCCAAGGAATCTATATCTAAAATTTCAATTGTTTAGACAAAAAATTGTCAGAGGAGTTTGGTAGAGTTCTTAAAGGTCAAATCGTGGAACTTAGACCCCTTAAGAGTAAAATTTCGGGCCGAAAACCGATCACAAAGATTTTCCCAAATCTCAGTGCCCTGTATATAAAATTTCGAATCTGTAGACTTAAAATTGAGAGAGTTATTGCGTAGAGAAATGTACACAGACAGACAGACATACAGACAGACACGTTCACTTTTATAGATATACTAGCATTTCGGCCTGGCGTTAACCGGGTATTTGGAGGTGTATATTGAGAAAACAAAGAAAATAATTTTGACTCCTATTATGACCCCTTAACATTTATTGTTTGGGCTCGAATCAAGTTATTAAGTTAGATCCATGCCCAAGAAACCTATATCTAAAATTTCAAGTGTTTAGACCCAAAATTGTCGGAGGAGTTTGGTAGATTTCTCAAAGGTCAAATCGTTGAACTTTAATCCCTTAATCGCCGAAAACCGATCACATCGATTTTCCCAAACCACAGTACCCTGTATATCAAATTTCGAGTCTGTAGACTAAAAATTGACAAAGTTATTGCGTAGTGAAATGTACACAGACAGACACGCAGACAGACACATAGGCACATTCACTTTTATAGATATGATATAGATAGCTAGTTTTGTTAACAAAAATAGATACGTATACATAAATATATATGGAAACAATTTTGTGTTTACTATTTTTTTTTTTTCAAATATTCTGCAAGTATAAATCATGTAGAATATCGGCATGAATATAATTACAGGTAATAGTTAACTAAAGATTATTATCTCATTAGAAAACCGAGGCAACTATTAGTGGATTAATTAAAATTAATGTTTAAAAAAATATGCAAATTAGCTACATCGTTTGCTAGTGAATGCAATTCCACAACCACGATATAAGAAAATTGTATTTTCTTTTTAAATAAATAGAAAAGAGGGGTTTTAATATGAATATCGACACACAAAGAATATCGAATTCATAGGAGTATGTATATATATATATATATATATATATATATATGTATATATATATAGTGCCGGCAAAAAGAAAGTCCGCACTTATAATTTTTTAAAAACTGCAAATTTAAGCTAAACTGATTAAACAATACATCCTTCATTGATTAGCCCGTTATTCCTCTAATTCTACTTGGTCATATTTGACTTTTAACTGAAGTATTCTAGTGTTCACGTCAATTTAAAAAAACAAACTTCAAATTAAGGAAGCAAAAAGAAAGTCCGCAGCAACAAATTCGCTTAAAACTAGCTTAAATTATCGCCCCTCATTCAGTTTAAAATATCCACCAACAGGCAACAAAACATCTCTAATCGTAATTGTTCTTGTTCCAGATTATACAGCGTAATATTAAGCCCATATACCACGACTTTCTCTTAGTGATAGTCAGCTCCTCATTAATCTCCACCTTTCTGGTTTATCCAATCGAGAAATCGGCCGCAGATTAAAATGTGATGAGTAAACGGTACGAAAGACTGTGCAAAAGTACCAAAACACCGGCAGTGTTCGTGATGCCCTTAAATCTGGTCGTAGTCTAGTTACTTCTAACAGGAAAGACAATGCTATCAAGATCCGCAGCCTAAGAAACAGATTTGAAACGGCTCCCCAACTCCACCAAAAGTGCTATCTGGTTAAAAACTGCCCTCTTTCTCCTGTACATAACAAATTAAAGCACTTTAATTTGCGAGGATATTTTGCAAGATACAATTGAATGATTTCTGTAAAGAACAGAAAGCGCCGTCTGGACTTCGTCAGATGCAATGAAGATCATGCTTTTCAGCGAAGATAGAAAGTTCAATAGGCTAAAAAATTATGATAGACAGTATGTCCGTCGGAGGAAAGGCGAAGAATTTAATTCTAGGTGCTCAATTTTAAGGCTGCAAGGTGGTGGATGTTTAGTTTTGGGGTGGGGCATTATTAGTACTAATGGTCCAGGGTGTATATTTCGCTTGAAATCGCGAATTAATTCGACCAAGTACATTAATATGTTGAAAATTTTCTACCTTACTTGGGTCGGAATTTGGATGAAAATCCCATCTTCATGCAGGATAATGCCCCCATTCACACAGCTGGCAATGCCCAGAGGTTACCGAGAGATCATGAAAATCTGTGTTTGGATTGGCCTCCACAAGCTCAAGACCTCAATCTTATCGAAAACGTATGGCATTACATCAAGCAATGGCCACGCAATAATAAAATTTCAAATATGAAACAAATTTGGACAAAAAAAAAAAGGTGGGATGCTTTTTCTTTGGAGAGTTGCTGCAGTCTAATTCAAGGAATTCCCAAAAGTTTGCCGGCTGCCAAATTGCAGAAGGGCTATGCTAACAAATATTTACTTATTCATTGTGTTCCTGTTGTATTTGTGTTGCATTAATGTCCTAAAGTTACATTTAAATAACAATTTTCCATTGTGCAAACTTTCTTTTTGGCTCTTAAATTTCAAGTTATTTTTCAATTGACGTGAACACTAGAATATTCCAATTAAAAGTCAAATATGAATAGGTAAAATTATAGAATAATAAAAGGCCATTCAAATGAGGTATATGTTGTTTAAACAGTTACATTATATTTAGCTTAAATTTGCAGTTTTTCATAAAAACACAAGTGCGGGCTTTCTTTTTGCCAACTGTATATATATATATATATATATATATATATATATATATAAAGTGAAAAGTAGTTACACACTTTTAGAAGACATTCATTTTGGCTAGAATTTAAAGATTGAATAGAATTTAAAGATAAATAAACGTTAAACAACTGGACAACACGTACATTTAAATTTTTCTTCTCCAAGGATTACCTCCTCCTTCATAACAACGAAATGAAGAAAAAAGTACGGTCTGTATCTAAAACCCTTACGAGGCTAATTTATTAGCGAAATATTGGAATGAACACGAACAAAGTAAATAAAAAGTGATGTCATCATTTCATGACATTTAAAGTTTTATAGTTTATCTTTATATATATATATATATATATATATATATACATATATATATATATATATATATATATATATATATATATACAGGTGGCAAAAAGAAAGCCCGCACTTGTATATATATATCCGCTAATCGAGCCAGAGATTATGGAAGCCCCTTTAAGAATTCGTTTCTTATCGTTGAGCACTTTCAGTTGAATTAAACTTTCGGTCAATTTAGCTCTTATGCGTAGATCATCGTATAACGATTAGATCACTGTCTGACTGGCGTAAATGGACATTTAAAAAATTAAGATGTTTAAATTCAACGTTATTTTAAGCGGTTAATGGTAGCCGAATGGATTAGGTCTCCGCTAATCGAGCCAGAGATGTCTCGTGATACGGGGTTCGAATCGTTCGACTGGTATTAATCGTGACACCCTGCACTGAAGATTTTCGAAAGGATGAAACACTAGTGTCTGTAGGTATTTAATTATTATAGTAGAAAATAATTATATATATATATATATATATATATATATATGTGTGTGTGTGCTGTATTAACAAAAACGAAGACTTAAAAAAAGAATTGATAACAACAAAAAGTGTATTTAATTGTTAGTTACAATTGTTTCAAGAATAATTGGCTTAAAATTCATTGGTATATGAAAATTTACTGAATTATACGAACCCAGTAAAATTCGGAATTTTACAAACAAGTCTTTTTATATACATACATATATATATATATATATATTGTGTTCTCGCAACAACTGTTTACTATTTATTTCTCCCTGACAGTAAACAATTGTTTTTTTTTTTCTGAAAATGTCAGTAGCAATAATCTTTCCTAAGTTCCAGTACTTTCCATCACTCCTCGGTTTTTCAATATGAACATTTCACCACTATTTTGTGTGATTCGAGTCGAGATTGTTTTCTCGACACACGTGCGCCATGCGGGGAAGCATGAGTTTATGGGATCTTTGTCGAATTCAAACCATAATAGTTTGGACGCACTAGTAATTTTACACATGTAATCATCAGGGATTGCTCACTTAAGACAATAGGGTGTGTTCCCTGGAATCTTGCTGACAACAAATCTACTGAGATTTCTACGCCTTTCAATGATATTTGCAAATAAATTTGCTTTGTCGCCAGAGCCGCCTGCTATTGACTTTTCGCTGGGAATGACCATCGCTTATCCTTGAAATTTGGGTTGCAATACCTCTTCCAAAGTTTCCAGTTCTCTTCGCATTCATCCAGTGGAAGTATGATTAATGCTTTTGTTTATTCTTTAATTTTATGTACCCTTTTTCCAATTCTCCCTTCTATTTCTGTTGATATTATCGTGTCTGCTTCAATAACTTCCAAATACCTGTAGGTTTCATATTCGTCTAGTGTCCCCCTCTCTCCTTTGTTCGATAGTTCCATATATTTCGCTGGCACTTGTTTTCCAATTTTTATAAATAGCACCAGAAACTTTTTCATTTGCAAATCTCATTCGGATATCTTAGCTGAATATACCGATTTTGTTTTAAACGTCTCTAGTTCTTTTTTGTTTTGGTGAAATGTTTCAGCTTATCCATAGACATTAGGTAATTCATCATTTCATCTGTATTATTAAACTTGTATTTGGCCTGGCATTTTCCTTGTAAAAGGGCGTCAGAGTTATGATAATCGGTAGTGGTGAAAGGAATATCCTTCGAAAATACTTATTTATATTTTATCTCAATTATGTATAATCTAATAGCTGTTAGTTCAAATATACTTTCTTGTTATGAATGCTCTAACATTCTAACTCGAGGGAGATAAAGCAAAAATAAAAAAAAAGATAGAAATAAAAGCATTAACCCTCACCAACCCCCACCAACCCCCACCATATCCTTTAAGTACCCAAAGGTAAGTTAAACAATTTTTCTATCTATAACTTTTGAAATCTATTTTGTCTAACATTTGTGTATTGCAAATACTTTTTCTTATTGTAGCTTTGACTTAAACTCGGAACATCTTAGCTTTACTTATCTTGCAGTTTTGCATTTTTCCTTTGTGCTTTTGTTCTTAAATCTTTTTTTTTTCAAATATGCTTAGTATTACTCCAAACCAGTTTTTAAATAAGTTTCTCAAATCTAAAGTAAAACAAAATAACCCGACTGTACAAGTTCCATTATTCGATTTTAATTATAAGGTGAAGCTCAAACATTCTAACTCGGGGTAGATAAAGCCAAAACATACACGCATTAATATGGGAGGGGAGACTATCTTCAAATATCATCCTAAATTGGTAATGGAGCAACGGACTTATTAAGTAGATATTTATAATTCCCTCTTACCTTATTTTTTAAATGGAGAGTAGATAATGCACAGTGGATGTGTTATCGGTAGCTCCAGTAACTCTCGCTTCTCCTTCTTTGTCCTTCAGTCCTCATTTCCAATGAGTGATTTTTCTGACAAAGGGCGAAGAAAAAGTTGCTTTCCAGGTCGGTAGTTCTTCGTGAACAGTTGTCTGAGATGTCGGGAATTTTTCTGTTTTTATGTCTATCCTTGTGGCCATGTCACTAGTAATGGTGCAGGAGGTAAACTTTTAATCTGGGCTGACGTTATCAGCCTGATAGTCAGGGACCCGAGCCTTGGATTAACCACTAAGGAGGCTGTCCTATCAGCAGGTGCAAAATACTGTATTGCCATTTGGTAAATGGATTCTGGACCATGCAATAGTTTCTGGTGGGGCCTCTCGATGCCATACTAGTGGGTAATTGTTACGGCTTTACCTTATGTGCTACAAAAAATTCCTGTCCTTTTCTCTCTTACTTTCCCTCTCTGTCCTGCTCTAACCAAGTATGTCGACCTGTTCCACAAATCCCAAAACCTCAACATGAAATATCTTCAGAAAAAATAAAAACCAAAATAAACCTAGAACCCCATCCTCCAACGTAGACTCTTACATCCATGTCTCCTTCTCCAACATCAGAAGTCTACGTTCCAACCTTCCAGAGTTTGAAACCTAATTACAGGAGATGAAACCGGGCATATTCTTTCTAAACGAAACTGGAATAGGGTCGACCACTTTCCTAGATGAGTTCATAATTAAAGTATAATATAACAACTTCTAAATCTGACACCCAAGATCGCCATGGGCATGGAATATGTGCCTACATTAAAGATAGCTTCCAGTGTGGCAGATATATCTCCAGAGAAGACTCTAATTTACCTTGTATGTGCTTCCGGGTTGCACTTGCTTACATCCCCGCATTTATATCTGCCCTCTATCACCCCCACAATAGCGGAGTTAATATCTTTAAAAGTATATTTGAGAAAATAGACCACATCCTGTCTGCTCAGCCCTCGGTTAATATTTACATTTGCAGTGACTTCGATATCCATAACGTGGAGTGGATGACCCACTAAAATAAGACAGATGATGAGGGGAAGTTCTGTCATGATTTTGCCATTGCCTATGACCTCACTCAGATTATTCGCGAGCCCACCCGTGTACCCGATACTACCGGTCAATATGCACGCCTTCTGGACCTTTTTCTCTCAACTTCCCCTGAGCCATGTCCATGTTTCGTTCTATCTCCTCTGGCATCCTCCGACCACTCCGTTGTATCAGTTAAGATAAAAATGAAATGTAATAAGTCTTCAGACGTACCTCTCCACCGTACTGTATACCGATACTCTATGGCTGAATGGGATAGCTTCCGTACATTAATATCTGATCTACCTCTGCATTCCACGTTTAAAAAGATGTGCTCTCTATAGTATCAGACCTGACCGAATGGCTAATTGTAGGCATAGACCGATTCATATCATCAAAAAAATTCCAAAAAAACCTAACACCCAGCCATGGTTCTCCCCAGAATATACTGCTGCCATCGCGCACAGAAATCACTTTTTCCATAGCTACCCACATAATAGATATACTGAGACTAAAGCTGCATTCATGACCGCCAGCAACCACTGTAAAAGAGTAATAAAAATGCAAGAGAGCTATATGCTGAGTCGGTTAAATCCAAGGTAGCTGAGCAGCGGCTTGGTTCCCACCAGTTTTGGCAAATAGCAAATAGGATCCTGAACAGAAGCGTGCGTTCTATCCCAACCATTATCAATGGACCAGAGGTCATCTCATCAGCATCAGACAAGACCAAACGGTTCGCCAAGAACTTTGCAGCTAATTCTACCCTATGTGACGAAGGCCATCAACGCCCCGTATTTCCTCATGTAACATACAACACGCTAGGTAACATACAAATATCTGTGCATGATATCGTCAAGCTAACCAAGAACCTTGATTCCAGTAAAGCAACTGACCCTGACGGCATTCCAATCATAGTGTTAAAAAAAGCTTCAACAAGAACTTGCCCCCATACTTACAAAACTGTTTAAGCGTTGCCTTAAGGAGAAATGCTTTCCAATACCCTGGAAAACCTCATCAGTATGTCGTGTATTGAAGAATTCAGGTGCTGAGTCATACCCTTCTAAGTACAGACCAATAAGTCTTCTGTGTGTCATGAGTAAGTTGCTTGAATACATATTAAATAGGAAAATAGTCAACAACCTCAGCAGAAATAACTTTCCTAGTGACACGCAATATGGTTTCCGTTCTGCTAGATCTACATCAGATCTGCTAACGGTTATATTACATAGGAGTCGCGAATCTCTCGACAAAGGCTTCCTTTATAGGGCAATTGCTCTTGACATATCAAAGGCCTTCGATAAGGTATGGCATAAAGGCCTACTTCACAAGAGTTCCAGCTACGGTATATCTGGAAATGTTTTCTCAATCATTAAATCATTTATCTCTGATAGGCTCATAAGAGTAATGGTTGATGGACAGAAAACAGGCCCGCAGTATTAATGCTGGAGTCTCTCAGAGGTCCATCCTGGGCCCAACTCTCTTCCTGATCTACATCAATGATCTCCCAAAACACATACTTAAATCATTCGTTGACATCTAGGCTGATATCACGACCATGTATGGCAACACATCAACGGCCGTAAATTACAAGATTCTCTCTCGTCTGAACTTGAGCGCGTGGTACAGTGGGGGAAGAGGTGGCTGTTTTCCTTTAATGCACTAAAACTAAGCTCCTATCTTTACACTATCAACGCTCTGATCCCCATCTGGCATCAATTGAAATGGATGACTCTCGTCTAGGATAAGTTCCACGTTTTGACAAGCTTCTGGGCTTGACCTTCACTCCTGATCTGAAATGGAACACGTACATCAAGGTCGCTGGAAAGATGGTAAGATCCTTCTACCGCTCCAGAAGATATCTCACTCCTGATGCAATTCTCTATCTATATACTGAGAGGGAGATGACTTATCACCTGAGTTCTTAAATACAGGGCACACTGATGAGGTTTTCCAAGCACTTCTTTTTAAGTCAACGTTTAATCTGAAATCGAACACGTACATCAAGTCTGTTTCCAAGGTTGCTGGGAAAATGGTGGGATCATTCTACCGCTCCAGAAGATATCTCACTCCTGATGCAATTCTCTATCTATATAAAAGTTAAGTACGTCCAAGGATGGGGTACTACTGCCACATCTGAGCAGGAGCTGCTAAAATCCGCCTATCCTGCCTTGGCAGAGTACAAAATAGACTTCGTGGCTTAGTGGGAGATGTCCTTTTCTTTTCCCTGCAACCTTTCTCCTACCGAAGAGACGTTGCTAGACTATCTTTGCTTTATCTTTATTTCCATGACAGGTTCTCGTCTGAACTCCAATATTTGGTCCCCCATCACCAACCTTTCACGATAAACACCCGTCTAGCTGAAACCACTGTCAATAATTTTCCCCACTATTTATCTGGGCTTAAAGCAAAACGTATATTCCATGAAGAAAGCTTCTTTCTAATAACTGCACGCGTTTTGAACTCTCTACCGCTTGCCTGTTTCCCACCTTACTACAACTTGGATGTCTTCAAGTCCAACATAAAAAAAATTCCTAATAAACCACCCCCTTAAGTAATGAAATTTTATCAAATCTCCAATACTAACGAATACTACAACACTATTCCATTGATTACTGTACAATAACCCTAATCCCTGAGTGGATATTGGGCCTTGATAAGTGGTTACGTCCATGTAAAAAAGTAAAGAAATAAATCTAGCCATGTCATGATGATGTTATTTTTTTTACTTTTGATCTCCTTTGAGATTTTTTAGTCTATATATAGATCATGCAGTTCCCCATTTTCCCTTCTCAGTAATCTTTTCTGCTCATGTGGAAGTAGTCCACGATTATTGGGAGATAAATTTGTTCTCTCAGTTTTGTTTTTATGATTCATTGTAAAAATAAAGAAAAACAATTTGCTAAAATCGTATTTTTGTAAAAAAAAAAAAAATAACGTGGAAAACAAATATAAACAAACGAGTCTCTCCAAACAGTTTCAAGTGAAAATACGTATCGCTAGATTTATGTATGTAGGAATACCTTATCTTTAATAATTCTTCCCAATGGCGACTGATTATGGAAGTGATCACTAAAGCCTACGTTAATCCGTCTAGCAAACACACCCAGCCTTAATGTGACGAGATTCCACTAATCTCTTTCTTAATTTTTACCATTTTTAAACCTAGCAATAGATTAAAACTTATAGAAAACTTAGAGGTAATCAAACTTACAATTAATACTTACTGTTCAATTCATATTTTAAGGTAGTAAAAGCGGTTTTCTTTTAATATCAAGCCGGTGTAAAAGTTTTTTCAGATTTAAAATTGCATCTTGATAAGGAAAAACTGTGTTTTACAAAATCTTTATTCGTAACAATAACAATCTTTACATTCTGTAACTTGTTTCTATCTGTCCACCAGCTAATAAATGCATGATTGTAAATGGATTTAGGCGTAAATATATAATATTAATCTGTCTACTGTTTAATCTCTCGTGATGTTAACCTAAGACCGTCTAAATTGTTGTGTTATCCTCAAAATCAATGATTAATCAAGATAGCCAAATCAAGAGATAGTGAACATTTACATAACCAAATTCTTTAAGAAGATATTTCATCGGTAGTGCTACGAGAAGAGCAGCATTATCAGGTTAATTGAAATCCTTTTTGTTGACTTTTTGTTGGTCGTTTTGGGGTCACAAAGGTAAGAATATGGCAGGAAAGTATGAATGATGCTATTATAATTTGAAAAATAAATGTACAGATTATTCCTGTCGATCTGTTTAATAGTAGTAATAATCTGCATGGAATAAATTGCAATGGTTTAAAATATGTATTTCATAAGCCGAGAAAAATTGATATACTTATTTCACCAGTTCTTATGCTAACTATATTGCCCATTGTCTTTATTCAACAATAAATTCTACTGATATAAACCTATAATAATGTATTTATTCTGATTATTAAAACGTATTATTCTTTAAATCTTATTAATTGTTCCACCAAATCAGGCCGCCTTAAGAAACCGTCTTCCTGACCTAAATGTCTCGAATATTGATGTTATTGTTTTTCATTTCCCTTGGTATAGCTCAATCATAATCTGAAAAAGCTTAAAATAAAAAAAACAAAAACAAAAACAAAAACAAAACATAATCTCCTATGCTAAACCTACAAACTAAACACCCTAAATAAATATTTGAATATACAATGAATTTGAATCATAAAATCTTGTACAAAAATGATCGAACACGACACAGATTTGTATGCTGTAAAACAAAGCAACCAAACAAACCATTATTAGTAAATATTTCGAGACATCAAGAACTCCAAACATAAAACCTTATCTTCCAAATTAGCAGATACGATAGTTAATAACACAAAAACTGTTGATATGAAAGAAAATAATCAACCAAACTAAAATGTTAGTGTTTGTTTTTGTTTAGTTTTATTTATTATTGTTTATTTTTTGTTCCTTTGGTTTTACTCACTTCTGACTTCACCAGTATGCATCACAAAGCGTGCAGGTAGTGAAAAGAGACTCGTTGACATTAGCCGGTATGAATGCGTCAGACACTCGAAAATAAATAACCCTGTAGCCGTATAAGGTAATGACAGGCAGGTTTCACCTTCTAGAACGGTGTTGACAGTATCTGCCACTGACGAATGAAGTGAATGCAAGTGATGCCAAAGCAAATCTCTCGGCAACAAAGGAAACGCTCATTCTGAATCTTGGTAATGCTTAACTTTTGTTGCTGGTTTCTTTTTATATATTTAATACCAAGTATATTTCAACAAGCAGTCGTCTTCACATTAATATATCAAATAAAATAATAAGGAAAAGTAATTGTATCTTCGAATCAAGTACCAATTAATTTTCTTCTAAGGCTTTATCACATTAAGAACTTATATACGTATGTGAAAACATAGGTGATAAATATAATTAATGTGGTGTTATCTCTTTTGCTACTTCATAATCAATTCATAGACACGCAATTATTTGTCTTTCTAACACAGTTCTTATATCATAACTCTCTCTCTCGCACACACACACACACACACACACACACACACACACACACACATATATATATATATATATATATATATATATATATATATAAGCAGGCCGTCCGGCGTTGCCCGGCCGTAAAATACGCTTAAATATGATAATTTATTTAATGCAGATTTCGTATTTATTATTATAAAGCCAATTTTCTATTGATTATTATATTGTACCCAATATGTAGTAATGGTTTCCACAGTTTTAAAAATAAATATAACTTGGGTGCCATAAACTAAAATCGGAAACAAAATATTTAGCTATCAGATAAGTAATGTAATTACACACTTTTGTATTAGTTACGACATTAAATCCGATGATTTCTTACAGTAAAATCGTGCAGTCGACTTATCTAGATTTAAGTGTATATATATATATATATATATATATATATATATATATATATATATATATATATATATATATATATATACTAGCATATCAGCCCGGCGTTGCCATGGTGTTTGGAGGTGTATGTTGAGCATAAAAACAAAAAACAAAAACAAAAAAAACACAGCGGTCAATTTTTTTAAACTATAACCCCTATTATGATCCCTTTACATTTATTTTTTCCGCACAACTAGAGTTATTAAGTTAGATCCATATCCAAGGAACCTATATCTAAAATTGCAAGTGTTAAGACGCAAAATTGACGGAGGAGTTTGGTAGAGTTCTCAAAGGCAAACTCTTTGTACTTTGACCCCTTAACAGCAAAATTTCTGTCCGAAAACAAATTATAAAGATTTCCCCAAATCTCATTTGCCCGGGTGTTTGGATGTATATGTTGAGCAAAAAACAAACAAAAAAAAACAAACAAAAAAAAACAAACAAACAAACACAAACAAAAAAAAAGCGGTCAATTTCTTTAACTTTGACGTCTATTATTACCCCTTAACATTTAGTCTTTCGGCTCAAATCAAGTTATTAAGTTATATCCATATCCAAGGTACCTATATCTAAAATTTCAAGTGTTTATACCCAAAATTGACGTAGGAGTTTTGTAGAGTTCTCAAAGGTCAAATCGTTGAACTTTTAGCCCTTAACAGCAAAAATTCTGGCCAAAAACGAATTACAAATATTTTCCCGTATCTCAGTACCCTGTATATCAAACACAGGCACTTTCACCTTATATATATATATATATATATATATATATATATATATATATATATACTAGCATTTCATCCTGGCATTTCCCGGATGTTTTGGATGTGTGTGTTGGGTAAAAAAAAAAGTGGTAGTAGAAAGGCAGGCTCGAACCCGTACCAAGAAGGACGAAAAGAACGGGGGGAAAACGGACGTCTTTGTCGTTACGACCACCGCCAAACCGGAAGAGGCATAGGTTCTAATTAAGGCTAGACAATAGAAAGGAGAGGATGACTTAAAAAAAAATCGAAAAGTGCCCAGTTTAAGGTGAAGATATTAATGTTTTTAGCCAATTTTTCGATATTTGTAGGGTTAAATATCGAACTTAAAAATGATAATCTTGTAAAAATCCGTCGCCGCTGTCGAAAGTGTTGGGCAGACATGCAAATATCATACATAAATTTATATATTGATAACTAGAAATCTTCGAACAAAACCGATTAAAAAGATTGTCCTATATCTGAATACCCTTTATGTAAAATTTCAAATGTTTAGACCAGTAAGTGTTTGAGTAATTTGGTAGAAACCGCAGAGGCCAAAGTGTTTTTTTTTGCTTTTGACCCCTGTTATGACCCCTTAACATTTATTTTTTGGGTCTCAAATCCAGTTATTAAATTAGATACATTTCCAAGGAACCTATATCTAAAATTTCAAGTGTTTAGACCACAAATTGTCGGCGGAGTTTGGTGGAGTTCTCAAAGGTCAAATCGTTTAACTTTGACCCCTTAACAGCCAAATTAGGGGCCGAAAACAGATCACATCGATTTTTCCAAATCTCAGTACACTGTATATCAAATGTTGTGTCTGTAGATTAAAAATTGATAGAGATATTTCGTAGGGAAATGTACACACACAGACACGAAGACGCGTTCACTTTTTTAGATATATAGACTAGCGGCTTTTCTCGGGCCCTATGTACTATTCATAAGGTTACAAAATAAGGTATAAAAATTTTATACTGTACTTTTTAAAATGTATAAAAGTGCACTTTGAACATAAATAAATTTCAAATTGAATCTTGTACCTTTATTTTTAAAGCCTATACTAAAATCTTTTTGTTTAACAATTTTCATTCCTTGGATGAAATGCTTTTCTAACTTGTATCGTATTTTTTCAGATTATATTTCATTTGGCGAAAGAACTGACCCATTAAATTATCGCCCTATTAGCCTCCTCCCACTTTTTGCCAAAATATTTGAGACCTTAATTAACCATGCTCTAGTCCAGCACCTTACAGATGCTAAACTTCTGACCGACCATCAATATGGATTTAGACAAGCCCGTTCCACGGCACACATCCTCACTGTAATCTCTGAACGCATATACCATTCACTGGACAAAGCGGGAGAGGGCAGAGCGGTAGCTCTAGATATATCTAAGGCTTTTGACAGGGTATGGCATGAGGGTCTCCTCAGGAAGATTAGATCTTACGGTATAACTGGTAGAATACTTAACATAATTAAATCCTTCTTAGATAAGATAAAAATCCAGGTTGTCCTCGACGGTCGTACGTCTAAACAATATAATATAAATGCGAGAGTGCCCCAGGGATCTATCATTGGTCCTCTGCTGTTCCTGATATTCATAAATGACCTCCCCGACAAAATTGCCTCTGAGAAAAAAACTGACGTCAATGCTGTTACGACCACCGCCAAACCTGAGGTGACATTCTTAAAAATTAAGGCTAGACAATCGAAAAGAGAGGATGACTTTAAAAAAAAGCGACGTTTCTTATAGAAAAGTACCCAGTTTAAGGTGAATATATTAATGTTTTCAGCCAATTTTTCGATATTTGTAGTCTGAAAGGTCGACCTTCAAAACGATACCAGAAATTTTATGAGTAATTTAGTAGAGACCGCAGAGGTTAATTTTTTTATTATGACCCCTTAAAATTTCTTTTTATTGGAGCAAATCAAGTTATTAAGTTAGATCCATGTCCAAGGCACCGATATCTAAAATTTCAAGTGTTTAGACCCAAAATTATCGGAGGAGTTTGGTAGAGTTCTCAAAGGGCAAATCGTTGATCTTTGACTCCTTAATAGCCAAATTTCTGGCCGAAAACCCATCACGTAGATTTTTCCAAATCTCAGTACCCTGTATATCAAATTTCGAGTCTGTAGACTAAAAATTGACAGAGTTATTGCATACGGAAATGTACATAGACAGACACACAGGCAGACACACAGACACACAGACACGTTCCCTTTGTATATATATACACATATATATATATATATATATATATATATACATATATATATACAGATAGATAGATCGATAAACAAATATATACATATATATCGACAGATAGATAGATTAAACCAAAATATATACGTATACATAAATATATATATGCAAACAGGTTTGTGTTTATTGTAAACCTTTTACGCAACTATTATGCAAGTACAAATCATGAAGAATATCTGTATGAATATAATTACACATAATAGTTAACTAAAGATTATCATCTCATCAGAAAACTCAAAAACACTAATAGGGAATTTATTAAAATGAATGTGTAAAGAATTAACAAATTAGTTTGATCTTTTGCTAGTGAATGCAACCCCACAACACATATATGAGAATTGTATTTTCTTTTTAAATACACAGAAAAGAGGAGATTTATATGAATATCAATACACACAAAAGAAAAAACACAAATTTATAGAAGTATATATATATATATATATATATATATATATATATATATATATATATATATATTTAAATAAGGGAGTAGTCACCAACAATGTGTATTTTTTAACATCATTTTATTATTCCGTGTCTTGGTTTTTCATTGAGAATTATGTTTGGATCATTGTAATAATGTTTTAAAGTCATTGAAATCGTTTTTACGCGCGTTTCAGACGTTCTGTGAAGCGTCCTCTTCAGAAATTATTTTCAAATGTGTTGGAGATGTAAAAATGGCAATTTTCGTAGTTCATTTGAAGTGTTTCCAAGGGGTGGAGGCTTGTAAGTGTTTATTATTCATTGGCATGTTCAACTTTTATTACTCTTTTATTGAGCTTGTCGAGGCCGCTGATCTGGCTGTAGTCACTCTCTCTTTCTGCTAGTGTTTTTCTTTTCCTTTAGGGTGGGGTAAGGTGTGTGTGTGTGTGTGCGCGTGTGTGTGCGTGTGTGTGTTTGTTTTTATTGATTTGAGAATGTGTATACTGGTTTATAGTATTATGAGGTTATTTGCTTCCTTAGGTAGATGACTGTGATCTGAGGTCGTTACTAATGTGTATGTGTGAGGAGGGGGGAACAGCTCCTCTGAAATAAGGGTAGGGGTGCTTTCATTCTATTTTGATATTAATTTTTTGGATTCTTGGATTTTAGTATTGTGATTTTTCGTTTTAGTCTTTTGGGGTATTCCTTATATTATGTCTGTTTAGAAAGAGCGGTGCATTTAAAATATGTATAGGGGATTTTTAATGTTTCTATTTATTTGTCTCCGCATGTGGGTATGGCCAGACCCAGGATCTGTTCCTAGTGTGGGGAAGATTTTGTTCCCCAGAGGGGGGCAATTGGAGGGGGTATAGGTATGGGAGGGGGGATGATAAATCAATATAAAACTCAGTTGTTCGGCTGAGCGTCCTTACTTGCTTGCTTAAATCTCATATATATATATATATATATATATATATATACACCCAAGATTCAAGCAAGCAAGTGATGATGGTGGGACGGCCAACTTAGGTTTATGAAAAAAATTATTAAATTATAGGCCTAAAATACAATTAGCATATCCCTCTAAACTTACATAAAATTCCTTCTGGTCATAATTAACAGATAACGCTATTTCACTATACGTAAACCCTAGTACTAACCAACCCCAACAAACATAAAATAGATCTCTAACTCTGTTGAAAGTTTACTCTGCAAATCTTCTAGCGAGAATGTAGTTAAAAAATAAAAATGCATCTCTGTCTGTCTGTCTGTCTCTCTTTCTCTCTCTCTCTCTCTATATATATATATATGTGTGTGTGTGTGTGTGTGTGTGTCTGTCTGTGTGTGTGTGTGCAGATGAATTGGGGAGAGAGAGACAGATCATAATTGTGTACGTCAGTAGAGTGCTTCGTTATAACTCAATAAAAACATATTGTATATTGAATATTTCGTGATTAGTGATTCAATATGTTAAAGAGAAATCATTGATAAAAATGCAAATCTTATTAGTTTTATGTTTACGTCAATATAGAGTATATAGACACGCACACGCGCGCGCACACACACATATACATATATACATTATATTTATTGTCAGCTTTTTATTTAAATGAATTATTGATAATCGCAACTGTTCGTGAAATATCATTATAGACAGAAACATGGCAGGACACTTTTTGCAATATATCACAATTGCTAATTAACTTGTTCAACTTTACAAGCAGTGAATTAGTAACACTGGGTTTACATTAATTACAAAGTTTATTTTATATATGCATTGAAAAATGCTTTATAAACATGAAATCTTTTTTTCTCGTCGAGTTTTCTTACCGCGTCTTTTCAGTAACCTTCACGGCCATCGGCAAAACTTTTCAATTATTACCGATATTTTACTAATTACATTTCCAAAAATATTTCCAATTATCTGCATCTCAATAAAGTGTAATTATGTTGATGCAAATAGTCAACTGTTGATTACTGTTGATGATTAACTAATAAGATAAATAAAACTGAAATCTATAGAAACGCATGTGAACATTTCTTTTTATTACACTTTCACTCCCAAACAAGGCACGTTCATGTAGGGAGCTACTGCCAGGGACCTAAGTTGCAGGGATACTATGTAGGGAGTTTAGTAGCAAGATATTTGTTTACATTATACTTGAACTTGTGCATGTGAGTACAATTGGGGAAGCAGGAAAATGGAAGAGAATTCCAAATCCTGCAATTCTGGAAAATAAGCTATTAGACTAAAATGCTTTCTTACATCTAGGGATCTCAACTGCTTGTCGGCTTTGTCGGTGATATTTTCATCGAGGGGGTACAAGGGCTTGTAGTTTGTCAGAGCATCTACCAGTAAAATACTTGTAACACAGAGGGATGCAACATTACGTCGGTGGGACAGGGGCTGAAAGTTTAGATGACAGTTCGGGGCCTATTAGGTTGGCAACTCTCTTTTGGACCCGGTTCAGGAGCGAAAAACTAGTAACAGATGCATCAGCCCAAATATGACAGCACTCCATACATGGACGAATGGTGGCTTTGTAGACCCACTAGATACTTTCAGGCGTAAGTAATTTTCTAGCACGATAGAGAGAGCCCATCTTCTTTGCAGCAGCCTTAGCAATAATCTCGATGTATATATTCCAACTCATGTTTTCTGTGAACGCTAATCCAAGGAGTTTGAACGAAGTGCTCTCAGGTAAAGTATCGCTAACCATATCTATTGTTGGTTGGTAAGGTTTCATGTAATTATGAAAGGAAACGAGATTTGTCTTGGCAGCGTGTAATTTTACCATACATTTTTTACCCCATTCCACTGCAGACTGAAGGTCTTCCTCTAGGGTTTCGGCCATTATATTAGATATATTCTCATTAGTTTTCCCCACGTGCCTGCTATAGAGTGTTGTATCGTCGGCAAATGTACCCATCTCAGAGACAATTTTAACAGGTAAATCATTTATGAATATAAGAAATAACAAATGTCCAGGAATCGATCCCTGAGGCACACCTGAATTTATATCAAATATTTTGGACGTACGCCCATCGGGGACAACCTGGATTCTTCTCTAATTTATGAAGGATTTAATTATGCTAAGCATTCGTCTAGTAATACTATAGGATTTTATTTTCATCAGAAGACCATCGTGCCATACCCTGTCAAAAGCCTTATATATATCAAGGGCTACTGCCCTCCCATCCCCTACCTTATCCATTGCTTGATATAAACGTTCAGAGATTACAGTTAAAATATCTGCAGTAGAACGGGCTTGCCTAAATCCATATTGGTGGTCTAACAGAAATTTAGCAGGTGTAAGGTGTTGGACTAGAGCTTGATTAATTAAGGACTGAAATATTTTGGCGAAAAGAGGGAGGAGGCTAATTGGGTGATAATTTAATGGGTCAGTTCTTTCGCCAGAGTTTTTGTAAACTAGTACCACAGAAGCAGTTTTCCAGCAACCAGGAAAGCAAGATTCGTTAAGACATTTGTTAAAGAGTTTAGAGAGAACAGGCGCGACCTCAGCGGAGCATTTTTTTAATAGCACAGCCGAGATGAGGTCAGGTCCACATGCTTTTGAGGTGTCTAGGTTTTTTATAATATCATGTACTTGGGAAGGCGTGATCTTCAGATAATCTAACGCGGTTTCTGTCCGCAGAGGAAAATTAGGGAGGGAATGGCTTGCTAGGTCCAAGGTAGAGTTTTAGGCAAACTGACGGGCAAGCATGTAAGCTTTCTCAGTTGCTGTGCAAACAACCTCATGATTGTTTGATAGTGGGGTTATTGTCGACTGCCCATCATTTACTACACTATTGTAGATTTTCCAGAAATCACGAGTTCCTAATTTTTGCGCTTCAATGCGTTTCCTGGTAGTTTCAGTATATTTACTCTTAGCTGTTGCTACTTGTTTCTTGCAATTATTTCTAGCTTCTATATATTTTTGTCTGTTTGTACAGGACTTATGTCGGATAAATCTACGGTATGCATGTTGCCTCTGAGCAATGGCAGCTGCGCATGTAGAAGTAAACCATTGGGGAGAATGGGGTTTACTGTATAACATCCGTGTAGAAACATTTGCTCCAATTGCTGCTTTGAACCATTCAGTAGTCTAATTTGCGCACTGTTCTGCTGGAAGAGAAAATATATTCCCCCATGGGGCATATCTGATGTGATCTCTAATTGCATACCAGTCAGCTTTATTGTAGTACCTTGTCGTTTTGAGCAACGGCTCTTAAACTTGGGGTTGGGAGTTTAGAGTAATGTCTATGATTATCACAGCGTGACCAGCATTACCGAGTGGGCAATGAGCATTTGTTACACAATTATAACGAATAGTTGTAATAAATAGATCCAAAAGTGAGGCTTGCTGGTTCTGGCGATCTGGGAGACAGGTCGGGAATGTTACTGTCTGTGACAGGGAATGGGATATAGCAAAGTTATGGATGGTGCTAGCAGCTGTGTCAGTGTAGTTAGAGAAGCCAAACCAATTTCTTTTGTGAGCGTTAAAGTCACCAAATACATGTATTTGGGCGCTAGTGTCAAGGGAGAGTGCTACATCTATGCTGTCAGAGACATCATTGATTATAGTACAGTCCTGAGTTGATGGAGAGCGATAAAGAAAATACAGGTAGCTAACGCTATGTTGTAAAGTTAGTTTAAATCACATGAACGACTGGTTACCTGATCCTAGTTTAGATTCCCTAGACATGTGGAGGGTGTTACGAATATAGACTCTAAGTCCGTGCATGTTCCTCTCAGAGTCTTTACGACAAAGTGGAAGATAACCAGATGTGTTAAAGATGTTATATGGGACTGAGGAGTGCAAGTTAGTTTAGCATAATGCTAATATATCCGGGGAGTTAGCTAGGAGAAATGATTCTGCATCATCTAAGTTAGTTCTAAGTCCTCGGATATTTGTAAATGCAAGCCTCAAGAGTGCAGGCGAATTGTTTGAGTGTGTGTCTGGTTTGAACGTTTTTTTTTGTTAGATTGAGATGTTATTTCATTTTATTTCATAGTTTCCGATCTGTTCAGGTTCTAAGCAAAATGGATGTGCATAGCCACCATCATGCAACACGAGTAGACCATCAGCCGGCTCCTCATCCACAGAAATGTGGCCTCGAGAATGCTCACAATAGATGAGTGCAGGGTCCCTTTCCATGCGCGGAATGGCACTAAAAACATCCCGATATTATACAACTGATGATAGAGCAGCCGCTCTAAGCGCTACGACAGAGTCAGGACTCCTGTACTGTCAGTCGGAAACAGCAACCATCAACTGTCAAACCGGTACTCTCAAACGTGTCCGACAGTAGCAGCCCAGTTCAATCATGCTAGCATGTATAATAAACAAGCACCCCAAGATGCCCGGATGTAGAGGAAGGAAATGAGGCAAATGTGGGGGACGGCAATTATTGCCCTAGTCAGGAAACAAGGCTAAGCACTGGACGTCTCTAATGAGTGCCTGCAGCCGCACCTCTGCTCCTGGCTAATAAACAAAGAAGGAGTATGGAAGCCGGGCGATAGGCGAAGTCTATTTACTCCTTAAGCAGCTTAGGTTTGCAAACCAGTAATATGATTTTCACCAACTTTAGGGAGGCAGTCATTCAGGAGTGAGGAGGCCTCCCTCCTCCGTTTTGTGCCAAGACGTATGAGGTCAGTGGCATAGGTTTACAAATCGGAGTTTTCCTTCTAGATGGATGACCTGATCAGATATACGGGACCATCAGTACCGAGAGGGGTTTCCCCGCGCATGGTGTCAAGGCCAGGTATTTCTATCCCCCCCTATGGATGGTTAGGATTAATAGAGTTAGTATCCAACTATTAGTACCTGCTTTGAAGTTACACTCCTCAAATTAGGGTTTAGATTGGAAGATGTGATTACGTTTAGAAAGGAGTTATGTGTAACTATGGGTTGTAGATTTGAAATTAACTTTTACTAGTAACAAAAAGATAAAATATGGATTTTGGATTAGTGACTAATTAAAAAATTATAGTATAAGGGTTAGGATGAGTTTCGAGATGCAGTTAGGTGTTAGTTTTCATGTAAAGATAATCACTAGTAAGTTTCCCATCTAAGTGAAAGAAATGTAGTTTGCTAATATAGATCACTTATAGTCAGGGCACAAAAACTGTGGTTAATAGGTATCTATTCTATAGAGTATAAATATGCATGAAAGATGTGTTTATATAAAAGATGGCTTTCTATGTGGTAAGGATATCTCCAGAGAATATCATAATTTACCCTATATGTGCTTCCGGGTTGCACTTACTCACTGCATTTATATTAGCTCTCTACTGCCCCCACACCAGCGGAGTTACTATCTTTCAAAGCATACCTGAGAAAATTGACCACGTCCTATCTACCTATCCTTGAGCTGATATTCATAACTGTGAAGACTTTAATGTTCACAATGTGGAATGGTTAACTCACTCCAAGAAGACAGATAATCAGGGGAGGTTTTGTCATGATTTCTCCATTGCTTATGACCTCACTCAGATTCTCACGAACCTACCTGTGTGCCCGATACTGACGGCCAGTGTGCAAGTCTCCTGGACCTTTTTCTCACAACTTGCCCTGAACTGTGTTCATCTTCCGTTCTGTCCCCACTTGGATCCTCCGTCCACTCTGTAGTGTCAGTTAAGAAAAAAATGAAATGTAATAAGTCCTCAGATGTACCTCTGCATCGTACAGTATATCGATACTCTGTGGTTGAATGGGATAGCTTCGGGACATTTATATCAGATCTACCTCTGCGTTTCATGTTTAAAACGGTATCCTCTATAGTATCAGACCTCATGGATGGTTAATTACAGGTATAGACCGTTTCATGCCCTCGAAAAATTCCAGCAAAAACCTTACAGACAGCCGTGGTTCTCTCCAGAATGTGCTGTTGCCATTGCGCACAGAAATCACTTTTTCCATTGCATCCAATGTACTGAGACTAAAGCCGCTTTCAGGACTTCCAGTAACCACTGTAAAAAAGAAATAAAGAACGCAAGAGAATTGCTCAGTCCGTCAAATTCAAAGTAGCTGAGCAGCGGTTTGGTTCCCACCAGTTTTGGCAAATAGCAAACAGGATCCTGAACAGAAGCGTGTGCTCTATCCCAACTATCATCAATGGACCTGAAGTAATCTCGTAAGCATCAGACAAAGCCAAACTCTTTGCCAAGAACTTTGCAGCTTATTCTACCCTTTGCGACCAAGGCCGCCACCCTCCAATATTTCCTCGTGTATCAGAAAACACGCTATGTGATATACAAACACCTGTACGTGATGTTGCCAAGCTAATAAAGAACCTTGATTCCAGTAAAGCAACCTGCCCTGACGGTATTCCAATTATAGCACTCAAAAGACTTCAACCAGAACTCCCATCTTACAAAACTGTTTAAACGTTGTCTTAAGGAGAATTGCTTCCCATCATCCTGGAAAATCTAATCAGTATGCCCTGTATTTAAGAATGCAGGTGATCGCTCATCTCCCTCTCAGTACATGCTCATAAGTCTCCTGTCCGTTATGAGTAAGTTGCTGGAATCTGTGTTAAATAGAGAAATAATCAACCATCTCATCAAAAATAAACTTCTTAGTGACACGCAATATGGTTTCCGTTCTGCTAGATCTACATCAGATGTGCTTAAAGTTATATCTCGTAGAATTAGCGAATCTCTGGACGGAAGCTACCTTTCTAGAGCAATTACTCTTGACATATCAAAGGCCTTCGGTAAGGTATGGCATAAGGGTTTACTTCACACGGTATAGCTTGAATTGTCTCCTCAATTATTAAATCAATTCTCTCTGATAGGTTCATAAGAGTAGTGATTGATGGGCACAACTCAGAATCACATCCTTACATCATTCGTAGCCATTTATACTGATGACACTACCATCTATGGTAGCACATCTAAGACCGTAAACGACCAAGTTTTCTCTCTCCTCTGATCTTGAGCAAGTGGTACAATAGGGAAAGAGGTGGCTGGTTCAAGCTTTTTTTCTTTTTCTCAAACAACGCTCTGATCCTCATCTGACATCAATTGAAATGAATGACTCTTGTCTTAGGGAGGCCTCAAGTTCTGACAAGCTTCTGAGCTTTACTTTTACTCCTGATCTTAAATGGAACACATACATTAAATGGACGAATTTGAGAACAAGCTTCTTGTTGTCTTTAATATTGCAGATTAGGAGCATCCCAGCGGGAGAGTTGTCCTATTTAGAGTATTGGCAAACTCCCACAGCGCACTGATAGAGATATTCAATTGTACATATCACTTCCCTCGTGGCATTAATGATATTGAACAATAATATGCTTTCACTTTCTTTATATTAATACGAGTGTAAATCCGATATCACAAATGGCGAAACATTTAGTCTTCGCTTGTGTTCACACTAATAAACCCGTCTAAATCGATTAAGTTTAAAAAAGAAAAGAAAGAGGAAAGAGAAAAGCGTTTGAAACTACACAATACGAAAGTAGCGAATACAATAAGACAGCATTAAAGTAGAGAAAAACGTATAAATCTATTAACAAATTAGAAAGCAAAAATAAACTCATTTCATTATGGAATCAGATTGTTTCACTAAATTTCCCTAATGTTGATTAGTTAAACAATTTAAAACTTGCATTCTTTCCTTTAACGACACCCCCCCACACACACGTATATATATATATATATATATATATATATATATATATATATATATATATACTAGTAAAAGAACCGTCGTTGACTGGGTTCAAAAACAGCCTACAGAAAATGGACTCTGATTTATGAAAGTATGATAGGTTATGAAAACGAAGGGTTGTAAAGAGATAGCTTCGAATTTGGGGGTATCAAAACCAAAGCAAAATATGATGAAAGTAAAAAGAAAATAGATAAACCCCATAATTTATTATACCATACCTGTTCACACTGAAGCACTTATCACAATATTATGTGGATCTATATTAAAAACCCTTGTTAAACTTTGTGAGATATTTCCATTTTATGGAGGTAAGACGCGAACGAACACCCTATAATTTTATTACACCATTTTTTATCAAACTGAAACATACTTATCAAAGTATACTTACGCAGATATATATGAAAAGTCTTTATTAAAGTTTGTGCCTATTTCCATTCTATGGAGGCCAAGCGCGAACGCAGACCCCACAATTTTATTATATATATTATTGTAATCAGTTTTTTTAAAATAGTGTGCAGGAGCCTATTCGCGACCACACACACAAAAACACACACACACAGACAGACATTCAGCTTCATATTATATATATATATATATATATATATATATATATATATATATATATTCATGACATGAAATGGGGGCTCGTCTAGCCGCATCGATGAGTTCTAATATAGATAAACAGTCTCTCTGTGAATGACTATATAAAATACACTTTTTTAGGTAGAACACTTTCGTAAATTATTTCGACTCATTCTTAACGTAATGCAAAATTCGTTGTACGAAAATAAACAAAAAGGATGCAGCACTGTAAAAATAGCAATCATATGCTTATATAAAGGCAGATGAAGATATCATTCGCAGGCGCCGATCCCATATATCAGACAGTACAACGGGCGTCTATCAACTAGATGGTTGAAGGCTTGATTAATTTGAGTTAGTTATCAAACCTTCAACCATGTAGTATATGGGTGCTAGTCAAGCCGCGTTGATATATATATATATATATATATATATATATATATATATATATATATATATACTAGCAAAAGTACCCGACGTTGACTGGGTTCAAAAACAGCCTACAGAAAATGGACTGATTTTTGAAAGTATGATAGGTTATGAATAAGAAGGGTTGTAAAAGATAGCTTCGAATTTGGGGGTATGAAAGTAAAAATAAAATAGATAAACCCCATAATTTATTATACCATACCTGTTCACACTTAAACACTTGTCACAATATTCTGTGGATCATTATTAAAAACATCTTGTTAAACTTTGTGACATATTTCCATTTTATGGAGGTCAGCCGCGAACGAATACCCCATAATTTTATTATACCATATTTACTGAAACTGAAACATAATTATCATACTTACGCAGATAGATATGAAAAGTCTTTATACAAGGTTGTGCCTGTTTCTATTCTATAGAGGCCAGGCGCGAACGCAGACCCCACAGTTTTATTATACCACCCCTATTTAAGTTAAAATATACTTATCAAAGTATTATTATGTACATCTATATCAAAACACTTGTAAACATTTTTTTTAATGTTTAAATTTTATATTTCCATACTTCGTGAACCAGGCGCGAACGAAGACCCCACAATTTTAATGAACCACCGTTCTGCCAGATCAAACATACCCATTCCTGTGTCTCGATAATCTTCTATCATCATATGTAATCAATTTTATAAAACAGCCTACCATATAGGAGCCTATTCGTGACCATACACACACACACACACACACATTCAGCTTTATATATATATATATATGTATATATATATATATATATATATATATATATATTCAGCAGTGCGTCTTTTTCAAGTGTTTTTTTTTTTACATTTCTACTTTTTTTACATCTGATGTAAAATGTTCTCCAAAATAACATTTCAAACTTTCACTTAAAAAACACTTTATATAAAAATATCTGAAGAGAACTGAACAAGGCTTAAAACGCGTTGGAACTGCACAACCCTCACTTTATATATATATATTTATATATATATATAAGGGAGATTGGAACAATAGTCTAAAGAGCAGAGTGTATTTCAATGTAATAGTAAAATTACTAATTTAATTAAAATACAGGAAAAGAAAAAGTGCTGGTTGTAATTTAGATATATAATAAGCTCGATAGGTACATATCTTAGTACTAATGTAATATTCAATAATGTGATTGATAATTTAAAATTCAAATTAGAATTAAATTAAAAATCCGTTTCACAAGAAGGAACAACAACAAAATCAATAATTTGTACGATCGTTTCGGAAAACAATGTTTTTATTATGGTAGACATTAAGCCACGGACAATAATTTTTACATATAGTATTTTTAAAAAAACAAAGTTTCCTCATCAGCAAAAGTATTGGGAAGGGTTTTTAATATATGTAAAAGACACCATAAATAAACCTAGCCTTAAAAGTAAGGCAGATGTAGCTGGAAAAAATTAAAATAAAAGGTATGTATTTATTGATAAGCAAATTAGTATGGGTTAAAGATAGAAATAAAATAGAATAAAATTATAAATCTGAATTTGGTTTAAATATAATATTATAATAATATATTTCTAATAAAATTCATAGACACACACACATACATATATATATATACATATATATATGTATATATATATACACATACATACATACGCATACACACAGATACATACATATGTATATAAATATATATAATTATTTACATTTTAATTCTTCGCCTTTTGAAATCAGCAATTAAGGTCAAAGTATTCATAGGGATGTTTATTGTAGCTTTTCAACTTATGAAATGATACATTTTTAAAAAGAACGCTAATAGAATATTTTATATCGGTTAGCGTACGTTTGATTAAAACGCTAAATTTAAAACTGAAGAAAGAAAGGGGAATATAATCTTATTTCTTTTATTAAACAATGCAAGAGAGATAATTAGTATTTAATTCATTATTAAGGAATAATAAATCAAGCAAACAAAATATTATATTATATTTTGAAATTACTGAATTTAATATTTGATAATTTATTTATTTATTGAAATAAAAAAATATCATAGGTTAAGGCTAAGAATATATTTAATAATATATAATAATGGTCGATATATCAGATCAATTAATATTAACCATAATATTGATGATCAAAATTTTTATTAATAAGCATATCAAGTTATAGTTTAATTTCAATAATTTTTACATATAGTATTTAAAAAAAAACAAAGTTTCCTCATCATAAAAAGTATTGGGAAGGGTTTCTAGTATATGTAAAAGATACTATAAACAAACCTAACATTTAGGCAGATGTATCTGGAAAAAAATTAAAAGGTATGTATTTAATTGATAAGTAAATTAATATGGGTTAAAGATAGAAATAAAATAGAATAAAATTATGAATCTGAATTTGGTTTAAATATAACATTATGATAATATATTTAAAATAAAATTTAAAAATTAAATACCAAGAGACACACATATATGTATATATACATATATATACATATATATACACATATACACATATATACATACATACACACATACACACATACACACATACACATATACACACATACATATACACATACATATATATATAATTATTTACCCTTTGATTCTTCGCCTTTTGATATCAATAATCAACGACAAAGCATTCATACAGATGTTAATTGTAGCTTTTCAACTTATTAAGTGTTAAGTTTTGAAAAGAATGCTAATGGAATATTTTATATCGCTTAGAATACGTTTGACCGAAAGCGCTAAATTTAAAATTAAAAAAAAGAAAGGGGGGATAATCTTATTTCTTTAATTAAAACAATGCAAGGGAGATCATTAGTATTTAACTTAATTTAATAATAAGGAATAATAAATCAAGCAAACAATATATTATAATCTATTTTGAAATTCTTGAATTCAATATTTGATAATTTATTTATTTACTGAAATTAAACAATATATAATAGGTTAAGGTTAGTAATATATTTTAATAATATATAATAATGGTCGATATATCAGATCAATTATTAATAACAATAATATTGATGATCAAAAATTATTATTAATACGCATGTCAAGTTATAGTTTAATTTTAATAGTGAATATTAATAAGTGACATTTTTAATGATTTAAGGTGGTTTATATTTATTAAATTTGAACCAACTTTTATGACTGCATGCGAAAATAAGTTCTTCTCTTGAATTTAAGAGAGTGGTTCTATTTTTTATATCTTCATATTTTAAATGTTTAGGGTCTTTTTTGTACAAAGTGCACATAATTTATCTCCTGGCTTGTATGCTTTGTAAGATCCTATTATTTGCCATTTTACATTGAAAGAAATATTGTTATCTTTGAGTCGCCAAATATGCTTGGATAGGGTAGTTTGGTTTAACAGGGAGTGATTTTTAAAAGAATATTTGTGCGTTGAAATTTTATGTTTTATTAAGCCAGATGTGGAACCAAAATATATTGCCTCTTGTTATGTGTAATTATTTTCTGGTAGATTAGGTGTTGGATTATTATATGGTGGGTTGGTCCGTATTTGATTGGTAGATTGGTTAAAGTTGGTGTCATTATTTAATCGGGTGGTTGAGTTATGGTTGCTATTAAATTCATTTAGATTTGGGGTTTTTGATACTGTGCAGCTATAGACTACATTTTTTATTTTACATGAGCCTTGTAGGGGACATTTATTTTTTCTTCTACCTTAAAACAAATACTTCAGAATATTTTTTTATTTAACAATCAGTTGGTATGGACACCTGTGATTCTAATATTTACAAAATATTACTGGCGGTAATAGTCTATAAGTTATCCCATCTAAATTAGAACTGCTCGATATGCAAGATAGAGCAAATAAATTAAATTGTGATTCAATGAATTTAAAAAAAAACCCTTATTGAAATGAAGTGGTTTGGTTTCATATTAAAGATTTTTATTATTCTAAGCAAGACAAAGAATACTTTTGAAAATGAATCTCCTTAACCAATAGGGTTTCGATGTCTACCATCTCATCAGAGGAGGGAAAATATTAGCAAATATTTATAAAGGTATGTACCCTATTTGCTAAAGTCGGTGAGACATGGAAAGTCAAAGTTAAAGTAATTAATTAGTCAGAAATCCTGTAGCAAGAGGATTTGAAGAAAAGGATATGTAGATCCAGATTGCTTGGTAAAATCCATGGTGGACGTTCTTTACAGCAGTTAGGTAATAAGGTCCAAGTTGTATATTTGGTAATCCGCATAGCTGAGTAGAAATCCGATTCGGGAAGTTCTTGTATAAATTTGTTTGTGTGCCCAGCGAAAATAATTCAAAGTCTGGTGGAAGCCTTATCATTAGAAGTCTATATTATTATTAGTGGGGTGAGGTGTTAGTTGTAGGGAGAGGAGGTAGTTGTGAATGGTAAAACGTGGGGTGAACACATGTGCATATATATATATATATCCATATATACATACACACGCACACATATATACATACGCACACATAGACACTCACACACACATACACACACACACATATATATATATACACACACATAGCAGGATATCTCTTTACATAAAGTTCAAAACTCATAAAAAAGTTTGACCGGTCGCTTAATTGAGGTCAGGTTGTGTACTGGATATAGAGACAGGACCAGTGAAGGAAAGGGAAACAAGAAGAAACATAGATATAAGAATAAAAATAAAAAGAAAAAGAAGCTGGCAAAACGCAAATGGAATAATGCGTTTTTTCTAAAATTTATACTAGTTTCATCTTAAATCCCTTTGTCAGTTTAAATCGAATTTGTTCAGTCATCTCAAATTATATATATTATTCATAAGATGTTATTCTTGATAATTTTATACGCATTTATAGGTTCCCTTAAAAGGGAGCATATGAACTTGATTTCATCTCAGCTGTACTATTACAAAAATGCTCCGCTGAGGTTGCACCAGTTCTCTCCAAAATCTTTTAACAAATACCTTTACGAATTTTGCTTTCCTGCCTCCTGGAAAACTGCTTCTGTAATACTAGTTTACAAGACTTCTGACCAAAGAACTGACCTATTAAATTATTGCACAATAGCCTCCTCCGTCATTCGCCAGAATATTTGAGTCCATAATAAATCAAGCTCTATTCCACCACCTCACAATTGCTAAACTTCTGTCCGACTAAAAGGATGGGTTTAGACAAGCCTTTTCTACTGCAGATGTCCCAATTGTAATCTCTAAACTTATATACCATGCACTGCATAAAGCAAGGTGGCTAGCGCAGTATCCCTAGATATATCTAAGACCTTTGACAGTGTATGACACAATGGTATTCTCATGAAAATCAGATCCTATGGTATTACTGAGCGACTACTTAACATAATTATATCTTTCTTAAATAAGAGAAGAATTCAGGCTGTCCTCGATGGTAATACGGCAAAACAATACGATGTAAATGAAGGTGTAGCTTGGGGGTCGATACTTGGGCCTTTATTATTCCTATAACACAGCTTTTCTTCTTATTGACCACTGTTTAAAAATACTGGAGTCTTATTGGCTTAACAAGTTGGAAATGATATATATATATATATATATATATATATATATATATATATATATATATATCCTTTGATAGTAAAATATATATAATGCCAATGTGTATATTAAATAAGAGTGTTGTTTATAAAAAATATTGCCAGATTTATTTAAGCTCAATAAAAATGAATTGCAACTTGAAATCGTATATATCATTAGTAAACATTTCCAATACAACAAGTATATTTGAATAAAATGCATAGTATTGCTTAATTGCATTGTACCTCTTACGCAGGTTTCGTTTAATGAAAAAACTAATAAGAAATCTCTATTAATCCGTATAAAATACAGTTTTTTAAGGACAAAATGTGAAAAAGGAAATCGAATGCATTTAAATTCATAAGAGTAAAACATTATATAATATTATAGGTTATTTCTGGATCGTTTCCGGAAGAGAACATTTTAAACTCAGATACCACGAGGGAGAGGTTGCCGCGTATATGCCGCCATCTTTTAATATCCTAAAAGTTATCGTGTTTAATTTTTAATGAAAAGGTACAATAATTCAGCCTAAAAGCCATGAGTAATTTTGTTCTTAAAATATAGACAATAAAAATCTTTAGTTAAATCATATAAGATTTACAAACAGTTTATCACAATTAAAGGGAAAATACGGAACTAAAATTAGCCAGCAAAATTACAATATGGTGTACACAGCTATTATAAAAAAAATCCTTTATCATCGTGTAAATTATTCCTAAATGAAGTAAAATACAAGAATCTTACACTGTTATTTAATTTTTTTTCCTGATAATAGCGCACTCTGCTGGAATATATATGCATATATATACATATATACATATACATATATATATATATATGTATATACATATATATATATATATATGTAAAAATAGATATACATTTTAGATGTGTGTAAGAAATTTTACTTCTGTTATTAAGTGAGTAATCTCGATTATACTGACCCAGAGATTAAAATAGAAGGATAATATAAAAATAAAGAAAATAGATAGAAAGTAATTAATCGAGATTACGTGATTGAGAGAAAAAGGAAGAGTTTGAATGTGTATACATGTGCTAATAGTTGTGAGCAGAATATCTGACAGCAGGTAGCACTCTCTAGGGAGAGTGCTCCATTATAAAAATCCAATACCCTGAAGAAATGTTAACTAAGTATTCTATTATTTAACTGACATTTACTAAAATATAACTTCCAATTCCAATTACGAGTATCACAAGCTTTTACCTACCATAGTAGGCAAAAGCTTGTGAGACTCGTAATAAATGTAGTTGTTTCAACCAAGCAACAAACAAAATAATCTGAAGTAACATAATTCTACCAAAGTTATCTCCCTTAGATCAATAATTAGTCTTTACACGTTAGAATTAGTTAAGTAAGCTATTTAATTTATAAAACTATATCCCTATCAAAATAATTTACTACCCCCTAACGATTCCAGTACCTTTATAAATTTACAATTAAAAAAAAATACTAAAAATATTTAATTACTGATCATTTAATTGGATATATAAAGATAACACTACATCACTAAAAGCCACCACTTTTGTTCTACCGTACCTTTGAGCAAATGACTGGTTAAATTTTTCGCAGGAACAAATAAGAAAAACAAACATACGAAATAGGGTGTTAAAGTGGACAGAAAAAGTAGCTATACACTGTGCGCTAATGTCTTAGTAAAATAGAGTTATCTCCCTCAGATAAGCGACGGCATCTCCAACAGCGCGGACAAAATTTATAGCCATTGACTTGTGATAAGTGCTTTCGTTAAGAGTCGGGCTTCTTTGTTTACAAAGCACTTTGGTGAAAGTGATATCAAACAAATTTTAAGGTTCGGATGACCAACATTGTATATAATGTAGCTTATTTAATCAAATATAAAAATTAAAAAATTGTTAAATTTTTACTTGTTTTCTACCTTAACTTTTTCTTTTAAAATTACAACTTTTAAAGGTTTTCGGGCATGCTGAAAACGACTATCGCATTTAACTTTTCCACATTTTTTTTCGGATATCAAGCAATGTAATTCATTATGTTTTAAGATGTGGTCATTATTACACGTGCAAGCGCGCAAATTTAGCCAGAATAAATATACTTACTCTTCCATAGCTAGCCATAACATATACTGACCCAACGGGTTACGGGTAGTGTAGTTAATAACTAAAATTCAAGAAAATTTCTTATTTGAGATTCAGAAGTAAAAACATTCGTCCCGTGTTCATAAATAAATTGAACTCTGTTTGCATATGAAACAGTAACACTTTTTAAGCTAAGAGGTTACCCCAGACACAACTCACGGAACCACGTGCCCTCCAAGCGGATATATTTGTCTGGCAATATTTCAAGGAGATAAGACGCGTATTGGTCCCCATCCCCAATGTAGGGGTGAGGAGACCGTACAATGTGACTAGACCTAGCGAATCGAGTTATTCGTTTATTTATTTATCTTTCTATTATACGCATATACAAGTGCCTGTACTTCTGACCTCTTGCTTGAACAGGTTTCTAGATAAACATCGACGTATGTTTTCATCCACATACAAACAAGAACATGGGTTCAGAAGGACGACACACATTAGTAAGTGAAAATATGATCCTAGGTTTTGAAATATTCCAGAGTTACATATTTTATTGCATTATAATATAAGTTGAAGTAAACAATAGAATCATGTTTCCCTTTCTTTACTGTTCCATGCTGATGCTGGTTTAAAGTCCATTTCCCACCAGGGATTTTATTTACATTAATCGGTTTCTCTTCGGCTTTTAAACGTTATAGACTTGTTAATATTTACGCATTCAAATTCGCGCGTTAATATGCATTAAGACTTTCAGGAAATGTAAAACTTGATACGATGTCTCGACTTAATGCCAAATGTATGTAAATTTAACGCATTACCATAATCTACACCATAATGCACTTTTGTTTTGCGACATTCCGATCAACTAACACATTAAAGATTTTAGTTTTATAAGTCTATCTAATAAAAAAGACGTATGGTCGATAACTTCATCATTCTCACTATTATTCAACATTTCGGGAATCGCCACACTATACATACATATATATATATATAAGCCTGAACAGTCCTAGAGTGGATGAAACGCGGAATATTCAGTGTAGCTTAATCGCCATATATATATTTTATATATATATATATATATATATATATATATATATATATATATATATATATATATATATATATATATATGCAAAGTAACTTTGTTAATTTACTTGTGTGTGTGAGGGAGTGAGTTCCCTATAGACTCTGAAAGGACTGAATCAATTTCTATGAGATTTTGGACAAATGTACTTCATGTAAGAGATAGTGTTCTTAGATAGGTGTGGTATCGGAATGTTTTTGATAAGTATATAATCGATAATCGAAAATATCCGAGGAAAGAAGGAGCGCTTTTGACTAAAATTAACACATTATGCAGCTTAATATCACAATTGTATTTGAGATATTTTTAGCACACAAGCAAAGAGGTCTGTCATATAAAAGCAACAGTAGGTTCTTTGATATGATATGGACGCGTTTGAAGTGAATGTTTATATTAAAAACACAATTAAACCATGATACTTGAATTTTGCATTTTAAACTTAAATTCAAGCCGTTATATATAATCTTTTTTTTTTATAAAATCAACCGCAAGTTTTCTTTACAGTGAAAAGTAGATTACAGTGTATTGTTAATTTAATCACTGCAAGTATACGCGTTAAGCTTCCTTCCTGTTCATCGTGATGTGTACTCAAGCAAGCAAGCAACTATTGGATTGAAAATATGGGCGATTTTATCGAATCGATGACAATAAAAATATGAAAATTTGAAACATTCGTTGAATATATATATATATATATATATATATATATATATATATATATATATAATTTTCAGAATCTGAGAGATTATATATAATTATTCTCACAGCCCAAAGAACGCCGCAGCCACAAGAGCCACGCCAGCCAACGAATCAGAAGTCTAAACCTCGAGTTTCGCCCTCATTTGAGCTCATCAATCAGACATATCCGCACCCTAGCATCCTGCATGCGAGGCAAGCACTCTACCAACTGAGCAAATGCCCCGCAGACAAGAAATTCTATTAACCAACACAGATCAAGCAAGCACCGACGAAATCCAGCTGGTGAATAGAACTACTTCATCTCGACAAGGAGCGTGGTAATCAAACCAGTTGACACCCAAGCCAATGTCTCACAAGTAGGGAGTTTGAACTCGAAAAGACGACGCCATCCAGCAGAGCTAACCTAACGAGCCATTTTTGAATTTTCAGAATGTGAGAGATTACATATAATTATTTCCACAGCCTAAAGAATAGAATTACTTGTGGGCGGGGCGTTTGCTCAGTTAGTAGAGTGCTTGTCTTGCATGCAGGCTGCTCGGGTATCAAATCCCGTTGCGGATATGTCTGACTTGAGCCCAAACGGGGGCGAAACTCGAGTCTCAGACTTCTGGTTCGTTGGCTCGCGTGGCTCTGGTGGTTGCGCCGTTCTTTGGGCTGGGTAAATAATTATATATATATATATTTATATATATACATATATATATATATATATATATATATATATATATATATATATAAATTAAATGAATACGGATGTCTTTTACAGTTTTCTTTGGCTAGAATGTGTGCTGTTTAAGCCATTCGTACGTGTTTTTGTTATTCTGAATATCATGAAAATATATGTCTTTGTAATGAGCAGAATCAATTGTTTAGTTATAAAGTGTTCTCTTTAATGAAACCTGGAAATATTTTTAACAACCTCACTCTCTCTCTCTCTCACTCACTCTCTCTCTATATATATATATATATATATAATATAAAGCTGAATGTGTGTGTGTTTGGTTACGAATAGGCTCCTATATGGTTGACTATTATAGAAAACTGACCACATATACTGATAGAAGATGTATCGAGACACAGGAATGGGTATGTTTGATCTGGCATAATGAAAATTCATTAAATATGTGGGTTCTGCATACGCTCCTGGTCCACAAAGTATGGAAATAAAAAAATTACAAATTAAAAAAAAAACAAAAAACGTTTACAAGTGTTTTTGATATAGATGTACATAATAATACTTTGATAAGTATGTTCTAACTTAAATAGGGATGGTATAATAAAATTGTGGGGTCTGCGTTCGCGCCTGGCCTCCATAGAATGGAAATAGGCACACGATTTAATAAAGACTTTTCATATCTATCCGCGTAAGTATACTTTGATAATTATGTTTCAGTTTGATCCTCATATAATGGAAATATGTCACAAAGTTTAATAAGGGTTTTTAATATAGATCCACATAATATTGTGATACGTGTTTCAGTGTGAACAGTTATGATATAATAAATTATGGGGTCTATCTATTTTATTTTTACTTTCATCATATTTTTCTTTGGTTTTGATACCCCCAAATTCGAAGCTATCTCTTTACAACCCTTCCTTTTCATAACCTATCATACTTTCATAAATCAGAGTCCATTTTCTGTAGGCTGTTTTTGAACCCAGTCAACGATGGGTACCTTTGCTAGTATATATATATATATATATATACTTATATATCTATATATATATATATATATATATATATATATATATATAGTGAAAGAGAGAAGTAGAGACAGTTACGTTTGTCCACATGTTCAAATATTGGTACATGCACGATTTACATAAATAGGCCATAATGAATATGAAAACAAAACTGCTCTCAAAGATGATTTATATTTAGTTTATTTTAGCTTAATGTAAAAGGGGTAAACACGGGTGAACGTCTTTCGTGAAAGTTCATATACGTTCATCAATATTTATTTGAAATTAATTAACAAATATTCTTCAAATTTCAGTAGATAATAGAAATAAATCTTTTATTAAAAAACTTACATATATCACATTTACAATAAATCTTTCTTCTGGTCTGTACTCTGGGTACAATATTAAATGAAATAACTCTATAATTAAATGAAATGACTCTATAATAATATATGCGAAATATGGATAAATTAAAATATAATATTTAAGCATATTTTACTCATGGTCAACGTCGGACGCATCCCGCTAATATTCTTACAAAACAATATATTAATTTATTTGTGTTTAATAGTTAACGAACACAAACGTATTTCAAGAAATAGTTGAATTATTAGAAAATGATTTCCACTCTGTAGCGAAATGGAGACATAAATAAATGGTGACATTTAATACTACTAATAAAAATGTCTTTCATTGACAATTACGTTCATATGTTGATTCTTATGTCTGCTTGACAAGTCTTCTCTTCATGTTCTCGGCGTCATTATTGAACAGGGTTTTCATCGTCATCATTTCTTTCCTGAAGACTATCTGGTTTAAGAATATTTTTCTGGAATTCTATACTGTACACAATAATCGAACAGCACATTTATTTTTTTAAAGATATATTTTTTACTTTTACATTTGACAAAGAACCCCAAACATTTTAAGCCCTCGAGAATTGAGCTGACATTCGAGTGTCTCTAGCGATTTAGACTTCCGAGCATTTTGTTCACATTGCTCGGGACCGAGTTTCAATTTACACTGACGCGATTTTCACTGCTTAATTATTTATATTCGCAGTGAAAAAAAATAGAAAAATAGAATGAAGTGAAAAGAAAGAAATAGAGAGAGGGGATGATACATATCATCAAGAAAATGACAATAACAGAATACAATAGCCGGCGGTATTGCGAGTGTTGCGAGCCTGTCGTTGTTTTATCGTTATTTCCATGGAAAGTGCTCGGCTGAGCGCCAATCTCTGACCCCCCTCGCCAATCTTTTACGAAAAACACCCGTCTAGCTGAAACCACTGTCAGTAATTTTCCTTCTTTCTTAGAAATGCACGCCTGTGGAACTCTCTTCCGTTTGTCTGTTTCCCACCTGACTACAACTTGGATGTCTTCAAGTTCAACATAAACAAGTTCCTGATAAACAGCCCCCTTAAGTAAAACACTTTATCAATCTCCATTACGAACGGTTACTACGATTACACGCAATAAACCTTATCCCCGAGTGGCCCCTGGGCCTTGATAAGTGGTGCCTTCCATATAAAAAAAAAATTTAAAAAAAAAACCCAAAAAAACTCGCAGTATTTTCAATTCCGCATATCTCGAATGATTGGTTAAATAGGTTCATTGCTCCCGATCTTAAGCAGTAACTTCGAGTCTCTAATTTTATGAACGCTCTCTCAAATCAGGTAAATCCACACTAATTAACAATACATCAGTCGCTATGTTTTTCTAACACTTTTTTCAACCCAGATAGACCTGAACACATTTCAGCGTCCTTCATATATAGCAAGTCGGCTTATCGTAGTTGCTAGATTCACGAGTGTCTTTACCTGATTCTGCTTTATTCTTATTAAAATTCTATCAGCAGCGGGGGCCGATATTTAATCGGGCTGATAATTACTGCTACAAATCGCCTAGATATTGTTTGATCCATTCCGATACTACACCATCCGAAAAAATCATATGCCAGGTTTCTTAGCTCTCGGTTTGTTAGCTGGTAGACTCACTCATTCATTATTAGAGCTACTAGCTATATTCTTAGGCCGAACGGGTTCCCAGTAAAGATTGATATCTTTAATTCACTTTTGAGGGATCTGTTAAGTGGGGTTGAGGTTTGATTAACTATGTTGTTTAAATATATTTTTACATAAATAGCTCCGATCTACTTGCCAGTCAGCAAACTTTTACCCCTTTACCGAAGAAGTATACAGGTTCAGTTGTGCGAGTGCAGTCAAATGCATTTTTCCACACGGGATTGCGAAGACTGCTGAGAGATGTAAAATGGCTCATCCCTCATTCAACCTTCCCAGACCTGAGAGAGATATTTGGAAATTTAAAGAAAATTAACGATTTTGGTTTTTATTTTCAGAAAGAAAGCAAAACAATGAAGTATAAAACTAAAACATATAGCAACAAAAAGCAAGTAATGTCTTTTATACGAAAACCAAAAAATAAATGACATTTTTACATTTAAAAAAATAAATGACTCTTAAAAATAAAAACAGGAGCGAGGAATTTAAATTATCTTCATTTCAGGAGAGAACAAAAAAGAAAGAAAGGAATTTAAATAATGTTCTCTTGCACGAAGGGCCAAAAGAAAACAAAACAGCACAACTTTCAGTATTGCTTCACGAAATCAGATATGAACTCTGCTTGTTGGAACAAATGTCACAACAAATGAGAACAGAATTATAAATATCCTTTTTGAGGTGGGGGCTAGAGTTATCACATGTAAACACCTTATACCCGACTTTACTTGTCCTTTCTGGTCTTATAGCATCATTACTTGAAACAGAAACATTTGAATACTCTTCCGAGAATCCCTGTTCCCCATTTCCCTTGTTTTACAAAAGCATGGCTTTAAATGAAATGTGAACAACCATCTTGTACATAACTTTTCATTTAGGATGTCTCCTATCGATATGACGCCAACTCTATAACAGTCTTTTATGTCTCATGGATAATTTACCTTGTTTCGATGCATAAATGCAAAAATTAAAAAAATGCATAAAATTTTTCAACTTTCAAACTTTATACTGGAGGTCATGTATTCATATATTCATGTATCCATTATTGTTATTGCAAAATATCATTTTTTGTAAGTGCTATTTAAACAGCATGGACAGAGCAACTCAAGGGGACAAACATGAACATAGATAATGTCTTGAAAACTGGAGAATAAAATTAGGAGACTGATAGACAGGCCCATATTTTACAAAAATACAAGAATATTTATACTTAATGTACGTTCGATTATTTTCCTTTTTCGCCAAGGAAAATTCGATTATCGAACTTAAGCATGAGAGATCCACAAAATTCTATTTCAAGCATACAGTCACACAAAAAAAAAAAACGAAAATTCTACATCATACTTACGCATGGCAAACTATAAAAATCAATTTCCAAATTAATAGCCGCAAAAGGCTAAACTTCTATTTCAATCTAAAGCATGGCAGACTAAATAAATTATATTTTAACTTGAGAACGACAGACTAAAAGAAAATTTTATTTCACACTTAAAAATCACAGACTAAAAATTATATTTCAGACTCAATAGTGACGAAGGAACATTCTATTTTTGAACATGACTGACTAAAGAAAATCCAATTTCAAACTTTATCCTAGCAGACCAGCAAATTGTTATTTTAATTAATAATTATCTAGGCCAAACGCCATTAGAATTTAAAATGATGAACATAAATGCAAATGAGATAGATGAGATTGATAAATTGATGATAATTAACACTATAGAAGAATTGAAAAAAATCTGTACACACCGACCCAGAAAATAACAATTGTTTTCTCCTTGTCAGAAAAATACGCCTATGGAATATGAGAACTAAAGGATAAATACATAAAATAAATCTATAATCTACATCGGACTCTCCCTTAATAATATTTAATACGTAAATGTATCAGACAATCCGATTGCAGCTAAGGACTTTCACTTTGAAGAAAGTTTTTTTTTATGATAATCTCATAGGATTGACTTTTAATAACACATGGAATTAAAAAAAATGCATAACCAGCGAGAGAAATTGTACTTCTTTTACACAAAGATATACGAGCACAATTATTTACCAGTAAATGAAAATTGTTATTAATGTTTTTAAGTATTGCTTGAGTAGCACGTGTTAAATACTGGCGGTGTCCGAAGTGTGTAGAATCTTTATATAACTTTTAGCCGTGACCAATGTGTCGCATTTTATTTGATTAAATCAAATGAGAACCACCTTCACTTGCATGGTAGCTTACAATCGCGAAAGCAACTTGTTTAGGCATCCTATATATATATATATATATATATATATATATATATATATATATATATATATATATATATATATATTAGTAATGGGATGATTCCAATATTCTTCCCGATTCCGATACAATTACCGATTCCGATTTTTGTAAATGTTTAAAATCAGGGATGCATATTGCATTGCTATGATGACTGAACTTATGCATTCGTTAACTGAAAGTTTCAACCCTCTATTACAGATATTGAGGGTTGTAAACACTCATATAGCCACATCTGTCATGTACGTGGACCAGAAGCAAAGATGTGTCATTGGATCTTTCCATAAAGAAAAAAAATCTATCAATATTAACTGGCGCCTGTTAAACGTTTACGAAACCGATGCAGTTGATGGCAGCATAGATGGGTTTTTCGATTTCTTAGTGGCGACAAACACGTGAGAGAATAAACGCCCTGCACAGATATAAACTCATCCCTGCAAAAGGGAATTGAGAAAAGAAGTGACTATGTAGAAAAATAAATTCCAAAGAACAAAAAGTCGCTCATTTTAATGGTTACACTTCGTAGCTCTTCAAGATTTTGATAGTTAATAAATAGTAGGCCTTTCTTTTAGGAAAATCCTAGTATATATATATATATATATATATATATATATATATATATATATAGAGAGAGAGAGAGAGAGAGAGATAGAGAGAGAGAGCGAGAGATGAAGAAAGATGGGAGGGAGAGACCTCACTTTTCGAATGACCTAGTGTATAAATATATGTATATATATTTATTTATTTATTATTTGTTTTACATAAACATCTATATGTCGATACGCATTCATGAACATGTTTCAGTCAGCCAGATACAACAGTATTAAGCGTGATAATAAATTTGTAAAATTTTAAATTATACATCGATTAAAACCTAAGAGAAAAGAAAAACCCAAATATATCTTATGGTGAGTGGTAGAATAAGACTGGTCATTAGGTATTAATATTTTAAATTTCTAATACTTCCCATGGTATATTTGAAATTGTAAATTACATATACGCGTACCTTATTATCCCACAAGCTTAAACCTGTGTGGAATTTATAGTGAATCACATTTGATCAACATTAAGCGTAGGATTTATTCGATATACAATTCTCAAAATATTATTTGTGATCTTTTAAATAAATTTTACATTATAATTGTTATCATCATTATTACTTTATCACAGCTATTATTGTTATTATTATTATTATTATTATTATTATATTAATTGTTATTGATATTATTTTTATTATTATTATTGTAGCCCCACACTGATGAAGCTCGGCTAGGACCCCTTTTTACCTGGAAACTTTGCTCGTATCGTCTGCTCCTTCTCTGCGGGTTGTTACATTGAATCCTGTATGCTGGAAGCGAATATCGAAGCCGCAAGCAGAAAGAAAAAAACAGACACGTGAAATTCTATTCTACGAGGATTAATTCACGAAATTATGTACAATGTTTTTACAAATATCGTTCAGTTCTTAGTAAGTTTTTCAAAGACTCAAATCGTCACAGACAGCGTCAGACGAGCGGAGGAGGAAAAGGAGTCACGTCTTCAGGGAACGGCAGATTACTTCGAGTTTCGCGCACAAACTCTTCTGGACTGCTTCGAAACTGGCTAATTTCCGTGCGGCATTTGTATTAATAGTGGTGTATGTGGTCGGGGGTGGAATCTCCCCAGCCAATCAGACCACGCCACGAAATCGGGAAACAGCAGATTTTGCGGGTGTGCAATTCACCAATTTTGTGATCTGAGATTTACAGATATATTAAATTCACATGACCCCTAAGCTCATCCCTGTCAGTCCGACATCTGGCTTTTGAGTTCGCTAAGGCCAGACAGTGTTATGTTATTGTTCTAAGTTCCCTGTCATCAATTTTAAATGCAAAATATATTTCTCTGACTTCCAAACAATATCTATTTTGACGATGAAATAAAATATATATTTATATTCTCTATTTCAACTCCTCGGGATATCTGTCGCTACCTCGAATTGATTAAAACAATCTTAGCATAGTTATAAGGCCCTCCTCAGGCCCCTGGGGGATCTAAAGCTCCCCAATGGGGAAAATTGCTCCCTCAGCTTTATGACGTCACAGACTCACTAGGAGCTTTCACACAAGGCATAAAAAACCTTAAAAACAACCTGCGTTGTTCCTTTGAAACTGAATGACAACAAGTCTCCCAAGATTTCCTGTACTCTCACCTCTTTGAATAGTATTTGCAAATAAATTTGCATAATTGCAACATTGATTTCTCATTGGCAGCGGCTATTGGCCTTCACTGGAATTTGAGTGGTAATAAGCCAAATTCCCAGATTTCTTCGCATGTATCTAGCCGAGATCTGGTCAGTGCTCTCTTTTCGATTTTCCCTTCCTCCTAGACTCTACTACTTGGCTGAAATCATCAGAAAACTTATCGAGTCTCAGAATATACAAACTCGTGATTTCTCGAAAATTTATAACAGTGTAGTAAATAATGGACAATCGACAATTCTCCCACTATCCAACAATCTTCAGATTGTTTGCACAACGACTAAAAAGGCAAATCCGCTTGCCCAAGGTTTTGCCTCCACTTTGACTCAGCAGGCAACTCTCTTCCTAATTTCCATTGTCACACTCGATGACCTGAAAATCCGTCCCTCCCTTGTGTGACATGCCATAATAAATCTAGACACCTTTACGGCATATAGGCCCGGTCTTATCTGCTATACTATTAAAAATGCTCGGCTGAAGTTGCTCTGGTTCTCTTCAAGCTCTACAATTAATATATTAATGAATCTTACTTTCTCTACTGTTAGAAAATTGCTTTTGTCGTACAAGTTTACAAGAATTCTGGCTAAAGAACTGGCACACTTAATTATCGCTCCAATACCCTAGCCAAAATCTTTGAGTCCTTAATCAATCAAGCTAGTCCGCCGCCTCACTGACAAAACAGTTTTATTCTGCCGATTATATGGATTTAGACAAGCCCGTTCTATTGCAGATATCCTAACTGTAATCTTTGAGCATATATATAAAGCACTAGATAAGGTAGGTTAAGCTAGGTCAGTAGGCCTAGACATAGCTAAGACATTTGGCAGGGTTTCTTACGATGAAATCAAATCATATGGTCTTGCTGGACGTATACCTAACATAATGAAATCCATCTTAGAAATCCAGGTTGTGCTTGATATTTGTACATCAAAACACCATGAAATAAATTCGGATGTTCCGCAGGGGTCAATGTTAAGGACCTTTTATATTCGCTGATAAAATTATCTGAGATGGGGTGATTTGTTAATGACACTACACTCTATAACATACACGAGAGGAAAACGAATTAACACATAGCTAAGAAAATTGCTAAAACTCAAGCGGAAGACTTCGAAGTCTGTAGTGGAATGGGGTCGTAATTGGTTGGTAACGTTCAATGCTACCAGGACTAAGCTTATTTCCTTTAATAATTACAAGAAACTTTCTTAACCACTGAATGTCATGGCTAATTATACACTGGCTGAAAGCATTTCCCTCAAACTCCTAGGGTTAACATTCACAGACAATATGAATTGGAACATTGCGGCAATTGCAAAGGCTGCTGCAAAAAAGGTGGGCGCTCTCCACCGTGCTAAAAAGCTACTCACACATGAGAGTAAAAGGCCACGGTTCGCCCATGCATGGATTATTGTTACCACATCTAGACTAGTGTATCTGCGACTAGTCTATCGATTCTCGACAGGGTTAAAAAAAGAGTAGTCAACCTAATATATGCTGAGCTATCAACTAAGCTCCAACCTCTGTCTTATCACCGACACGTGGCATCCTTGTGCCTGTTTTAGAAGTATTTCAATGGAAAGTTCTCTGACGAGCTCTGAGCACTAGTAGCCCATCGACGACAACACCATCGACAAACCCGAAAAGCAACAAAATACTACCCTACACTGTAGAGATTTCCAGATATCGTAACATTCTACTCAACAGATTTTTCCCACGGACTGCTGCACTTTTGAAATTAACCCCGGGCCCCTGCTCCCTGACTGTATTGACGTGCGGAAACGCAGGTGTAATATGAACAGACATCGCGCTGTCCAACTCCAAAGAAATTGTCCCTGAAAATCTGGTCACAAATTGTAGCCTCCTCACGACTAAGTGGCCAGTTGCCTTGTTTGGGATAAAACTTCAATAAAAAATATCACGTGGCGGTCGACTTGAATAATTTTGGCTGGAAACATCTTGTATATGCAATATCGCCTGAAGAGGTCCCTTGTAATTTGTAACTGGCTGAACGAAACATGTTTATGAATGTGTAGCGACATATAAATGCTCATGTAAAATGAATACAATGCGTATCTTGCCCTATTTCGGTATTGAACACTATTGTATGAACCTCATTAGTTGCTTCACATTTTGAAAATATTAACCTTGAATAATATATATATATATATATATATATATATATATATATATATATACTAGCAAAAGTACCCGTCGTTGACTGGGTTTTAAAAACTGCCTAGAGAAAATGGACTCTGATTTATGAAAGTATGATAGGTTATGAAAAGGAAGGGTTGTAAAGAGATAGCTTCGAATGTGGGAGTATCAAAACCAAAGCAAAATATGATGAAAGTAAAAATAAAACAGATAAACCCCATAATTTATTATACCATACCTGTTCACACTGAAACACTTATCACAATATTCTGTGGATCTATATTTAAAAACTTTGTTAAACTTTGCGACATATTTCCATTCTATGGAGGTCAGGCGTGAACGAACACTCCATAATTTTATTATACCATATTTTTTCAAACTGAAACATAATTATCAAAGTATACTTACGCAGATAGATATCTAAAGTCTTTATTAAAGTTTGTGCCTATTTCCATTCTATATTTGTGAACCAGGCGCGTACGCAGGCCCCACAATTTTAACGAATCATCATTATGCCAGATCAAACATCCCCATTCCTGTGTCTCGATACATCTTCTATCATTATATGTGATCAGTTTTCTATAATAGTCAACCATATAGGAGCCTAGTCATGACCAGACACACACACAGACGTTCAGCTTTATATATATATATATATATATATATATATATATATATATATATATATATATATATATATATATATGAAAAGAGAGAGAGAAAGAGAGAGAGAGAAAGAGAAAGACTTACTCAGATACGGGGGAGGAGATGAGTTATGGAAAGAGACATATAGATGGAAATTAATTACCCTAGATTAAGAACGAGCGATTTCGTCATGTCTTACTCGCTTTAACAACTGACCGGAACAAGAAACCATAATGCACTACGGGTAAAAATGACATCAGATTTTTAACTTGCGTATTCAACTGAGCCAACTTTTGACCCAACAGCTGCCATGTATTCCGAGTTTGCTGGCTTTTGAATACTCCGTCATGATCATTACCTCACATAACGACCGCACAGACTTGACTAGTTATTTTTTATGAAATAGGTGATATCCTACTACTACTGAAAAACACATGTGCAAACACTTAGAACAAACTACTGTTTTATTATTAAAAATAGCTCTAACAAAACGAAAAATTAAATAATTTCTAATAAGTTTATTGAATCATTAAAATATATAGTTCTATCAAAAAAAACATAATTGTGCAATAAACTGTGTTTTGTAATTAATTCGTAAACTTGTATATATATATATATATATATATATATATATATATATATATATATATATATATATATATATATATATATATATATATATATATACTAGCAGGGGTGCCCGGCGTTGCTCGGGTGTTTGGAGGTGTATGCTGTGCAAAAAAAGCAAAAAAAAAAACAAAAAAATGGTTAATTTTTTTAAAACTTTGACCCCTATTATGACCCCTTAAAATTTATAGTTTTGGGCTCAAATTACTTTATTAAGTTAGATACAGGTTCAAGGAACCTATATCTAAAATTTCAAGTGTCTAGACCCAAAATTGTCGGAGGAGTTTGGTAGAGTTCTTAAAGGTCAAATCGTTGAAATTTGACCCCTTAACAGACAAATTTCTGGCTGACACCAGTCACATCAATTTTCCCAAATCTCAGTACCCGGTATTTCAAATTTCGAGTCTATAGACTAAAAATTGACAGAGTTATTGCGTAGGGAAATGTACACAGACAGACAGACACACAGACACACAGACACGTTCACTTTTATAGATATATAGATAGATATATACAGTAGCTTCCAAAACATCCAAAACTAAGTGACAAAATTTTAAGACCTAATAATTGTTACAAATAACAATGAAAAGCTGATAGTTTGACAACTGGTAGTCGTTATCATCCATAATAATATACTAAAATTTAAATCATTTGCAAAGGATAGAAAAAGAATTATAACAATTATTTATTTATTTTGAAAATAGGAATATTCAGAAGTAAGGGATAAAATTGAGAAAAACAATGTAAATAGTATCCTATATTTAAAGTTTTTGATTTGCTCTAAAGAATAAACTTTACTTAGTCATTTGTAAATGTTGCATCAGCCGGCACCATGGCGAAACGCAAAAAGACTTGATTACTCTGTAAGACAATCTATTGTGAAAATACACACGGAAATGCACACCATTAGATAGATTTCAGCGAAAGTGAAACGTTCCAAGAGTGCTTTAGGCAGTGTTATTAAATCCTACAATGATACTGGCAAAATAGTTAGTGTTTTTAAAACCGGCAGACGCCGCAAAACTTCGGCAAGAGAAGATCGAATAATGCAGCGTATGTTATTAAGGCACCGGAATTGCACAGGAATTAAAAGGGTTATGAATAGTACCTCATGTGTTAATGTGTCAGGAGAGACTGTTACTAAACAACTGCAAGAAATAGGGCTGTTTAATCGAACCCCAGCGAAGAAACCAATTGTTATTTCGACGAATAAGAAGAAGAGTTTGCAAACAAGTATGTAATTTGGACATATGAAAATCGGGAATAAGTATTTTCCAGTGATGAAAGCAAGTTTAATTTATTTGGAAATGACGGAAAAAGCATCGCAAAGAGACGTCTTGGTGAAAGATTAAGTGCAAAGTGTACTACGAAAACTGTCAAGTTTGTGGGGGGAGCGCTATGGTATTTGGAATATTTCTAGCCAAGGTACAACGCCTCTTGTCCGGTTACGCGCAGATCTATAAACACATTGTTCAAGATCATGTTGTGCAAACATACAGAATTCAGGTTTCGATAAAGCTACCTTTATGCAAGATAATGTCACAAGGCAAAGGTGGCAATGGGTTACCTTAGAGAGCAAGATTTCGGAATTATGGATTGACACCGCAATATCCTTACTTAAATCTAATAGAAAATCCTTGGAAGAACTTAGGAGTGGCAGTCATGAAAAGAGGATTTGTGAGTGAAATGGTCTAACAGTAGTATCGAGGATTGTAAAAAACTGATTCGTTCTTGTAGTCGAAGATGTGCAGCTGCCATTGGGAGCAAGGGTTAATTTACTAAATATTGATTGTACATGTATTTTATTGCTTTTTTAGATGTTTACATTGTTTTCCTCAATTTTATCCCTTACTTTTGGACATTCTTAATTTAAAAATAAATAAATAATTGTTATATTTCTTTTTCTATCCTTTTCAAATGATTCAAAATTAAGTATATTATTATGGATATAACGACTACCAGTTGTCAAAATTTCAGCTTTTCTTTTCACAGTTGTTATTTCTAACAAATATTAGGTTTTAAAATGTTGTCCCTTATTTCTGGACGCTATATATATATATATATATATATATATATATATATATATATATATATATAGCGTCCGGAAATAAGGGACAGCATTTTAAAACCTAATATTTGTTAGAAATAACAACTGTGAAAATATCGCGAACCATATATATATATATATATATATATATATATATATGGTTAGCGATATTTTTTGCAATAAAACAGCATCTACTACTAACGAAATTAACGGCAACTACTACTAACAAATTCACTGCAGCTGAGTAAAATATACAGTATACATTAGAATGTTGAGGAAAAATAATTGTTATATATATATATATATATATATATATATATATATATTAAAAACTGAATTTTCTTTTTCGTGGTCGAATTATTTATGTGCTTTTTTAGCTTTACCTGTTCATTTTTATGTGAAATGAATGCGAAGAAGCACTCAAGAAGTGCGTGTCAATACCTTAGATGGGCCCACTTACTGCGAAAATGAGATGGTTCAATGGGTAGAAAAGACGACGCCAGAATCGTTCAGAGAGTGACTGCTGAGTTTCCACTGGTAGTATAACAGGTCGTATCGACGGAATTGTTCGTATTGTGTCGGGTCGTGTCGACGGCGTTGTTCGGAATGGTGTCGGGTTGTGTGAAATTGTTCGCAACGTGTCGGTTCGTGTCGCGTCGGTTAGCATCGCGTCATGTGGATATTTGGGATCTTGTCTACTGTATTCTTCGTGTTGAATCGTGTAGATAGAATCATTCGGGTTACGTTTGTTGTTCGATTGACTTGACGTTATCGCATTGGTACTGACGTGTGCGATAACAATATATAGTTTTTGGTTCCATCTCTCTTTCTACGTAAAACCACATTTTAGACTACCATTCTTTTTTTTCTCATCTTTTTTCCTTTGCTTTCTTAAGGGCTCTTTCCTCTCTTATTCTTTGTACTGTCCACTTTTTATCCCCATGGATTCCAGTGATGAATAATAATGGGCCAGGTGCCCTGCATCAATAGTTCACACCCAATAACGATTAATTAAATCCCTCCTCATGTAAACAATTTGAGTTATTTTCCAGGAGCGCACATACCATTTCATAGAACACGTTGCTAGCTAGAAAAAGTCAACAACCTAAGCGACAACAACGATGATAGACTGCACGACAACAATCTTGGGTGTAATTTCCCTGTGGAGAAACTTGCTGCTCCCCAACTCGACAACAGTAACTAAACAATGAGGTCCACACCTATCTTCACTATTTGTGATGCGGACATTAGGAGGAAATGTGGCGAAGGTAATGAAAGACATGATTCACACAAGCAGCAACGCATCTGTCTGTCCTGTTAATTAAAGAGATTAGAGAACGAAAAAGAACATATACATTTCAGATTGTAGATGGGGCATATATATATCAAATCATTACTTTGCATATGTGGCGAGTTGTGGCTATTAGAATGGCTAATTGAAAGGACGTTTTGGCAGCCAACAGGGGAATATATATATATATATATATATATATATATATATATATATATATATATATATATATATATATATATATATGGCTTTCTACAGTTTTGACAGATTATGGATACCCAGTGTAAGAGCGCCTGCGCGTGAAATTTTTGTGGCAAAAGTTGCGCAATCTTCAACCAAACGTTCCCTGAGTCGATATTTTTGAATACCATGCACAAGTGGAGGTTCAAGACGTCTGGAAACAATGCCGAAATAAGAAGAAAGCACATACAGCGCCTAGAATTCCCAAATGGTCAGCCGTTCGGTACTAACCAGGCTCAACGTTGCTTAACTTCAGTGTCCTGACGAGAACCGGAGTGTCAAAGTTATTATGCCGTACAAACACACACACACACACACACGCACGCACACACACACACACACACACACACACACACACACACACACACACACACACATATATATATATAGGCGAGAGAGACAAAGTGATATTAAAAAGTACAGTTTAAGTTAATAGGAGTTGGTAAAAATTGCAGTGTTGATGAGAAAGAGAATCATTCTTATTTACAAGTTTGGACTCAGATATTGACATCGTAAAAACTATGGGTTTACTTTTGTTTTTTCTACCTACCTCTTTTTATATGAATAAATAACATGGTTTCTATTTGCCTGCGATAAGCAACCCCAAAGAGATCATGTCTCAATATTATTTTAACATACTGCTCTCTCTCTCTCTCTCTCTCTCTCTCTCTCTCTCTCTCTCTCTCAAGACAGCTATGAGAATCGATCTCCTTTAAACTTCAAATATATCGTTTTCTGTGAAATTTATATGTGCATAAAATTCTCGGTGAAAGATATTTGAAATGGTTCAGAATATCTTCTTTAGTCTTTATGTACCTAATTTTATGTACTCCTATCTCTAGGAAAACTATTAGGAGAGAATCATTTTAGAACTTCAAATTCGTTCATCCGATTTTTTATTAAAAAAAGTTTTCGAAGATTAAAGCTTATTCAGATTATATTCGGTGGCGAAACTGCATGATTAGTACACAAATAACGCAATATAATTCAATGAGCATAATAAAAAGTACATAGTATTGATTTTCGTAAAATTGCAAGCAAAGTCGGGTCTACCTGCTAGCTAAATAATACAATATGTCATCAAATATAAAAAGTACATTGTATACTTCTTTAAATGTCTTTTTACGTACTTATGTTGTTCGCCCATCCCCTGTAAAGTGAATTGATTCAAGACATCGGGAATATAAAAAGCAAATCCGAGAACGTTGGCGAAAATTGGAGACTGGACGCGAACTAATATTTTGGCTAGGGGCTCGTTTGACTAATAGTTGGGTGTGTGCCATTGATTATATTTGATGAGTGACATTGATGAAGAAATTGTCAAGACAAAGTATATCCGATCAAGAACAGCAGACAAAGAATAATCAAATGAGCCATTCCTCGAGGCTGCATAGAACACGCAATCTTGTAAAAAAGGGAAGGAAAGTTGGCAGTTGAAAATTCGATGTTTTTCTTTATCTCCATCATAGTCAATCGACTGTAACACACTACTCATCGTCTTTTTCATCTCCTTTTTCTATTATTATTATTATTATTATTATTATTATTATTATTATTTTCATTATTATTATTATCATTATTATCATTATTATTATTATCATCATTATTATTATTGCTGGCTCACAAGGAGCTTTCACACGGGTCATAAAGGTTTTCTCGTTGAGAACAACCTGTGGTGTTCCCTGGAAGCTGAGTAACAATAAGTCTTCCCAGATTTCCAGTACTGTCCACCTCTTTCGATAACATTTGCAAATGAATTTGCATTATCGCAACAGCCGCTTACCATCGATTTCTCGTTAGCAGCGGCCATTGGTCTCCACTGGAGTTTGAGTGGCAGTAAGCCTCCCCAAGGTACTAGTTCTCTTTGCATTTGTCCAGCGGACGCCTGGTCAGCGCTCTTTCCTCAGTCTTTCCATCCTTTTTGAGCATTCTCAAGTATTTGGAATCATTCTTTTGGGGGGCAGTGACTTGGTAATCGCGATGAGTATGGAGAACTTATAGATATGCAGCTTCGATTTCGTTGGTTCCATGTAACGTTTCGTGTTTTGTCTCTGTAGGTAGCTCGTCTGGTCCGTGCATGTGGCTAATGTATTAGTCTCTGCATTACAAGGGTTTCCTTAATATTTCAACTGTTTTCATTATTGTTATTCGCTGTATCTTCCTCTGTTTCTAATTTCGCCCATTCTCTTCTCAAAGTTTTCCGGAATTGTTCCTAGTGCTCCTACTATTATAGGTACTATCTTGATTTGTTTTTATCATCCAAATCCCTTTCAGCTCTCTGGCTAGCTCTGTGTATTTGCTCCGTTTCTCCTTTTCTTTGATATTTTTCCTATGGGCAGCTGAAACAGAAAAGTCTACGATTTGACAGGAATTTTCTTTCTTGTTAATTATTACGACATCTGGTTTTCTTATTTGGATGAGTTTATCCGTTTGTATGCCCATATCCCATAGGATTTTTGGATTGTCTTTTTTAATTACTGTTACTGGCTCATGCTTGTACCATTTATCGTTGCGTTCGAAATGCAGTTGTTTGCACAATTCCCAGTGCACTGCTCTTCTCACTTGGTCGTGCTGGTTCTTGTATTTTGTATATATATATATATATATATATATATATATATATATATATATATATATATATATATATTGTTTATTGTTTCGTCCCACAGAGTTTGCATTTGCTGCTATTTTGTGTTTTGTAAATATTTGTTTTGATATGGTTGGTTCTTATCGAGTTTTTTGTGATGCCTTTATTAGGGATTCAGTTTTTCTGTTTATGTGTCCTTTTCGCATAAATGTCCAAGTATTTTAATTAGTCTCATCTTTCATCCTTTCGAATCTTCCGTGTAGTTGTTTCCCTTCCCATTTTTCTTTTCTTGTCCTATCCTTTGTATCTCTGTTTTATGTTTTCTTGATTTTTTCGGTGTCTCTCGCTGCCGTGATTATTCTTTCAGTATTTTGCATTATATATTTTTCTAGTTCTTTTTTTGGTGTCATTCACCCAGTCTTCTATACATACCATTCCCCTTCCGCCGCTTTTCCTTTTCACGTAGAGTCAGTCAACATCGCCCGAGTGTAGTGCGTTGTGAATGATCATGGGTTTCTTGGTCTTCTGATCGAGGTGTCTTAGTTCTTCTTTAGTCCACTCTATGAACGGTCTAGCCAGAGTATCTTACTAGTGATACTGCCCATGTATTTATACCTTATATTAGGGTTTATTATTATTATGTTATCATTTTTACGGGGAGTCAATACGTTTTCGTTCATTCGATGTTGACATACAATATCTATCAAACTGATTAAAGATGTGTGTTTTCAGTTAAATTGCATCTGATGAACTATTTTGTGATATAATTATCCAGTCCTTCTCAGACATGTAATGTCATAATCGCCTCTTGGTCCTCATAGAATACTATGCTCAGTTGACACTTTGTTTTAAATGTTGCACACTTTCCAAAATTTATCGCAGCAATAACTGTGATATTTCCACTTGCCGTTTTCCAACGAATACCGTGCGATGTCACAACCATTTATAACTGGATATTTTCAATCTCTTGGTTGACGAGATTTCAACCAGTAAACACGTATCTGATGCGTTGTCCTCAATAAGGAGCACCCACAATATAGCTAGATAGAATGAAACTATCTGTCCGTCTATCTTTCTCTTGTTACTTATCTCTCACACGTACAAATATTATGGGACCCTTTAATATTTTCTGTGACTGTACATCTCTGCCTTGACACCATTTTTATAAGTGAAAAATGGCGTCCGAGTTGTTTTATATTAACAGAAACAGAGACAATCAATAAACTGGTTTCGAACGAGAAAACAGTTGTATAATTGTTTATACACCTAGCAGTAGCAAAAATATATTAATCTCTCTCTATCAACTCGAAGCATGTATCGACAAATGACTACATATAGTTTGGATTCAAATATTAGATTCGTGAAAAAATAATGTCGTTTGGACGTGAGGTTGAATGTCGAAAAAACGATATCTTTATTATAATAGACTGATATATACTTGTTTAATCAATGTCGAGAAAAAAAAAACACTCGAACTACAGACATTATCATGAAAATAATCCCTCCTGACAGAATCGGAGCAAGGAAAAGAGGAATAGCCAGTAAATGAAGTATTGTTTAATAATGGCGTGAAGAATCACAGTAATAAGCGCCAACGTTTGGGGTAGCACTGATCCTCGGAACTCAAACCCGTCCGATACGAAAAATTAGAAGATATATATAAATTTGAGCGGTATCGTGAGTCTAGGTGGCATCATAAAAAAGACGTTTGTTTTGTTCCATGGATGGATACAGGTATATATATATATATATATCCATCCATGGAACAAAACAAACATATATATATATATATATATATATATATATATATATATATATATATATAATCACATAAATTAAGCCTGATGGATCCTAGCGTGGGTGAAACGCGAAATATTGTGTAGCTTAATCGCCATATATATTTTATAACTTACTATATATATATATATATATATATATCAATATATATCAGTTGGCGAAAGACCTAAGAAACCCCATGAACAAAATTAAGAAAATAACAAGATTATTATTAAAAGAAGAAAATCATTCGATTTAAAAATATTTTCTTATTTTCTCTTTTTATAATTGAAACGTATCTTATTACTTTCGGATCGTTAAATATCAGTCATCCGAGAAGGAAGAATGTATTTGTAGCTATGTTCCCGCAATTAAACTATCTGTGCCCTTCTGCTGTCGTCTCATTCACGTGTGATGATGTTAGTTGCACGCGTGATTGTTGAAAAAAAATGCTTCATTGTGATCTGTTTTAGGCGAGTCGACATCAAAATGTTTAAAAAGCTGGCAAAATCTCTAAGAATAATCATTAATAAAATTAAAAACTTTAGAAATGAATGAACTTTAAATAGTTCTACTATGAAGAGTTCTCTCATACAACCCCGCGTGCAGGTAACATCAGCACATATCCTTGATACAAGAAAACGAAGGAACAGATATTTTACTTATAAAAAACAATAAAAAGATTTCATTGTCTTAATATCTTTTTTCTTTTAATAATATTTTATTCCTATAAGTTCTTGTCAAAATAATTTTTTTTGTCCAAAAAAATAGATAGACCTACGACTTACTTGCTTGTTTGTGTCTTGTCATAGACGATCGATTGATTCCATCTTATAAAAATGGCATCACATGTGAATTTCATATATATATATATACACTTGTGCCCGATATTATTCATACCCCCCCTTGAAAATTGAGTTTATTAGGTGTAACTTTGTGAGAATTTATTGTTTACGTCCATATTGATACATATTCTTAATAAACCTCTTCTGATCACTTTCGTAATTTTAAAATCTCGGGATACTTGTAATAAAAGAAATATACAGCTATTTATAAAATCTGCAATGTTCAAAAATAATCATACCCCCTTATTTTTTCAGTATTAATCGAGTTTCTGACTGTTTGTTTCTTGTTTGATTCTTATTTTGAATGCTTTTATACAACCTTTGATTAATTTCATTTCGTTTTTTGCATTTTTCAGAAATTAAAATGATATCAACTGAAAACCAATAAAAGAATAAAAATTATTAGAATGGGGAAGAAAAAAGAGCTTAGTAATGATCTTAGGACTAAAATTGTTAATTCACATAAGGATGGTTTAGATTACAAGTCAATTTCCAAGAAATTTGAGGTCCCTACAGCAACAGTACAGAGCATCATCAAAAAATTCCAGAGCCACCACACAACAAACAACTTGATTGGTAGAGGAAGGAAAAGGAAACTGTCTGCTAGAGCCACCCGGAATATTGTAAGAAGTGTTAATGCAAATCCAACCACCACTACTAAGGACATTTTAGAAAATCTGGAGTCTTCTGGCATAAAAATATCAAGGCAAACATTGCAAAGGACTCTGCATGAAAATAGTCTGAAAGGAAGAAGACCAAGAAGGACTCCATTGCACACCGTAAAACACCTTGCAGTACGTCTAAAGTCTGCTAGGACCCATGTGAATTCTCCAGAGTCCGTTTTCTCAAGTATTTTGTGGACTGACGAAACAACAATTGCATTGTTTGGCCATATGGATGCTTCTTACGTTTGGAGGAAGAAAGGAGAAGCTTACAGCCCAAAGAACACCATACCCACGGTGAAACATGGTGGTGGTAGCCTAATGTTTTGGGGCTCCTTTTCGGCTAGTGGTCCAGGTAGTTTGGTCAAGATAGATGGAACCATGAAGAAGGAGCAATATTTGGAGATACTCCAGAAAAACATTAGACAGGATGCGGAGAAGCTCTATTTAGGACCAAACTGGGTCCTTCAACAGGATAATGATCCAAAACATACTGCCAAAATAGTCAAGAAATTGTTTGAGCATAATCAAATTAATGTTTTGGAATGGCCTAGCCAGAGTCCCGACCTGAACCCTATCGAAAACCTCTGGCACATATTGAAAACTGAGGTTAAACAGCGGAAACCTAGAAATTTGAGGGATTTGGAGAACTACTGCATTGAAGAATGGTAAAAAATCAGTGTTGATGCTTGTAAAAACCTTGTTGATAAATATCCAAAACGGTTACAGGCAGTTATTAAGAATAAAGGGCATGCTATTGACTATTAGTAAGAGAGGTATGAATAATTTTGAACTAGTGCCATTATTGTTTTTCTTTGTATAATGTTTCAAACTTGCATAATTTATTTATTTGTTGAGTTTATATTAAATGCTTATGCTTGATTTATTGTTTGAAATCCCTTTAATATTGTCTACCTTCTGGTTTGAGCAATATTCGTATAGAAAGCTCAAAGATCCGAGGGGTATGAATAATATCGGGCACAAGTGTATATATATATATATATATATATATATATATATATATATATATATATATATATATATAAATTTATATATGTACTTCAATCTATGGTCCACCCTCGTCAAACTTTCACAAGAAACACTAGACTAGCTGAAAACATTATCAATAATTTTCCACACTCTTTATCTGTGCCTAAACATAAACATAGATTCCATGATCAAAGTTTCTTCCTAAGAACTGCACGCCTGTGGAATTGTCTTCCGTTTTCCTGCTTTCCAGCTTACGATAATATGGTTGTCTTCAAGTCCAACGTGAACAAGTTTCTGATGAGCCGTTCCACTTAAGTTAACAAATTTACCGAACTTCCATTACTATCGCTTACTATATTGTCCTTTTGACTACTCTACACTCTTTAAATCTTATCCTTGAGTGGCCTATCGGCCTTGATAAGTGGTGCCGCTTATGTAAAAAAAAAAAAAAAAAAGAAACGGCCCGGTCGTGCAGTACGCTTAAATGTGATAGTTTTATTAATGCATATTTCGTAATTTTTATTATATAAAATATGTAGTAATAATTTAAAATAAAATAAAATGACTCGTTCGGCACCACCGAGAATCGAAACCAAAACGATTAACTTACAATTTACTTTTTCCTTTCACGTTCATGCCTGAGCTATGAAGGAAGGTTTGTCGCAAGGCTAAATAGTAAGATATGAACCAATAGATATTACGTTACCCATGAATATTCGTAATGCCGCTGTTCGACCTTTACCTGGCGAATTCCATTTTTTTAATTTTCACACTTTTGCACCGATTTTCTTCGGCTAAAACTCAAACATAAGTTTCACATGGATTCGAACACCCTATATATTTCATATTATATCTGTAGACCCAAAACTGAGTGACGAGTTTTGTAGGCAAACTATTTGAAACAAATATATATATATATATATATATATATATATATATATATATATATATATATATATATACACATAAATATATATTAAAAGAGGTTTGTGTTTACTATAAGCTTTCTACGCAAATATTACGCAAGTATAACTCATGTATAATATCTGCATGAATATAATTACATGTAACAGTAAACTAAATATAACCATCACATACGAAAAGCGAAAGAACTAATAGAGAATTAATTTAAAGTAGTGTTTAAAAGAATATTAAAATTAGCAATATTTTTTTGACCCATATATCACAAAGTTTTATTTTCTTTTTAATTAAATATAAAAGGATGTTTTAATATAAATATCAGTACACAACAACATCCAATTTTATAGGAGAATATACATATATATATATATATATATATATATATATATACATAATTAGTAAATGGATTTACTTTATTTTTAAACAAAATATTTTTGTTGTTGGCGACGATCATGCTGTTGCTGCTGATAATCGCTATATTTATCAATAACAATAATTTTCGTCTTATTACTTTGTTTTAATTAAAAAACCTTGATTCTTATTTTCTTTTTAAAATCATCCCACTATTTGTCAATAATAAAATTAAATTGAATTTTCTTCTAATTAAAATGTTGAGTCCAATATATTTAAAATGAAACGCAACATTTGTTCTAAAAATTAGTTAATTAACTATCTCAAAGTAAGATTTTTGGTACTTTCATCTTCTAATAAGGCAGAAAGTACATTTTTAAGCGATTGTTGACTATTGTTTTTTTTTTTCAATACAAAACGTGAAAATTTCATAAGGAAAATTCAGGCGTTGTCCGTTTTTGCCAGCGATAAATGGAATTGTAATGTAATCTGCTTTAGACGTATTATTTAAATGCGAGAAAAACGGTTTGTAATATTTACTTCTTTTTTGTAAAAAGGTTACTAAATTTATAATTTGTGGGTGAAAGTAGATTTATTTTTGGCCTGCAAATAAAAACAATGCAAAATCTTCATACTATTTCATTGAGATAATATGGATATTAGAGAGACAAAAGGCAAACTTTGATTTCCTGATTCTTTTCCATAGGGAGAGAATAGTATTTTGAGGATGATTGTACCATTATATTTCATCACACGTTAGGCATAAGTTCTGAAATTTTTAGATGAGGACTGATTGTTTATATCACTTTTATATATCAAATTATTGTACTTAACTAGAGTGTTATTTGTTCAACGTGTCGGTAAGATTATCCTTCGACCGTCCTCAGGTATGTTGGCTATTGTCTGGAAAAGAGAAAACCGTTCCAAACAACAAGAACCAACATGCCTGAAGACGGTCGAAGGACAATCCGACTGAAAGGCTGCATGAATAACACTCAATATGAGAACAATAGTCCGATCAATATAAGTAATATAAACGTTAGGCAGAAGTTTAGATAAAACGAAATACAAATTTCAGATGCCTTTATATTTAAATAGAAATAAAAGAAAGCTAAAACATGATAATCTTTTTATGCATAACTGTTAATATAAATAATCAAACGTATGAGACATGAAACATACGTTTATAAAAGTAGACAACATTCCATTATATATTAATGAGAAATCTAATACTCCATTCACAGATTTGATAGAAATCTCAAAGCTAATAGACAAACGACGATCGATTGATTCCAGCAATATAAATACGAGAGTAGTTCAGAAAGTAAGCCTCATATTTTCAACTCAAAAATGTTCAAGAACTAAAATAACGAGAGTGCTACCATGAAAACGAGCGACCTTTTGTGTAACAGCATGTTTTTACTACATAGCCACTACCATTCAAAATACATTTTTTCTAGAAATTCAATGACACATCACTGCTTCTCATGCACGTCAATGACATGGGTTGCTTTACTAGAATCTTACACCGTTAATATCTGCAACAGAGTAATGGTGTCTTTAGGTAATTCATGAATAAGTTCATTCATGATAGTAATGCCATTCGCAATCCCCTCTGATCCATTCAAGCGTAATATAAAGTAGGAGGCATTTCTTTTTGAAATGCTTCCCGAATATTTTTCCAACTCCCAAATATAACACTTTAAATCATAGCCAATATAATGATAAATTTACTGTTACTAAAACAATAAGGTACGAAATAATAATATCAAGCTAAATAGAATATCAAGATTGTTTAACCCGCTTATAACAGAATAAAACACACAACTCGGAAACCTATAACATAATATATAATCTGTTCACCACCAAATAGTAACCTATCTGAAATTCGCAATAGAAATATTAAAATTAATTTTGTTGTATACGTAAAATGCAATCATTATTGAAATAATTACAATACTGAGTAATAATACCGACGATAGTGTCAGTTATCGTAGTATTGTTACTTATAATAGCAATGTATGTAATCATAGATTTGAGTGCTGATGAAGTAATATGTAATTGAATATACAAAAAGCCACAGAAAATAATTTATACTAACGTGAAGTGAACATATCGAAATAATACTGTCTAAATATGTGGACAAGGAGACCAAAATATCTGACCTTAGTATCCGTTGGGAAATCTGTTAATTGGCTCCTTGCAATATAAATACTAAAAACGGAATGTTATACACAGAAACATATTAAGTTAAACTTATAAAACAATTTAAATCATTAGAAAATAAGAAACTATCTCCAAATGCAGATACATAATTGTCTACGTTGTTTTACAAGCAGGAACAGAAAACAATGCAAACAACCGTACTTTGGTGGATAAATAATTAACAGTTAATAAATACAAGTAGACCACACACACATACACATACACACACATACACACACACATATATATTTGATTTACTTATTTTTTAATTTACTGTGAATTATATACACACATACACACACACACACATATATATATATATATATATATATATATATATATATATATATATTAGGGTAGGTCGATTTTTAACTTTTTTCTAAAAATCAAAAACGTTAATGGACCGAAAGTTGTGTCTATACCTATTGAATACTCATACCAAAAATTAAATCTGAGTCTTCAACGGTTTTTTGCGAATTTGACATAAAAGATTTTAAATAAACATATTGATTTACTTGTTTTTTAATTTACTGTGAATTATACACACACACACACATATATATATATATATATATATATATATATATATATATATATATACACGGCTTCCTTCAGTCTTGACAGACTATGAGTACCCTTGAAAGAGTGCCTGCGCGTGAAATTATTGTTGCAAGAGTGTCGCAATCGACAACCACACATCTCTTGAGTCGACATTATTGAATACCAGTGGCAAGTGGAGGTTCAGGACGACTGAAAACAATGCGGGGATAAGCGGAAAGCACATACAGCGCCTAGAATTCCCAACTGGGCACACATCTGGTACTATGCATGCTCAACGTTGCTTAATTTCGGTGATCTGAAACCGGTCTGTCAACGTGATATATATGACGGGGTAGCATTTAATTCACCACCAGCTGCCTGGATTAAACGAGCAGTAACTACCCAATTGGAGTAGATGCTTCCTCTCACTGATAGAAATAAGCCCCTAAGCGTCTGCCCTACACCAATTTGAGCAATGACTCACGGCAATTGCGTAATTTCCTGTGTTTTACTACCGTCTTCCGCTGGAGTGTCTTCTCCAGGTCAAAGTGCCTGGGCAAGATGTTAGTGTTACCCCCTCTCCACGTCGTCAATGTAATTCAAGGGAAGGACAGGGTCCGTGCGAGTTGGGTACTGACGAAGTCGCAGGGGTTGCGGAACGAAGCTATAGACAGCAACGAATTGCCTTAAGGACTCAAACTCCGGATTAACCTTGAGGTTGACTCCTGAAATATCACCTCTAATTGGTGAATTGCGAGAACAGGGGTGATTCGAGATCAGAGTTTTCCTTCTTTCAGGTGGTAGACTCTGGTGGATTGCCGAGTACCATCTACTGGGAGCTACTAATTTTAAATCGCCAGTTACTCACCTGACGCACCCATCCTGTCAGCAAAACAGGTTCGCTGGGATGTTTATGACTAAGTCTCAGGTGAAGGCCAGGAGAAGGACTCGATTGTCAGAGATTATAAACGTTAGCATATCTTTGGAGTATTTTCTCCATCTTCTACTCCCGGTAATATCCAACTATTGAAACCTATGCTTAATGCAATACATGCATATATTGTAATGGAAGTGTAATATTTAAATGAAATCTGAAGATTATGGCACGTTTATCGTAAATCTGGAATTCATTTATAAAATGAAAGCGGCGCTGGAGAAATAATGGTTTCTGTTAAGAATCATTTTGTGTTGAACTTATAAAAGTGAGAATTGGAAATGGATATTGACTGAATGTATTTTCTACCGACTTTTAAGGAATAATTTTTGAGAAAGGCAGTTTGTTAGTAACGAATCTAATAACTTAGATGTGGTGTTTTTGATATACGGGTTTCAGATACTGATTGTGAAACATTCCTTCAGAAAGTGTTTGTCTATTAGGATTATAAATACAAAAAAAAATCAACTTTAATTACATACGCACATTCACATAATTAAGCAATCAGAGCAAAATTCTTATATGTAATTTAAAGTTTTATTTATATTTTCGGATAATCTTTTTGTGTTAAAAACTAATGAATGTTCAGTATGTTTCACTAATATGTTTTACATGAATTGATTTTTATTTTGACACGAAAATTATTAGAAAATCTGCTAATGAGACAAAAAAAAACCCTAACAATAGTTAGTTCTGTGGTGATATATTTGAATATGGGTAACTTAGAATGAGATCACATGTATTGAGTTCTCTACTTCTAAGATCTTGTATCAATAATATATCCTCCTTCATACTGCTTATATATCTATATGATATAAAACTAATTTTGAGTATCTGGCAATCTGTCTGCAGAAACGATTCTACCAAACTGTATTTTTTAGTCTGCAGACTCCAAGCTTGATATATATATAGAGAGAGGATGTGACCTATGAAATAAAATTGTCTTGGTTATTAGCTGGGAAAAATAGATTTTAAAGGGTCAAAATTAAAAAAAAAATAATGAACTTGCCAAACGTAAATCGACTAAACGTGTTTCTTATACGCATACGCAAATATACGTTTATACGTTAATGTCGGTGAATTTTGTGTTTTTATATTGATCCGCTGTTAGCAGAGATGGTAACGGATTATTCTGAAGTTCTAAATGTTCTGATGACATGCAATTGATATGTTTTTAAAAGTTCTAAAATCACAACTATATATTGGGTCCAATATTATAAGCAATAGTCAATTGACTCTATAATAATAAATATGAAAGTTGCTTTAATTAAAGCATCGTATTTAAGCGTATTTTAAGATGGGAGCGAGCGACATGCTAGTATGTATGTATATATATAATTATATATATATATTTATATATATATGTATATATGTATAAATATATACATATAAATATGTATATATAAATATATATATATATATAAATATATATATAAATATAAATATATATATATAAATATATATATAAATATATATACATATATATAAATATGCATAAAATAAATATATATATATATATAATTATATATATACATATATAAACATACATATATATAAATATATATATAAATATATGTATATATAAATATATATATAAACATATATATATATATGTACAAATATATATATATATAAACATATATATATATAAATATATATGTATAAATATATATAAACATATATATATATATATAAACATACAAACAAATATACATATAAACATATATATAAATATATATATAAATATATACATATAACTATGTACAAATATATATATAAACATATATATATAAATATATATAAATATATATATATAAATATATATATATATATAAATATTTACATATAACTATATCTAAATATATATATAAATATATATATATAAATATATATATATAAATATATATATATATAAATATGTATATAAATATATATATATATATATAAATATGTATATAAATATATATATATAAGTATAAATATATATATATAAATATAAATATATAAATATATATAAATATAAATATATAAATATAAATATATATATAAATATATATATATAAAATTTATATATAAATATATAGATAACTATATACATATAATATATATATAAATATATATAAATATATATGAATATATATATAAATATATATAAATATACATATATATATAACTATATATATAATATATATATATATATAAATACATATATAATTATTATATATAAATAAATAAATATATATGTGTGCAGGCATATTGTATGTAGCTATGCACACCTTATGCGTTAAAATTCTAATTGAAAAAATAATATTTTAACTTATTATAATGCAAAACAAACTTTCAGGAGACCACCTGAATAATATTAGCTATCAGTACTTTAAAATGCAAACAGACAAATAATTATATTAAAAAGCGATATTTCACCCACTTCAAATTTTGTGTTCGTTAGCTAAGGTAGTAGAACATTCGACAGAAGTGTTACTCACTAGTATTCGGGGTTAGAATATCGAGGTTGATGCTTTCCTCACACATGACTACATTAAACAATGAAACGGCCGTCTGTTCATGAACATATATGCGTCTTTTATCAATATTTTAAGGTGGGAAGACTTTTAATTATTTATATTCTGTCCAATGTGTTTGGCGCTAATGTATGTCGGGACATGCAATTCATTTGGGAAAGTTGTGCTGTTTTAATTTAATTGTCTCATGTATTTCCTTTGTATCTATGTAAAAGTTATGTAAAACTTTCGTCTGGTGTCAGTAGTATATTCAGTATAGTAAAGAAAGTGGACATATAACGTCATATAAATCAATTCTCGTCTAATCGAAACAATAACTGAATGACAACCAAGAAGTTTATTTGATTGAAGCGATGTTATGCTACTTTCATAGCTCTTTTTAAAACTCAATCTAATTCTCTCTCTCTAAAAAAAAAAAAAACTGTGTTAACGCTTTGCCTGATTTTCCTTTCAAATATTTTTATACTAAACAACAAAAATTGTGTATAGTTATCATTATATGTAAATCTTCGCATGTTCGTACAGCCGGGCGAACAAGAAACAGAGGAAAACATTCAAAAGAAAGTAGTCACATGAATGTGCTGTTACAATAAAAGCTGTCTGGGATGTGTGGAACTCTACTCTGAAAGATCTGCACACGTTTCAATCATGAAAGTAACTGTTTGAATTGTAAGTTGAGACGATAAAGGAAATATTAAGTTTGACAACGATTTCCGTTTTAATGTGCCATCTAATATGAATTAAGTAATAAATCCCTCACACTATAAAAAATTAAACAATTTTTTATGTTCTTAAGACTATAAGAAATGATTATTTTACATGGACAATTAGATTGCTAAAGAATTCCAATTTATATGGATATTTTAGTAACATATTTAGATAAATAACAATAACATACACTGGCGGAGGTGGCATAGGAGGTACACACACACACACACACACACACATACATATATATATATATATGGATATGTTAGTAATATATTTAAATAGCAATCACATGCACTGGCGGAGCACACTTATTTCGTTACAGGTGACATAGTAGGTATGCTTATATATATATATATATATATATATATATATATATATATATATATATATATGCTAGCAGGCTGACGGGTCGTAAAATACGCTTTAATATTATATTTTGATTAATGCACATGTCGTATTTATTATTATATTATATTGGACCTAATATAGAGTAATGATTTAAAAAGTAAAAATGCGCTACCACCGAGAACCAAAACCGCAGCATCAAGCTTTCGATTTACTTTATACCTTAAAGTTCACGGTCGAGCAATAAAGAAATGTTTACTGCGAGGCTAAAAATTAAAACATGAACCAATAGCTACTATGGTAGGGGTGAATATTCGTAATGCCGTCGTTCAACCTTTACCTGCCAAGTTACATTTAAAAAGTTTTTTCACACTTTTGCGCCGATTTTCCCCAGCTAAAAACCAAATATAGTTTCGCCTGAGTTCTAATACCCTATGTAATAAGTTTCATGTCTGTAGACTTAAAACTAATAGAGGAGTTTAATAGGAGAGGAACTGAAAGTTAAAAAAAATACATATAACCGCACTAGCAGGCCGGCCGGCATTGCCCGTCGTAAATACGCTTAAATATGATACTTTGATTAATGCAGACTTCGTATTTATCATTGTACTAGCTTGGATACCAGTTTTTTATCCGGGTGTTTGGAGGTGTGTGTTGGGGGGGGGGAGTGGGAGTAAGCAAGCAGGCTCGAACACGTACCGCGAAGGAGGAAACGAACGTAATAAAAAAAACGTGACGCCATCGCCAAATCGGAAGTGACGTGGGTTTAAATTAAGACTAGTTAAGCGAAAAGAGGAGATGACTTTTGACAATATTGGCGAAAAAAGCGACCCCTGCATCTAGAAAAGTGCCTACTTGAGGGTGAAGGAATTAATGTTTTTGGCCAATTTTTCGATATTTATTGCCCGAAACATCGAGCTTCAGCATGACACCAATCCCGTGGAAATCCGTCGCCTCTGTCGAAAGTTTTAGACAGACATACAAGCATAGCACATACATACATTTAAACAGACAAGTGAGATTTATATTATAGACTTGCCTGGGTGCCCGGCGTTGTCCGGATGTTTAGAGATATATGTTGAGCAAAAAAAAAAGTGGTAGTAGGCAAGCATTTTCGAACCCGTATGACAAAAGAGGAAAAGAACGCGAAACGAAAAACGTGACGTCTTTGCCATTGCGTCCATCGCAAAACCAGAGGTGGCGAATGTTTAAATTAAGGCTAGTCAATCGAAAAGAAGGTATAACTTTCGAAAATATCAGCGTAAAAAGCGACCCTCCTTGTAGAAAGGTGTCCCGTTGACGGTTAAGGAATTAATGTTTTTAAACAATTTTTCGATATTAATATTCCGAAGGGTTGAGCTAAAAAACGATACCGACTCGTGAAAATCTGTCGACTCTGTCCAAAATTTTAGGAAGACGTACAAATAAATATACATACATACATTTAAACGGACAGGTGAGAACTGTATTATAGATTATATTGAACGCAATATATAGTAATGATTTAAAAAGTAAAAAAAAAAAGATGCCTCGTAAACCACCACCAAGAATCCAAACCAAAACATTTAGCTAACGATTTACTGTCCCGAACACATGTATACTGCAAGGCTAAAAATTAAAACATGAATTAATAGTTATTACGCAACTCATGCATATTCGTAATGGCGTCATTCGACTGCCACCTGGCAAATTCCATTTCTTTAATTTTCTCACTTTGCGCCGATTTACCCCAGCTAAAATGCAAATATAAAGTTTCGTTCGAATACCCTATATATTAAATATCATGTCTGTAGACCAAGAACAGACAGAGAAGTTTAGTAGGTAATATTTTTAAACAATTATATATATATATATATATATATATATATATATATATATATATATAATTGTTTAAAAATATTACCTACTAAACTTCTCTAAACTTTTACCACTCGTTCAGCTGGTACAACTGTTCGGATATATCGCGTAAATCGAAGTTATTCACCATATTAGCATGATTTTTTTATTGTATTGAAAGTGTTGTACCATTGTGTAGATTTGACGTGAATAGCTTCTTTGGTTTCGATCATTGTTCGCAGTTCTAAGAAAGAAGCTTTGCTCATGAAATCTACGTTTGGATTTAGGCACAGATAGAGAGTGGGGAAAATTATTGACAGTAGTTTCAGCCAGACGCGTGTTTCTCCTGAAAGATTGGCGAGGGGGACGAGGGATTGGAGTTCAGACGAGCACCTGTCATGGAAATAACGATAAAACAAAGGCAGGCTAGCAACGTCTCTTCTGTGGGAGAGAGGTTGCAGGGAAGAGAAAAAGGCCATCCCCCACTAAACCACGAAGTCTATTTTGTACTCTGTCAATGCATGATAGGCTGTTTTAGCAGCTCCTGTCCAGATGTGGCTTTTATACAGATAGAGAATTGCATCAGTAGTGCGGTATCTTCTGGAGCGGTAGAAGTATCCAACCATTTTCCCAGCTCCCTGGCAACAGATTTGATGTATGTGTTCCATTTCAGATCAGGAGTAAAAGTCAAACCCAGAAGCTTGTCAAAACATGGAGCCTCCCCAAGACGAGAGACATCCATTTCAATTGATGCCAGATGGGGATCAGAGCGTTGATGATTAATATATATATATATATTCATATATATATATATATATATATATATATATATGATATATATATATATTCGCCTATATATATATATATATATATATATATATATATATATATATATATATATATATATATTCGCACGTATACATTTTATGAGATAGGCTTAGCAATAACTATAGGCGAAAATGTATTAAAAATAAACCAAGCATTAATTCATAACTGGAACACAAAATGGGTACCGTGATATAGAAATTACATATAAACCAGGATACACTAATTGATATAATAAACTTAAAATAGCGGAAATAACTATCATTTGATATACACCATCCTATAACTAGATGCTAAAAACTAAACTGGCAATAAATTCCTTAATATCGCAGAAAAGCTCTTCTCTAAAACAAAAGATATTCAGTAAAAATATAAATACAACAAAAACACCAAACAGAAAATAATATAAACACGGAAAAATTAAAAAAAAACAAAACAAAACAAAATAATCCAAAGGCAATCATTCAAATAGAAGCAAGAAAGTTAATAATGAAATAAAAGAAACCCCGTTTATTTGCTAGCTACGAAATAACTGCCTTGTTTACCAAAGAAATCTTGAATAGATTTTAAAATTATATGTTACGACTATAAAAGCACATTTTCTGAAATAAAATAATATATATATACACAGGAAGCAGCTTTACTTGAGCCTAACAGTACATAGAAATAATCTCCAACCACTTAGGTGTTAAGAAAAGTTCTATTCATTCGACAAATTCACAAAAATATTGTGTCATTCTATACAATAGACAAAATACAATAGAAAGGTGTTAGCCGAATCTTTGTCTGATTAATGACAGGTCAACTTAAACCCGCAGGCAGAATAACAATGTATCTTATTGGTTAGCTAGTTGAATTAAATACTATGCGTATATATATATATATATATATATATATATATATATATATATATATATATATATATATATATATATATATATACAGGCAGTAAAAAGAAGTCCGCACTTTTTTCGAAAACTGCAAATTTAAGCTAAATTATTTAATGTAACTGTTCAAACAAACTATACCTCATTTGATAAGCTTTTATTCTTTTATAATTTTACCTGTTCGTATTTGACTTTTGATTGAAATATTCTAGTGTTCAAAACAATTAAAAAAAAAATCAAATTGAGGAACCAAAAAGAAAGTCCGCACGATGGAAAATTTTTATTTAAATGTAACTTTAGGACATTAATGCAACACAAATTCAACGGGAAGACAATAAACTAGTTAATATTTAGTAGCATAGCCCTTCTGCAATTTGACAGTCTGCAATCTTTTGGGAATTTTTTGAATTAGACTGAATCAATACTCCGGAGAAAGGGCATCCCACTTTTCTTTAATTTTTGTCCAAAGTTCTTCAAAATTTGAAATTTTATCGTTGTATAGCTGATACTTGATGTAATACTATACGTTTTCGATAGGATTGAGATTTGGATATTGTGTAGGCCAATCCAAACACGGAATATCATACTCTTCCAAGAACCTCTTGACATTGCCAGCTGTGTAAATGGCAGCATTACCCTGCATGAAGATGGGGTTATCATCCAAATTCTTACAAAAGTAGGGTAGAAAATTCTCAGTCAACATATTAATTCAATCTTGCAAGCTAACTATAGGCCCTGCACCATTGGTACTAATAATGCCCCACACTAAAACCGAACCTCCACCACCTTGCAGCGTTGAAACTGAGCACCTAGGATTAAATTCTTCGTCTTTCCTCCCACGCACGTACTGCCTACCATCACTGCCTAGCCTCTTGAACTTTCTTTAATCGCTAAAAAGTACTTTTGACCAATATGAAGAGCCATGATCTTCATTGCAACTGACGAAGTCCAGACGCCGCTGTCTGTTCTTTACAGAAATCATTGGCTTGCGTATTGCAACATATCCTCGCAAATTAAATTCATTAATCTGTTCTTGATAGTAGAACGAGAGCAGTTTTAACAAGATTGCACTGTTGTTGGATTTGGGGAGCTGTTTCAAATCTGTTTCTTAGGTTGCGAATCTTGATAGCATTGTCTTCCCTGTTAGAAGTAACTCTAGTACGACTAGATTTATGGCCATCACGAACACCGACGGTGTTTTGGTGCTTTTGCACAGTCTTTCCTACCGTCTTCACATCACATTTAAATTTGCGGCCGATTTCTCGATCGGATAAACCAGAAAGCTGGAGATTAATGAGCTCCTAACGATCACTAAGTGAAAGTCATGGCATATGGACTAAATGTTACGTTATATAACCTGGAACAAGAACAATTACGATTAGAAATGCTTTGTTGTCTGTTGGTTTATATTTTAAACTGATTTAAGCTAGTTTTAAGCGAATTTTTTGATCCGGACTTTTTTTGCCTCCTCAATTTGAAACTATTTTTTAATTGACGTGAAGACTAGAATATTTAAATTAAAATTCAAGTATGAACAGATAAAATTACAGAGGAATAAAAGGCGAATCAAATGAGGTATAGGTTGTTTAACCAGTTACATTAAATATAGCTCAAATTTGCAATTTTTAAAGCAATGACAAGTGCAGACTTGCTTTTTTTATACATAAATTACATGAATTAAATGCAAATTAAATTGACAATACCCGACGCGGGAAAAGAGCTGAGGATTCTATATAGTTTAATTGTCATATATCTTAATGTTATAATACCTAACTCTAGTCATTTATGTAGCCCTATCAGATTAAATACTGAAAATCAATGATAATATATATTTTGGTATCAAGTTTTATGTGGATACATGAAATAATATCAATAATATATATATATATATATATATATATATATATACATATATATAAGTGAAAATGTATGTCTGTATGTGTGTGTCTGTGTTTTTGACCAGAAATTTGGCTGTCAAAGAATCAAAGTTCAACGATTTATATATATATATATATATATATATATATATATATATATATATATATATATATATATATATATATATATATATATACTAGCATTATTACCCGGCCTTGCACAGGAGTTGCTTTGATTCCTTTTTTATTTTTTGATCTGTATCTTTGGCAATTCCAATATTTTCTTTTCTTTTTTTTTTGTAATCCTAAAATTATTATAGTAAATTTCAGTTATATTGGCACTTTACAGATCAACGTGGCCTCAACACAGTGGATGTAACCTCTCAGCGACAATCCAATTCATCTGATTAGTCCCCTTAGCAGCTATTCTCCCCGCACACGTAAATTTTCAAGTCTTATAAACTTTTTCAAGTCTTTTAAACAGTTAATGAAAAAAACAACAATTTTTTTAATGTAAAGACATGTTTAGATGTGTTTGTACTGTAATTAATTGAGAAATTACCGTCTGCGAATTTTTGATTAAAGAAAAACAACATTTTATACTAAACACTTAGTTTACAGCAAACTTAGTTAAAACCGTTTTATTTCAAGTTTTATTATTTTAAGTAACTTTTTTATTTCGAGGAAATAATCATCTTTTCTTAGTTTACGATTTTGTTTTTCCAATAATCAATTATCACGTGTAATTAAATCACGGAAATATTCCAGTTTAATATTGCAAAATCATTGATATTTTAAAAACCTACACCCACGTAAATTTTACAATCATTGTTACATGATAAGGGCTGTCCCCTTTTCATGTAAGTATAAAAATACAGAGATTTAGTTAAAATGAAAATGAAATAGAATAGACGAAATTCGAACCTCGTAAATTAGGTTTAGAAATAGATTACGAGAGATAATTCGAAAATGGAATGTAAAACAAACCATTGTTTAGCTTAGAGATAAAATAGTTTCAAGAAAAGAATGTGCGTTGACAATCTTGTTATGAAAAAATCAATTGAGGAATGCAACTATACAAGATAATTTAATAAACATGTTTTTAACATATTGGAAAAATAAGTTACTGAGAATATAGGTTAAAATTCCTTTTGTAAACAAAGGAAAAAGTTTTGGACACCCATGTCCAGAACACGTGAAAGAAGACACATGTTTTAACATGTGTATGACGTCATGGAAAAAGGGGAAGTTCTAGATATAGTTAGAAACTTGGAAGGAAACTGAGGGGAGAGTCAGTTGGGATTCGAACGTCTAGAAGCGAGACGGTCACTTTTGAAATTAGAATGTGAAGCTTTTAATTCTTGACTCAGAAAACCACGACCGGTCTGGAGAAGAAATAAACCCATCATGTGTTTTCATAAACGTCGTCTTTGTGTTGTAATTCTACCAAAAGGTAAAGTGAAAATTGTTATTATATGTCTTGTATATCATGTGGTTTAAAATGTCTTGACATACACATCTCATATCTACAATGTGAACTCTACATCTCATATCTACACTTCTAAGTAATGAACATTATTTAAAATATATGAATATCATCATAAAACGAACAATCTCTCTCTACAACATCTAATCTCTCTAAGACACAACAAACTCTCAATAAGACTCTCTCTAAGTCTTTCAACATCAGACTTAATAAGACGCTAAGACTCTCACTATTAAAAAGTCCTAACAACGGACAATAACAATAACAATAACAAGAAATACGAACAATAACAATAATACTAATAATGAACAAAATACAACATTATAAATAAATTTCTCTCCAGTTATCGAACAAAAAGTTTAATAATTTATGTGCGGCGTTTGAACCTACCGACCATGTCAGGCAAAAAAGCAATAACATAAAAAAAACAAAAAAACAAATGAAATAAAATGAAACACGCGAATGTTCAAGTCTTATAAAATTCTGTGCAGTTAATGAAAAAAACATTAAGACATTTACGTGCAGGTTTGAACCTACAGACTACGTCATGCAAAAAAAAAAAATATAAATCACAATTAACTTACCCACAGTAGAATTTTCACGACCCATTGTTCTCTCATTGTTGGTAAGCGACAATATAGGAATTGCTTTACCTTTTATAGATAAAGTAAAATAACGGTTTCGATTATCGGTAATTATCGGTAATTATCGGTGGTATGCTGTGACAAAACTTAGCTAAGATCACTTCCAGACTAATACACTACAGTTTTGTCAATTTTAAAGAAAATCTGTTCAGCCGTTCCGGAGTATAGAAGTAAGGAAGGAACTCACACACCCAGACAAATTTGCATTTATATAATTGCAGATATTTATTCATTATATATATATATATATATATATATATATATATATATATATATATATATATATATAAAGACATTTTGTGAGTGTGTTCGTTTTCTATAAACTCGGAACGGCTGGGACGATTTAAAAAAAAATTCACATGAAGATACATGAAGAATCTACGAGAGTTCTCACGTAGATGTTGTACCACTAGGCGTCAAATAAGTATCGAGATCAATAATAGAAAAAATTCGATATAAAGAAGGAAGTCTAATTTTGAATAAAGTTAACACTTTTATAAAATCTACATCCCAAGCACATTTGAGACATTTTATCACCGCACAAGCTGAAAATCAACTGTTTATTCTTTTATAAGACAGGCGCGCATTCGAAATCAATGTTTCCTTGTAGAGTACAATTGACGCATAGTACTTTATTTTTGTACGTTTAATTATAATTCATGTAATGATGTAAAAAATAATTTCATAAAATCAACAGTGGGCGTGTTCGACATTAAGGTTTCTGTTTAGAGTACAATTGAACGAAGATGCTTGTCCTTTCCATTGTAAACACTGCTGCAAGCTATTATTTCAGTTAATTAAAAAATAAATTAACCGTAGATTCCCTACAGTGCAATTTGGACTACAAAGTATTGTGAAAAAAAAACATAAGTGCGGGAAGGAATGTAAAACTTCCTCTTGAAGCACTGCGGGTGGGTTCCCCAACTCGAACAGGCAATTAATCGATTCGATTAGAAAAAAAAAATAATTTTAAGCAAGTAAAATGCTTGTTTATTTTCCTAATATTGCGTTGTGATTTGGCTTTCAAGCGCACTTGATGCGTATTTTATTTTATTCAAATTAAATCAATGCTTCTATAATGGAACTCACACGCTTGACACACTCACGCAACCACACAAACACACACACACAAACACACACACACACCCATATATATATATATATAACTATTTACTATAATAATTATTAAATACCTACAGACACCAGTGTTTCATCCGTTCGGGAATCATCAATTTCTATATCGTCTAGCTGGCCATTATATAAGGTATAAGCATAAGCCGTGATACTCAAAAAGAAACTGTTTCGAATTTCTACGTGAATGTAATCGCATATATATATATATATATATATATGAAATTTGTTACTGTGAGTCCAGAATGAGTTTACATATTGTTTCAGCTAGAGGAAAATCCTCAAAAAGAAGAGGAAATATCCGTCCATCTATGAATTCTGACGATGCTAGTCGGATATTTCCTCTTCTTTTTGAGGATTTTCCTCTAGCTGAAACAATATGTAAACTCATTCTGGACTCACAGTAATAAATCTCCTATATATTGCCTTGACTACACATTGAGCACTCTAGTCCGGTTTTTTCACCACTGGTAAATATATATATATATATATATATATATATATATATATATATATATATATATATATATATATATACAGCCTTTAAGACTTTACGCAACTGGTCTCCACAGTCGGTTGAAAAGTTCTTGGGGCGACTCAATGTCGTAAATCACTCGCCCGCCAGTCGATAAAATTTCTTTAAATAAAGAAACGGGAAAAACTCATTTATTTTACGACCCTCAAATATTCGGTGACTTAGAATGACCTATATCTCATCGTTTTTCATTCTTTCATCTCTAGCTGTGAGACCATTTGTATATCGTATTGAAAAAAGAATGATCACGCTAAAGGTCAACAAGAGGTCGAATTTATACATTCGGTGTGTAGTCAAAATGTCGCCTTCATTTAGCTCTCTGATTTTGAAATTCATTTGGAAAAAAATTCTTCGACGCCACAACTACATATACTTTATGCTTACAAAATTAAAAAACGAACATTTGAAAGAGGAAAAAAACGCATCGTTCTGTCAAGCATCCGAAGAAATGATTCTTATTTCTATGGAACAATAATATGAATGATGCTATATAAAGAAACTGGTGTTGTATTTTAACGTTTTGTTGAATATTTACTGAAATGTGTGTAGTAATAAAATAGTTGATTTACAAGAATTAAACAAATATTTTCTTAATTTTTTGAATTGTTGTACAATTATTTACTATTATTGACTGAAACAAAGACATAAAGTTGGACGAGTAAAAATATTTTGGGGCGAGTAAAATTTCCCTCACACTCGACCGTCGGTCGAGTGATTTTTTTTCAAATCTGAAAGGTTATATATATATATATATATATATATATATATATATATATATATATATATATATATATATATATATGCAATTACATTCACGTCGGGATTCGAAACGTCATATGTCTTATGCTTATACCTTATATAATGGTCGGCCAGACGTTATAGAAATTTCACAAATATTTCGAGACAGTCACTGAAAATACTGAATATAACCCACTATAGATGTATATGAAGATCTTTTTAGAAAAGTCGATGAGAACAAAAATATCTTCCGTTTCTCGGATATCGAATGAACCCCTTTGAGATATGTGCTCACTGACTGGAAACTATTTTCATATACCTGATAGGTAGAATAGTCAAAAAATATTTTATTTATGCACGTCTTAGATGTCTTCGAGAACAATTATATAAGAACGAAAATAAAAGAAATGTTACTTTTGCTTCTTGTTTTACATGAAAAGTTATTTATTGAATATCAAACACTATTCGATATCTTATGAACATTTAATAGAATACAGAATACTTTTGTTTCGAATAAAATTATGAATATTGCTTTTACTACAATGATTAATATACGAGCCAACTCATACTTTTTTAGGTTTGATCTTGTGTGTTGCTAATACTAATTCAATGCTGCTGAGACTACGCTTCTTTCATTTAACAATTACAAGAAATCTTCTCAACCACTAAATTTAATTAGTCTCCAATCTTATAAGTCTCACACCATCAACCATATGCTGACCTCTGTCCCATCACTATAATTTTACATCTGTATGGCTCTTTTACAAGTGTCTTAGTCGATCGTACATCGACGAACTCAAAACACGTGAATCCTCTAGATATAAAAACTCCAAAACGCAGCAAAATGTCAAATTTACACTATAGACATCCCTTAACGCCGGATAGCCTTCTACTCTAATAATAATGTATCCCCCCCCCGAATTTCTAGACTTTGGGATTCTCTTCTGGGTCCCGGCTTCCCTGACTGTACTTAAATGCAAAAGATTGAGTGTAATGTGAACAGACGTCTCGCTACTTAACTCCTTACATAACATATCTGTAGATTTGGTCCCAGGTAGTAGCTCCTAATATTAAAGTTTCACTGTGTCTTAAGATAAAATAACGTTGAATAATACGCTGCTTCTGTTTTCTTTTGCTATTTCTATGACTATTACTACGTCCGCTAACACAGTGGCGTTTTTTCAGCTATAATGATTATTTATGTGACTCCTCATACTAATATAGAGGTTATTGCAAATTCTACCATAACGATTTTTACTACGTTTATGATGATTAAACACATACAATATTCATAATTATTAATATTAGCAAATAAGACAAAATGAATTGGAACAATTCTTTATATATCTGTAGAGAAGTAAGAGTTATCTCTTTAAACAATTTCAAAAATAGAACAACGTCTTTCGTTTAATCAAACGGTGAGACAACGCCACATTCCAATATTTAAGGATTGAAGTTCAGATTGAATACATTTTCCAAACACAGAACAAAAATATCAAATCAGGAAATGACATAAATATTATTTATTTTGGAAGAAAATAATTCTTCCCAATAATAAAATAAAAATATGTTACTGAAATTTAGCGACTTCTATTTCTTCAAATAATTAAACTTATGCTTCTTTATATATATATATATATATATATATATATATATATATATATATATATATATATATATATATATATATATACTAGCATTTCAGCCCGGCGTTACCCGATTGTTTGGAGGTGTGTATTGAGCAAGGAAAAAAGTGGTAGTAGGAAGCCAGGCTCGAACCCGTACTGCGAAGGAGGAAAAGAACGTGAAAAAACGTGACGTCTTTATTGTTACAACCGCCGTCAAACCGAAAGTGACGTAGGTTTAAATTAATGTTTTTAGTCATTTTATCGGTATTTGTTGGGTTGAGCTTCAAAACGTTACTGATCTTTTGAAAATTTGTTGCCTCTGTCGAAATTTTAGGCAGACATGCAAACATATATACACATATTGTATATATAGGTGGCTCAAATTTTCAACCAAAACCGATTAAAAAACTTGCCCTGTCTCTGAATACCCTTTTTGTAAAATTTCAAATGTTTAGACCAGAAAATGTCTAAATAATTTGGTAGAGACCGCAGAGGTCACATTTTTTTAAACTTTGACCCCTATTATAACCCCATAACATTTATCTGTTTGGGCTAATTAAAGTTATTAAGTTAGATCCATGTCCAAGGAACCTATATCTAAAATTTCAATTGCTTATATCCAAAATTGGCGGGGGAGTTTGGCAGAGTTCTCAAAGATCAAATCGTTGACCTTTGACCCCTTAACAGACAAATTTCTGTCCGAAAATGGATTACAAAGATTTTTCCAAATCTCCATACCCTGTATATCAAATTTCGAGTCTGTAGACTGAAAATTGACAGAGTTATTGCGTAGAGAAATGTACACAGACAGACCAACACACACAAACACGTTCACTGTTATAGATATACTAGCATTTTAGACCGGCGTTGCCCGGGTGTTTGGAAGTGTATGCTGAGAAAAAAAAACAACAAAAAACAAACAAACAAAAAACGGTATTTTTTTTAAACGTTGACCCCTATTATGACCTCTTAACATTTATTGTTTTGGGTTCAAATCGAGTTATTAAATTAGATCCATGTCCAAGGAACCTATATCTAGAATTTAAGTGTTTAAACCCCAAATTGTTGGAGGAGTTTTGTTTCAAAGGTCAAATCGTTGAATTTTGACCCCTTAACAGCCAAATTTCTGGCCGAAAACCAATCACATCGATTTTCCCAAATCTCAGTACACTGTATATCAAATTTCGAGTCTGTAGACTTAAAATCGACAGACTTATTGCGAAGGAAAATGTACACAGACACACAGACGTTCACTTATATATATATATGTATGTATATATATATATATATATATATATACATATGTGTGTGTGTGTTATTTATATTATTAACCGAAGACGAGCGCCAGATCTAGATAGATCATAAAATACGCTTGAATATATGTTAATTCATGCAGATTTCGTATGTATTATCATAGAGCATCTGCTCTATGAAACATCACATTTTACTTAAACTATAGTATTGATTTCAAAAGTTTAAAAAAAGTTGGGCGCTATCAGAAACTGAAACATTTATCGCTCCAGCCGCCTTCCCTACCGACATACGAGATATGAATAAGAAGTATGTTATATTAAACGATTTGAGGGCCTAAATTTTATTTAAGAAGGCGAAGAAACAAATGGAAATATATCGACAAGTTTAAATAAACATTTTGCATTTCAACTTGTCTATTTAATTCTCGACGGAATTAATAACCGGCCCATCCCTCTTCAACTCACTACTTTTCCAGTGAGTCATCGGCTGTTGGTTTACATCTTGTTATTCTATCATTCATTATTCAAGCTTTGTCGAACGGTTCTTCCAGAATGGCCTTATTCACCAGTACATTCGCTAAGTGCGACACCATATTTTAAAATCATATATATATAAAGCGAAATCCGCACAGTTACTATCAATCTTTTAAATATCGCAAACATTTAAAATATTCTTATTTAATACAAATGGTCAAGCGTCGACTAAAATATGATACGCATTCTTTCTGGGATACGGCAAATTTCAAACCGCCACAATATTCCGTTGTCATTTCAACAGCTACAGTGTCACTTTTCCTAGATATTATGTCAACAGAATTTCCATAAAAAAGACAAACAGTTCAGCAGTATTTTATTAACATTGCTTACTCTTTGGTTTTACGGTTTACAAAGGAATTCATTAAAAATGTATACTACATTCATTTTTTTATCGTTTGAAGGTTATTTTTTTTTTGCATTTAGTAGAGGTTGATTACTGTCAAGGAGTAAATACGTGCACTATACCCCTAAAAAGTCTTACCTTACAGTTGTCCCCAGAAAGAGAAGTTGACAATCGGAAAATCTTAAGCAGTTACAAAAGATTATTTTGCTAGGTCGTTGAACGAATATGAACCCAGAGACTATGCATACATCAGCAAGATCACGTTGCCACGGAGACATATGAGGTTGATTAAGCTCAGCATTATGCTATGAACACACATGGGAAACATATTGAACGAAACAAATATGTTATATTTGGAGCTGTGCATGTAGCAACTTTGCGTACGCCCATTACTGAATCAGGTTTATAGTTGCATAAAGGGCGTAAATATGATGTGCACATAATTATCAATACCACTCAGATGTTCAAATAAGTACAACTTGAAGACAATGTAATGCAAATGGAACAATATAAAGGTAATGTAAGTCAAAAATGAATAAGGGAATTATTAGATATCTGTTGTTCTGGTGGGAAATTTATTCTTCCAGATTTAGGTACACCCCCTGAGTCATTAATATTACTTATTGATAACACGTTGTATAATTATACACATTTTTGAACACCATTAGGAGTTATAATAAACAATTTAGTATGGCAAGCGTTGGTGCTGAACAAATGTACAAAGGGTCCCATATGCCGACATTGAAAGTTTGTCGACATATTCAACATAGAGTTGGTTTCTTCAGTCAAAGTTGAAAATTATTTTCGAATATATTTCATGTAGGATGATCAGCAGGAGCCAATGACAAGATGTAACTCTGCATCCAACGTAAATTTGAGATTGTTCTTAAACTTTAAATTCATATGAATATAATCAGTGATCAAGCTGTCCGAAAAATAGGAAATAATGTTCATGATAATAATAAGATATAAAAAACGGCCATTATATTTCAACTAACGAAGCCATTTTGAAAACTTAACTTCCACATACATGCAGATGATCCACTAGTTATTCACTCGTAAGTCCATTTGTAAAGTAGACAGCGAATATATCTTATTATAAGTAATACAACAGTTAGAATTGTAAATGTAGCTGCAACAACTTCTATGTAAAACATACGTCTTTGCACGTACACTTTTGTGTATTGAAGTTAACACTTATTATACATGTGGTACTCTAAATAAGATCTTCAGTTTCAGAGAGAGTATAGATCACGCATTCAAATCAATGTCCATTTAATAGTGACGCAATGGTTGGTGAATTTATCTCCATACTTTTTAGAATTAGGAATGGTAAACTGCCAAAACTAAACTAAAATTTGTATTACTCCAAGTATTGGATCTATTGTTTCGTAACTCATAGAATTTAGTCGCAAGGAGTACCCAGATATAGCTGAAAACTATCTGCATTCTCAATAGTTAACGGAGAAAGCAATTCTAGTTTCTAAGAATGGCACGGTACATGTTATTAATCAACAAATTCTTAACGAAATTCCAGGTAGCAATGTAGGTATTATGTACTTAGCAATTTAAAAGCAGTTAATATTTTACTTAACTTTCTCTATATATCTCCTCGGCCAACACCATATATATAGTGATTTAAAGGTTATGAGAGCTTTTTGAAGCATAAAAACAATGTTTCTTTTTATATTTAATATTTTTATTGTTATTTATTGTATATTTCAAGCGTATCTCCGCTCTTGGTCACAAAACGTATCGAAATGAAAAAGAAAAAAAGCCGTTGAAAAAACTGGAAATTTGTTGTATGAACAGCGTTCATTCCTAACAATCAGGTTACAAAAAAGTTCATGTGGAGTATTTTAGCCGTTTGTGGAAGAATATAGTATTTTTTATTTAATTTTTAATTTTTTAATTTTTTAAAATATTGCAACGTAGTAGCGTTTAATTCAAACGGGAAAAATGGACGCAATTGATTTCAATATGCATAATGAAATTGAAAAAAAAGATTGCTAAACGGTAAAAGTAATGTAATTAATAGTTATCATAATAAGAGTACAGTAAAGTATTAATAACAAAGGTGATAGTTTTAGATAACAATAATGAAACTCCGCACGAGGGCAGGGTTAGAGACAATGTCGGCTTTTTAATGGCGAGTAAATTCCGTTCCACCCTCTATAATATATATATATATATATATATATATATATATATATATATGTATATGTTTATATGTACATTTATATGAATGTAAATAATTATTTTTATACCTATGGACACTAGTGTTTTATACTTACAAAGTCCTTTGTAGGATAAATACAAGTCGTGAGATTCGAACACGATGAGAAAGTTATCTTTTGCTTTATAGGCTGAAATTCTACTTGTAGGCTACCAGAAATTGACACAGAAATTGATTAAAATTGTGTACCTATAAATGCTAAACCATCAGGCATCAACGCCAAAGAGAAAGTATTCAACGACAGGAAGTCGAAATATTGCATTTTGCACTCCGGCTGGTCACTTTTTTCTTAATTCCTTATTTCTAAACTTTATTTTCGTTCCGGGGTTTTTATATTTTTAAATAGATATTCACAATTGTTGTACATCTACATATTCTAGTGTTTAATACTTATGCAATCAAAAAGTGGATCCCAAGAATTCCAAATTTTCTTGCAGTTCAAAAATATTCGATATAAATAACCTTCAGTCTATATCTGAGTTATCGACCGATGTTTAGTCAGGAAAATTTACTTTATCGCCATTCAACAATGTGAGGAACGCTTTGCATCGTCTTATTAGTAGGAGATGTGTGCCTTGACTTGATGCCACTCCACCGACACTTTAAAAACCATATTTTTCTTTGAAGTTATTACAAAGACAATGTTTGCGAACGCAATCCTTAGACTTACAAGAAAGAATGTCTCAAAGCAAGGTGTGTGTAATATAATTTAGTGATGAATGAAGAATAAGATTGAAACAATATATATATATATTTTTTTTTTACAAAGGAGTCACCACTTATCAATGCCTTGGGGTCATTCGAGGATGAGGGTTAATGCGTGTACAGTGATCCAAGCGAAATGTGGTAGTAATTGTTATTAGTGGAAATTTCGTAAATTGGATTGCTTAAGAGGGTGGCTCATTAAAAATTTGAATTTTGTAGTCAGGTGGAAAGCATGGAACACAGAAGAGCGCAGTTCTAAGAAAGACGATTTGTCATTTTTATATTTAAATTTAGGCACAGATAAAAGGTAAGGAAATTATTGATAGTGGCTTCAGCTGATGAGTGTTTTTCGTGAAAGTAAAGATAGGGGGGACTATAGATTGGAGCTCAGACGAGCACTTGCTATGAAATTAACGATTAAGCAGAGACATGCTCGCAATGCCTCTTCTGTGGGAAAGAGGTTGCAAGGAAGAGAAAAGGGCACTCCTCACTAGGCTACGAAGTCTATTTTGAACTGCTTCAAAGCAGAATAAATTGTTTCTAGCAGCTCTTGCCCAGATGTGTCAACAGTACTCTATCTTTAGCCCTACTTAGTTCTTATACAGGTAGAGAATTGCATCAGCAGTGAGATATCTACTGCCGCGGTTTTTCTCAGCAGCCGAGGCAACGGATATGATGTACGTGTTCCATCTCAGAAGTAAAGGTCAGACCTAGAAGTCTGTTTAAACCTGGAGCCTCCCAAAGACAAGAGTTATTCATTTCGATTGATGCTAGACGGGGATCAGAGGAAATCAGATCATGGAAAGATAGAAGCTTGGTCTTAGATGAATTAAAATTAACCAGCCACTTCTTTTTCCATTGTACCACGTGATCAGGATCAGAGGAGTAAGAATCAGATATAACTTAGTCGTTTATGGCATTTGAAGTGTTACCATAGATGATAGTGTCGTCAGCATAAATGTCTACTAATGATCTTAGGGTGTGATTTGGGAGATCATTGGTTTAGATCAGGAAAACTGTTGGGCCCAGGATGGACTCCTGAGGGACTCCAGCATTAATATTGTAAGCTTCTGATTTCTGCCCATCACCCTCTACTCTAATGAACCTATCAGAGAGAAATGATTCAATAACTGAAAAAATATTTTCAACTATACCGTAGCTAGAGTTTTTGTCGAATAAACCTTTATGCCATACCATGTCATTGATATGTCAAGAGCAATTGCCCTAGAAAGGAAACCTTCACCGAGATATTCGCTAATTCTATAAGCTATAACTGGTAGCACATCTGTAGATCTAGCAGTACGGAAACCATATTACATGCCACTCAAGAGGTTAATTTTGCTGATGTGGTTGACTACTTTTCTATTTAACACAGATTCTAGCAACTTACTTATGACGCACGGGAGACTTATTGGTTGTCATTGAAAGGGAGATGCGCGATCTCTTGAATTTTTAAATACAGAACATAGTGATGAAGTTTTCCAGGGTTTTGGGAAGTATATTATGAAGAAATCCCAAAGCCACACTAAATCCGGACAGTAAAATGAAGCGAATCTTTTTAATAAAAACTATTGATACGTAATTTTTATTTGGAATATTGATGGCGTGAAGCATGATTTCACTGAAAGGCAACGACGGAATACCACTGGTACATCTGAGCATCTGAAATATTTTTTGTATTTACTTATCTCTACTGTACAGCCCATTTATTACAAAAATAAAACGCTACTAAATTTTCTCTACTTAACCAATCAAAGTTGCTAGAGCTTCAATATCTGGTTCTTTCTTGTAGGTTTCTCCAGTAAATGCTCAGCTTAATACAACAATTGCAATCAATTTTACATTTCTTCCTCTGTATGACTTCTATAACCTCGGGTGTATAATTACAGAGAATAATTCCAAGAACTTTCCATCAGTAGAATTCGTGGTTATAAGATTGATTTGCGGCTGATAAGAATATGGTCACTTCAAATCCAATGTACAAAAACATCATTTTTCATACTTGCTGTCATAAACCATTAAAGTATATTCATTAGATTCATTCTATTCATTATTTCCAATCTTATAATTATTATCACCATTCAACAGATAACCTATTCGTATCCTTACACACGATCTCGCTCAACCCTGATAGGTTGTGATAATTAGTATATATCTATATCTATATCTATCTATCTATCTATCTATCTATCTCTCTCTCTCTCTCTCTCTCTATCTCTCTCTCTCTCTCTCTCTCTCTATATATATATATATATATATATATATATATATATATATATATCTCGATGTCCCTTTGCGTATTTCCTATACGAACACCATTCGAGAATCTACATAAACAATGAAAGCGTAATAATATGTAATATTTCTCGTGGAATAAGATGCAAGAAGTTCAGAATTTCTTAATCATTTTTCAATGAAGCTAATGAAATCGAACCTTTGAAAGTTCAATCATATCTTATTCTCATGAAATTTAGGTCATATACATAAAATACGCCGAGGAAGCTAATCGAAGTAGTATATGTGTTACCAGAAATAATATATTTTCTTAAAAAAAAAAGGATCAGCGTTTGCGTGAAAAAATCACAGACCTTTCGTTCGACAACTTCCGGCGGATTACGTACACTTCCCTAAAATATTCCGACGATTGCCCGATTTTTATTCCGCATAACTATCGCAGAATTTTATTAGATCCTAATGAATTACCTTGAAAAAATGCGAAGGTTATGTTCTCGATCGAGATTGTATTTAGACTAGCGTTAATATCGCTTGACGGATAGTCACCAAACTTGGTCTAAATATCCGCGGTCTAAATTAAAACTGATTTAATTTCGAGATATTAGGTTCAAAGTGTAAGGTCACGGGGAAAAATACAAATGACAGTGTTTGCTAGAATCTTAATTTTATCGTAGCAACTCGCTACCTTACAAATATATAGGCATATATATACCATCAATGTTAGTCTTCGAAATTTCTGTCACGGTTGAAATTTTTACGAAGTTTTAATTTCTGATTTTATTTTAAATGTAAGGTATACATCTTATACCCATTAATATCAATAACGACTAAGCAAAACTTTAGTTTGATCAGGTAAAAATATTTTGACGTACAAAGGTCAAATATCATGGTTCAACTGTGCTCTAAAAATATTCATTTCGAACGCGCCCCTGTCTTATAAAATAATCTACAGTCAATATTTCATGGCACAACTTTGGGAATCCTGGAGAAGTAATACATACATAATATCTCGGCAAGCCTTTACGTTTTCAGACGATTTAATGCAGTTTCAAGACTGAATTATGTCCTCCTTGATGTTTAAGATGATTGGCAATGACAAAGTTGTTTCGGACATGTACACGTTGCGTTAGGATCAGTTCAGAGATAGTGCATAACTTTCACTACGAAATGTTGACGACTTCACATTGGTTGTTCTGGGAGTAACAGTAGTAATACTATAATTTGAGAATCGAATGTCAACAGTTGAATGGATCTCATTTACACAAGAATTATTGTTTTTAATCGCATATAAAGGAAAGTGTCAATGGTGTTATACATACGATCACGTACGACAAACTGATATTAGCTATTTAATTTAAATCGTATATATTGCAAACTGATCTCAGTGATGGGCGTGATAGGGTGTGCAAAACACACATATAAACCTTATCGAATACATATCCGCATTATCTGAATTAATTGTAAGACTAATTAAAATTCACATTCTAATTAAAATTCTACAGGATTTTATGTAGTCATGTATGCGTTAAACCTATTGAGAAAGTAATTAATCTTCTCTACATTACGCAGTGTCTACTGAGAAATGTTAACAGCTTCCCATAGTTCTTCCTGCGAATAAAATAACTTAAGGATCAAATTATATATAAGATTGTAAAAGCAAAATAAATATATCATAATTTTCTCACTGTACGATTACACCGGTTTATAATAGATCATTGAAGTTAAACGACATTCACCCTAGTCAGCACTTAATATGACCATTTCGGGATAGCGAGTACTCTATATCAAAAAAAAATCTCTACAAACTAAAATTGATCTGAATTAATCACATTCCACATATAATTGCCTGATGATAGCATGCGGTAAATCCTAACAACACTATTCGTACAAGAACTTGCATTTATTTAATTAAAGAAAAACAAATAAAAAAAAAAACGAAAAATGAATCCGAATTTTTGTTTCGGTTCTTACGGAAGTTGCTCAACACAAGGCACGGAGCCGCTTTAAGTAAGACCCCTAAAAATTAACGACAAAGGGAAGAGATGCTTATCCACTTTGATAAGATAAAGTCTGTATGTAAAAGAAAAGCAGTAAACAGAAAGAAGAGGTCAACAAGCTTGCAGTTCTCGGAAGGTTCTCCGATAGGAAGATGTATTATAACGGCGTATTATAAAATCAACGAGTTAAACAACCTGGAACAGAAGGAGCCGGAAATAAATCACGCAATTACCAAGAACATATGCCGTAAAAGTACTTATAAAAAGGACTGACTAGCAACATGACTTCCGTAAGAGAGTAGATACAAAAAAAAAAAAAAAAAAAAGAGATGAGCAAATAAATTGCAAATAAATTTATCAAATATCCTACAAACAGGACAGAGACTCACAAGTTAAAATATAACAACGTTATTTTACTTATTAGCTGATGTTTAATTTGTAGTAAAATGGAGAAAGAATAGCCTGAAGCGCGAGAAAGTGATTGCAGCTATAGAAAGAACCGACCTTACGAGACGGATAAAGAGAAATCGATCTAATGTGTGAACTTCAGCAAAGATTTGATTTCTTCTCCGATTGTTCGTTTCAATTATTCTCATTCTTCTGTTTATTGGAGAATTTACAATAACGTTTGGAATATTTGGACATGATTGTCAACCTGAAAAAAAATGGTCTCAGAATAATGTTGATCGTTTCAACAGAAAGAATATTAGACTAATTAAACCAATGATTAAAATACCTAATTCATAAGAGTTTCCTAATTTGTTTAAAGAAAACTGTTTAATTTGTACTAGCGCTATTAGGAGGCGGCTTTGCCGTGGCTTAAAATACGCTTACGTATGATGTTTTAATTTTTCTAGATTTCGTATATATTTTTATAGAGTCGTGAGTTAAAAAAAATAAAACAAAATATTTAGGTGCCATCAGCTAGAATCAAAACCGAACGTGTAGCATTCAAAGCTGGTGTGTTACCACTGTGCCTAGATGACACATATATAAACCGATTAAAAAATTAGAAATTTAAAAAAAAAACTAAGATGAATGTAAAAAATATGTTCCGATTTTTAAAAATTTTGAACCATTTTTAATCTTTTAAAAACAATTTTATCCGGTTAAAGATCCACAAAAGAACGGCACGTAAAAAAATCCAAACATTCGAGACCCCTAGCGCCGCTCTGCGACTTTTAATTTCGGAGGAGAACGAGTATTAAAATATGTAGACCGACAGACAGACTGACAGAGAGACCGACAGACATATAGCCGTTTATATATTTAATTAATAATTAAAAGTATAACTTGTTAATATTTCCATTAAAATTATCACGGTTATTATTAGATTTAATGTATATTTAATATGTGGAAGTTGAATTAAAGCGAAATCTCAGTGATTTGTTAAAATTTTTTGTTATTATTTGTCCTTACACAAAACGTGTATTGAACAAATGTCAACATTCTTAATGGCTTTTGCTCTTCTCAAGTAGCAAAATTGACATTTCAGATTCAGTAACTCAGATTCGCTGACATTATAACTTTTTTATATACTACAGTGATGATACTAAACTGTGTGCGTCTATATAAATATATGCGTTTGTATAAAGTAATAACCTAGATATTCAATCTTGTGGTGTAGAAGTATCTATATATGTATGTATGTGCTAAAAGGTTTTATAACATACATTAATGCATATAACTATTTATATCTTATTTATGTCTACATATTAAAATATGACGCTTATATAATATATATGTGTATGTGTCTGTATATATATATATACATATACATACATATATATATATATGTACATAAACATCATATTTTAATACATAGACATAAAATATAATATATATAATTATATGCAGTAATATTAACGCATACATATTTAGACATATATATCATTTATAATACCATTATATATATATATATATATATATATATATATATATAATTAGTTGAGAGATTCCAACGAGAGAAAGATGTATATTTAAATGAGAAAGGTCACCAACAATTGCTATGTATTTTTAAACATTATTTTATTATTCCGTGTTTTGATTTTTCATTTAAAAAAGGTATCATATTAAGATCATTGTAATAATGTTTTTAAATCATTGAAATAGTTTTTTACGCGTTTTAGATGTTCTGTGAAGCGTCCTCTTCAGAAAGTATTCAAAGTGTAAAATATTTAAAATAGAAAGAAACTAACATCTAAAAATCCAAAAAATCAAAATCAAAATTAAATGAAAACATCCCTACCAATTACCCCTGTTTCAGAGAAGCTGCCCCCACATCACACACATTAAAAACAAACTTGTATTACATTTGTTTTCTTAGGCAAGCAATTTTTTTATCACATTTTCATTCCAAACAAGACACGTTGCCACTTTGATGTAGGTGGCTACAATCAGGGACATAAGCTACAGGGGTACTATGCAGGGAGTTGGGTAGCAAGATGTCGGTTCGCGTTACACTTGAACTTTTGCATGTCAGTACAGTTGGGGAAGCAGGAACCTGGAAGGGAATTCCAAAGTCTATCAATTCTGGGGAAGAAACTACTGAAGTAGAAGGCTCTTTTACATCTCTACTGTGAAGAGGTGGGATTTAGCTGCCTCTCGGGTTCATCGGGGTATTTACGTCGAGAGGGTACGAGTGCTTGCAGTTCGTCAGTGCAAACATCGTTAAAGTACTTGTAGAACAGGCAGAGGGATGCAACATTTCATCGATGGGGCAGAGGCTGAAACCTAGATGACAGTTCAGGATCTATCAGATTGGCGACTCTCTTTTTAACCTTGTCTAGGAGCGAGAGACTAGTAGCAGATGCACCAGCCCAAATATGACAACAATACTCCATATATGGGCGAATGGTGGCCTTATATAGGTACAGGATACTTTCGGGCGTTAGTAACTTTCTAGCACGGCAGAGAGAACTTACCTTATTCGCAGCGGTCCTGCCAATACTCTCAATGTAAGTGTTCCAACTCATGTTTCCTGTGAATGTTAGGCTGAGGAATTTAAAGGATGTACTTTCAGATAAAGAGTCTTTGGCCATTGCTATTGGTGGTAGAGAAGGTTTCTTGTAATTATTGAAGGAAACAAGTTTAGTCTTGGCAGCACTGAATGTGACCATCCATTTTTGTCCCCATTCCACTACAGATCAGAGGTCATCCTCTAGTGTTTCTGCCATTTCTTTAGATATGTGTTCATTTGTTTTCCTATCATGTCTGTTATAGAGCGTGGTGTCATCAGCATATATACTCATCTCACAGACAATTTTGTCAGGGAGGTAATTTATGAATATTAGGAATAATAGAGGTCCAAGGAGAGACCCTTGAGGCACTCCCGCATTTATATCATATTGTTTATATGTAAGACCGTCAAGGACAACCTGGATGTTTCTCTTATCTAAGAAGGATTTAATTATGTTAAGTATTCTTCCAGTGATACGGTATGACCTGATTTTCCTAAGAATACCTTCATGCCATACTTTGTCTAAAGCTTTAGATATATCTACCCTCCTCCGCTTTGTCCGGTGAATGGTATATACGTTCAGAGATTACAGTTAGGATGTCTGCTGTGGAACGCGCTTGGCTAAATCCATATTGTTGGTTAGTCAGAAGTTTAGCATCTGTAAGCTGATGGGCTAGAGGTTGGTTAATTATGGTTTCAAATATTTTGGCAAAAAGTGTGAGGAGGCTAATGGGCAGATAATTTACTGGGTTAGTTCTTTCGCTAGAATTCTTGAAAATTGGTACCACAGAACCAGTTTTCCAGCAGGCAGGAAAGCAAGATTAATTAAGGCATTTGTTGTAAAGTTTGGAGAGAACTGGAGCTACCTCAGCGAGGCACTTTTTTAATAGCACAGCCGGGATGCAGCGTCAAGATTTCTTATGATAGCATGCATCTGAGCAGGGGCGATTTTCAGATCGTCTAGTGTGGTGTATGTCCGCAAAGGAAAGTCAGGGTAGGGTGGTTAGCAGGGTCCATTGTCAAGTTTGAGGCAAACCGACTGGCAAGTGTGTTAGCTTCTCGGTTGCTTAGCAAACAACCTTATTATTGTTGGATAGTGGGGGAATTGTTTCTCGCCCATTATTTACTGCACTGTTGTAAATTTTCCAAAAGTCGCGGGTTCCTAATTTCTGTGCTTCGATTCGTTTTTTTGGTGGTTTCAGTAAATTCTCTCTTAGCTGTCGCTATTTATTTCTTACAGTTATTTCTGGTTTCTATATACTTCTGCCTGTTTGACCCGGACTTATGTCGGTTAAATCTGCGGTACGTATGCTGCCTTTGCGTTATAGCAGCTGCACAAGTAGAAGTAAACCATTAAAAAAAATAAAATTTATAATGTTATAAAATTATTAGACATATAACATAATTCTACAAACCAATACGAGGAAATACACACACACACACACACATACACATACGCAAACGCACTCATTTGACCAAGTACCAACGTGGCCCTCGCTTCCACCCAAGCAATAAAAAAATAAATAAATAAGTAGTAAAAGGAGAGGGGAAAGCAAAAGACAGCAACGACCATGGTTTGACCCCCAATAAGCAAGAGTAGGGGTTGATCACACCCGTGAAGACCTTTAGAATCATTTTAAGACATTGCCACCACTCGGAAACATGTAACCAAAATGGAGTGCGAAAATGCTTTTATAGATTCTGAACACATTTTAAATATATTTTAAATATTTTACAGTTTGTATACTTTCTGAAGATGACGCTTCACAGAACATCTTAAACGCGTAAAAAACTATTTCAATGATTTAAAAACATTATTACAATGATCTAAATATGATATCTTTTTTAAATGAAAAATCAAAACACAGAATAATAAAATATTGTTAAAAAATACATACCAATTGTTGGTGACCGTTCTCACTTTATATATATATATATATATATATATATATATATATATATATATATATATATATATATATATATATATATATATAACAACTCCATTTACTCACATAAAATTAATATACGAAAGTATTAATTTATGCGTAAACTTTAAGTATTTACTTCAACAGTGCTCAATACGTAGGTAGAGCTAGTTAGAAAGTTATAATATGTATATGACGATTAAGCTACACTGAATATTCCGCGTTTCATCCACTCTAGGATTCCTCAGGCTTACGCGACTTAGCCTGAAGAATCCTAGAGTGGATGAAACGCGGAATATTCAGTGTAGCTTAATCGCCATATATATTTTATAACTTACTATATATATATATATATATATATATATATATATATATATATATAGTATAATATATTTTACATATGTACATATTTTTTAATATGCTTCTCTGAAGCATATGAAAAAATAAATCGATGTGTGTGTATGGTGTATTATACTTTCAGATGCTTTTTTGATATATGCATATATAATAGAGCATAGACACACACACACACACACACACACACGCGCAAACCCACATATATGCATATTGATTGATTATCTGCTGTACTGGAGACCTACCGCAGTGTAACAGGAGAAAGCGTAACATGCAAATCAAAATCATGGTCGAAATAAAAGTTTCATTTTAGCGACAAAGTTAAACAATGATATTTATCTCTTGTACTTTGACTCGAGCCATCATATAGAACTAATTCATAAAATAAACAGTAAATAAGATGTCTTGTATTCATTGTTTATCGAAATCATATATATAATGTATGAAGTATACTTTTTTCATGTTTAGATTAAACACACTTTCCTTGCAATACAAGATTCCTTCGAATTCTATAATAGTCAGTAGCTAGCATTAATTCAAACCTCAACGGATTATTGAGTTGCAAGGCAAATGGTTTAAATCTAAAGTTAATGTAGATGAATCTGCTTGATAATTCATGCATATGTTGTCGATAAAATAAGCCGAAAACTATATGGTTCTTTGAATGATTTTGGCTATTTCCCCCAGTTAAAGCCCTGGTAAAGTCAAATGACACCGGTTCTTGACAAACGATTCATTAATTTGAATTCGGAACCATTAAAAACATCTATTCAGGCACAAGTATGAATTTCGGAAAAAAAAATTTGTTGTGATAGCAACTACCAAGATGAGAGCGATAGTCCAAACAATCAAAATTAATACCAATCCTTATCTAAGTTTTTTTTTTTAGAAATTTATCTAACCAGAATGCATCAAATTTTAAGAATATTTTTCAAATGAAAAAGAAATAAATTTGAAAACTTTAGAAAACTGAGTAATGCTGATAATTTTTATTATTAAATGAAACAAATTAATAATTTGCCGGATTGTCACGTTAATTCCTATTTCTGTCACATAAATTCTTTAGAGTGAAATGATTTTGACATTTCTTTCAAACAAATTATCTCTACTTAAACCATGTTTGTAATAATAATATAAATGAAAACTTAAAAACAGTAAATTATAGCGTGTTTCACACTTTTGTATGGCACGGACCGAGATACACAGTTTTCAGACTATTATTGTTTATCAAGGCTTAAGGAAAAATCCCAATTCAAAAGAGAAGCCACACTTTTGCGGTAAACAGGCAATTCTATGATTCGATCAAACGAAATATTGAATTTCACATAAAACAAACGGTACCAATATAATAGTCATGGTTAAAATACTAACAAAGAATTAAGAAAAACGAGAAGATAGAAAATAATTATTGATAAAAAAGAAATTTGTGAAATTGGTGTTTACGAGCGAAATACGACAAAAATACCATGTATTTTGCATTTAACGACACCCAGAAGCCTATTATTTAACATGGGGAAGAGTGTGTTTTGTAACTATTCTGTACTTTCCTCTTGCAATTTAATGAAAATGACATCATAAAACTTGAATATAACTTGTAAATCCTATTTAAATGCAAAAGCACTACATAACATTTATTTTATCAAAATAAAATTGTAAAACATTTATTGTATCAAAATATAAGGCACGTATGCATTATACGGGCAGAGCCATTTTGGTTTGTTAGGTTTCATTGAACGACCGATAGGAGACGCAACTTTTCAACCTAATTTAACAGTAAGGCACTTATAGATTACACGGTCGGGGCAATTTTATTTTATTGGATTTCATTGTTTTCAACCTATTTAAACAGTGACAATAATTAAAACTATACTGACTTTAATTCCAATTTTTTTTTTATTAAAATTCTATTTTTTTTTTTTGCGGCGACTTATTTCCGTTAAATAGTTTGAAAAAAATCCAATGATGCTTCAATTCAAAAATGTTTTAAAATTGCTTAAAAGCATCCAATGATGCTTCAATTCAAAAATGTTTTAAAATTGCTTAAAAGGATCCAATGGTGCTTCAATTCAAAAATGTTTTAAAATTGCTTAAAAACACCCAATTATGATTTAATTTTTATTAATTCCCTTTTCATTAAATTGTTGGAAAAACCAATGTTCCTATTTACTTGCCTCCTCGCGAGGACAGAGTTAGACACAAGGTCTGTTTTTAATGTGGGGAAAATACCAAAAATAAAAAAAATGCCTCAGTCTAGAAGGATTTCTACTCCATTGACTAAGGACAGAAAAGAGGATGTGTAGTATCATGTTGCCTTAAGTAAAAAATGTATTTTTTGCAATAAATGTTTTATAATTATATTTTGATACATTTTTATATTTTGGTGGTATTTATTTTGTTTATTTATTTCCTTTGTTATTTGACCTAGAGGAAATTATGTTTTATTAAATCTAGACGATAAAAATTATGTTTTATTAAATTTAGACGATAAAAATTATGTTTTATTAAATTTAGACGATAAAAATTATGTTTTATTAAATTTAGCCGATAAAAATTCAATGACTTATTTTGGTAAATGTAAAGTTTCAGCGTGATGCTCTTTTTTTTAACTATTTTACTTAGAAACCTATTATTTAATATGAGACAGTTGTGTAACTATTCCCAGAAGAAATTGGAGTTATCACCCCTATACAATAACACCGTCCGTATAATGCATAAGTGCCAAAAACTATTTTCGTTCAAATTTAACGTAGAAAATATCCTTCTAGATCGAGGCAATTGTAATTTTTGTTCCAATCCAGAGTGGCCATTTTTGGAGAGCTAGATTTTCCCCATATTAATAAACGATTCTGTGTCAATCTCTGCCCACGTGGGGAGGCAAATAAATAGGAACAATATTAAAAAAAAAAACCCCAAAAATTAGCAATCAAATTTAATCCGAGACGGATAAACAAATACACCAGGATTTTTAAATTTGATTTCATGAAACCAGAACATTTCCAGATGAATACCCATGTGGTTTTGCTTTTCGGTAATTTTCAGCAAAATCTAATGGTCGGAAAAGATTATATCCTCCGAAAAGTGCTATTTTTGGCTATTTTGACCCGTTTGGAGTCCCTGGGGACGCAACAACATATGTTTATTAAAACATCCGAGAATGTTACCAAATTTCCGAAAAATGTAATAAGAAGCCATTGAGAATTTTTGGAACAAACGGACGAACGGACAAGGGTGAATTCTAAGGTTTAAATCTGACTAAGTCGGTGGTCCAATCAATACGCACTCACAAGAAATATCATATTCGTGGGTAGTGAAACGTTAGAAAAATTAGTTTTTCTACGCGGTGATAAAGCCCAAGTTGTGAAAATTTTAATTGATTAAATACTTTATGTTTATATGCTAACACCGAGGATTGAAACAATTGTAAGCAAGTTGTTATCAATAATAGAAAACATTTTTAAAATGAGTGAATACCCGGATGTCTGTAAGGGCGGAAAAATGTAAACAGAGTGCAAATTACTCCTTTCTTATATTAAACGCTCAGGGAGCGAAAAAGAAAGAAATTAGTACGGAATGTCTAATAAAAAAATTCATAATATTATATATATATATATATATTTATATATATATATATATATATATATATATATATATATACAGAGTGTTCAAAAAGTCACTATTAAAGGGTTTTGGACTTAAATAGATTCTTTATTTTCATAATATCGTTCTGTATTTTTTGCAAAATTTGATTAAGGCATAGGGAAATTTTACAAAGAATGCAAAATTCAAACCATCCCTCTTTATAAAAAGTAATTCCTTTTAAATGTTGCCCATTTTAAGCGTCGCATATTTGTGCCATTTACAAAACATTATTCATGAGAGATTGCAGAATCTCTGAATTGCGATTTAACTCCTTTGCTGGGGTTCGGGTTTGTTTACGAATACAGCTCCTTGGTCTTCAAATCGGCGTACAATGTTTCGAATTGTGTTGTAACTTGGGCAAATCTCTTACATGAAAATGACGTTGATTAAGCTCTTTGAGTTAAAACAATTGCTCCTTGATTTTGGTAACCCAACTTTATACTTTGCATCCTTTGTGCAATAATATGCTTATCCATAATTAATTTCGAAGATATTATCTGTAAAATGTATGAAATAAGAAACACAAATAATTATTAATGGTAAAACAACTAAGACTTTAAACCTTTCGAGTGAGTTTTAGACTCTCTCTCTCCCCCTCTCTCTCTCTCTCTCTCTATGTATATATATATATATATATATATATATATATATATATACTTTCACGCATATAGGAAAACATATTAACCCGTGCACACATTTACACCGATAATAAATGCTTATTTGTACATAAAACGTTTTCCGGGGAGTCTGATCTATCGACCTTCTTTTCTCGTAATATGTATAAGCCTTTAATTATTCTTATTCTTCGTCGCAATATGCATAAAATCTGAATAAAAGCCAATAAAACGTTGTTCTTTGCAGCTGTGCCTCTGGGAATGTTGACCTCTAAGGTGAATTCTGTGCTGTTGTGTTAACTTTTATATAAATACATTCACGTAAATCAGATGATGCCCAAAACAAAATGGTCATAAAACATACATTCGCAGACAAAAAAAAACATTGAATTTTATTGCCTGGAAATGTTTTCTTTGTTTATTCATTGAAGTATGAGAAGGAAATGGCTGTATGTGAGCACATCGCACTGATCTGAAATTGCTACTAGAAAAATCAACGTAAACTACTTTCGGCAAAGAAGCAATTATGTGTGATTCGTAGCTGGCACGAACTCCACATGAGCTAGATTTGTCCTATCTTATTTTCCATAGGGGCTTCGACGTATCTATCATATATATATATATATATATATATATATATATATATATATATATATATTGATAGATAGATAGATAGATAGTGTGAGAGAGAGAGAATAAATGACAAAAAACTATATTCCAAAATGCATGATGTTGACCATTTATTCCTTTAATTCAGTTGACTTATAAAATGCTTGAGAGTATCTTCTTCGTAGCGCAAAGTAAATAACTTAATTATTATATCAATCAGTGAATCTATTATGCTATGATTTATACGAAGAAATAGCAACAATCAACCCGTCCAAAGAAAATGAAGTATGATTTGACATGATTCAAATGCGGGAATCGGAAGAGTAGCTGCATATACTTATAATATGTTTCCATTACATTACTTTGAGTATATATATATATATATATATATATATATATATATATATATGTGTGTGTGTGTGTGTGCGTGTGTGTGTGTGTGTGTGTGTGTGTGTGTGTGTGTGTGTGTGTGTGTGTGTGTGTGTGCGTGTAAATGATGGTTCCGGCTCTACCGGCAGTCACCGGATTAAGCATAGCAAAGTAACAGACGCAGACGAATATACAAGCTAAGCAACCACAAAAAAGTATAAATGCCATAAATTAAATTTGAAATTTACTGTAAACTTACTTACTTAATATATATATATATATATATATACACGTATGTATATATTTTTAATCGTACAAGCGACTCTATAAGTCACCCCGTCGGTCGGTCGGTCGGTCGGTCGGTCGGTCGGGCGTGCGGGCGGTCGGTCTGTTCATAACACTTTTGTGCTTGACCTTTTTGGTTAAGATCAAAGGTCTGTTGTTTATAGATGCTGTTCTTAGCTTTTCTTAGCCTTTTGGCCAAGATCAAAGGTACAAGCCAGAGCCCCAACCGCAGCCCCAGCCGCAGCACCAGCCGCAGGCAATTCCAACCCGGCAGCAGAAGCGGGTTGGGCAACGGTCACAAGGAAGGGCAGACACAACAAAAATCTGCCTAAACCAATAACGACCAAAACCCAACCCGAAATCACCCCGATGGACATTCAGGCGCCGTCTTCCTCAAACAAGAGGAAGCTCCAAGACTCCGAGGAAGAGATCGCGTTGGAGGGTCTAGAGACAGCCACAGACACAGAGGAGACAGCATCAGAGGCAGCAGTCAGCAAGAGAACGACGAAAAGGAAGAAAAGCAGGAGATCCAAGGGAGACACCCCCACCCCCAAAGACAATATCCAACCAGCCGAGGCTGAGCCCCCCAAATCCCCCCCGAACAGCCAGAGCAATGTACCCCCTGCCTCCCCGAACTACTAAGAACACTACCTCGCAATCCATCCTCAGAAAGTTCGAGTAACGACCCCAAAAAACAACCTCCCCTTCCACCATACACCCCAACAACCGACATCCCCTCCCCATACCCCCTGCACCAAATCCCCCTCCAGTCAAGGACAAACCCACCCCACAAATCCGCATGGAGCGGACAAAGAGATCCCCTTCCTTCCAGGAGAAAGGATATGTGAGACGGGCCCTCTGCAGCCAACAACAGAACTGAAAGGCCAGCAGAAGGCCCGTTATACACAGCTAAAAAACTTTTTCAACGTCGGTGGCAATAATGTCACCGACACAACCAAGTTCAAGGACGCTCCCTTGTTGACCACATTTATTATGGTCAACACAGATTTCAGGACTGTGGCCCTCTGGGCGTGGATAGACGCCGCGAAGGATGCAATCCCAAGCCAGCAGCTGGTGGCCACGGAGCATCCTTCGCTAAACAATTTAGTTTTTAAGTGTGAGGGCAGAGTCCCTGTATATATTCACCCCTCCTTCTATAGGGCTTTAAAATTAATTTTCCCCCTAGACGTGGGAGGCGTGGCCAAGAATGTAGTACCCTCTGCAGACTTACTGACAGGAAGCCTTGGACAGACCTGCCACGACCTCACCCCCGGGGACTTCAGGCCCGTGTGTGATACTGAGTAAGGTAGGTGACCATGGCTTTAAACTTGGCTACTTATAATGTGAGGGGCCTCAGATATCGATGCAAGGCCACGCGCGTGCTAAGAGATCTGGTGCCCCTCAAGGTAGATATTGCCGCTATACAGGAGACCCACTTTATTTGTGACCGGGACTGTCCGGTGCTGGTGAAGGATTACGATGTTTACTCAGAATATGGCAATACCTACAGTCGTGGAATCTCCTTGCTAGTAAATCGAACCCTATCAGCGTCGGTGAATGTTGTTCACGCGGACGAGGACGGGCGGACGATTGCCGTCGATGTTGCCATTAATAGTAGTGTGTTTCGGATAGTCGCGATTTACGCACCTAATTCCGCTGTGGAGAGGGCTTCCTTCTTTCGACGGGTGGAGGGTTTTATAGATGATCCAGAGAGGGTAGTCTTAATGGGTGATTGGAATGCCATCCTTGATCCCAAGATAGATAAGGTCGGGGGACTAGCGGGTCAGTGTGGTGTGACAGCAGTCTGTCTGACCTGATGGCTTCATGTGACCTAGTCGACAGATTTCGCCTGGATCACCTGGGGCAGGAGATGTGGACGTGGCATCCTAATGCGCCTTCCTATCCAAATACTTACTTGGATCGGATGTTAGAATAGGCGATGTAGATTTTCTATCTTGCCCCACGTTCCACTTTTTAAGACACTCGGACCATAAACTGGTTATGGCCCGCCTGAACTTGAGCTCTAGGCCGAAACTGACCGGATACTGGAAGTTCAACAGCACCTTGTTGGAGCTGGAGGACTACCGGTTGAAGGGTATAGAGATAATCCAACGGGCATTAGTGAGGGCGGTTACCGGGAGTAAGTGGTGGGCTAGTCTCAAGGCTAAGATTAAACGCTTCTCGGTCCAGTACAGGCAACGACTCGCGCAAGATAAGGCTAAAGCCAAGAAGCGTATAGAAAATAGGCTGATCCGGGTGGTGGAGGGGGACCCCTAGAGATAGCACTAGCTAAACAAGACGTCGCCCGCTTGGCTAGCGAGCGGTACAAGGGCCAGATAGTTAGGGCTAGGCTAATGAAAGTCTCGAACGAGGCTGTTAATGTAGATGCTGTTGAGTGTAAGGCTGCTCTATGCGCGGCTCGGACGGGTACAATCGAAGGGTAAACGACCTGGAAGGGCACACCCTCGTGTCGACGCGGGAAATTTGCGAGGGGTTTCGAAAGCATCTATTTGAGCGCTTCACCCAACTACCCAGACTCAGGGTCGAAGAAGTTGGCAGCTATTTTGCCGACTCGCCCCGCCTCACGGCGGCTCGAGCGGCTAGCTGTGATGGTCTTGTCACGGAACATGAGATCATTACTGCGTTGAAGCAGGTCGGCTTCAACAGGCATCGGAGCTTGATGGTCTACCCTACGAATTTTACTTGAGGCTGTCGCCCATGTTGGTCCCTATTCTGAAGGATATGTTCAACCATTGGTTTGTTCAGGGCTCCATCCCTGGGCAGGTGACCAAGGGAGTGATCACAGTGCTGAGGAAAGGTCAACAGTATGGTGGGGAGGAAGATTTAGACGATTTCAGACCCTTGACTGCTAAACACAGAGTTAAAGATTTTGGCCAAGGTTCTTGCGAATCGGTTGCAGGTTGTCATCACTGACTAGATCGAACCAGACCAGAGCTATGCTGTGAAGGGGAGATCGATTCAGGACAATCTTCATCTTATACGCACGATCATAGAGGGGACAGAAGACGATGCCGAGGCCGCGCGGATCAGTTTGGATCAGTCCAAGGCGTTCGATAGGGTGGACCATAGGTTCCTGGGATCTGTGCTAGAGGCCGCCGGATTTAATCCGGACTTCCGCAAGTGGATCTCTGTACTGTATGACAGGCCGACGGTAGCGGTGCAGATCAATGGTAAGCTGTCGGAGTCTTTTGCCATCTCTCGGTCGGTACGACAGGGTTGGCCGCTGTCGCCTCTCTTGTACGTCCTGGCGTTGGAACTCCTCCTTCGCAAGTTAAGGGACGAGGCGACTACACCAGTCCTGCGTGGGATAGCTCTCCCTGGAGGCACACGAGCCAGGGTTTCCGCTTCGCCGATGACGTCACCGTGTTCGTGGCTTGCCCCACGGATATTCAAGTGGTCACCGAGGCGCTCGCTCGATACGAACAAGTTATGGGGGCCGTCTTCAATCGCAGTAAGTCGGTGGGTCTGCGGTTGGGTGCCTGGACCGGAGTAAATTCGCTTCCAGGCATCTTCAGTTGGACCGACGGCTCGGTCCGGATCCTCGGTGTGTGGTTCGGACCGGGTCTCCAGCTGAAGAAAAACTGGTCGGAAGTGGAGACCAAGGTCGAATCTTCTGTCAAGACTTGGGTTCGAAGGAAATTGTTCTGGAAGGGTCGGGCGGAGGCGTGTGCTACATACGTCTTTCCGCTCATCCTTTTCCGTCTGTCTGTACTTCCCCTCCCTGCAAAACGACGAATCAGCTTACAGGAGCACCTCGACACACTCTTGTGGAACGAGGGTTAGCAATCCGAAATCCGAGCGAGGGACGCTTAGGACTGCCCGATCTCCAGTGTCACAAGCACACAGAGAGGTTTGGCCTTCCTGAGCCGTTCGTTGTACGTAGACGTTCCATGGGTCTCGAACAGTCGGGAGCTAGTGAGGCGTAGCACAAAGGAACAGCTAGTGAAACGGACGGGGATGTCGTTAGAGGATGTCCGCTCCCAATGGAGTTGGGCGCCGGGACGAGACTTTCTTACGAACTCGGAATTTTCCCTTACCTGGCGACTTGTCCGGAACGCACTGCCCCTGCTTGAAGAACTCAACCTGTACAATGAAGAAACCCCGGTCTACTGCCTGCGCTGCGACGAGGACATGAGGGAAACATCCTGTCATGCCTTTTTCCGCTGCAGCAGGCTCAAGACCCTCCTAGGGTACGTCAATGAGGTAACGGCGCGCATCGATATCAAGCGCTGGCTTGAACTCGACGGATCATATTTTGTGGAGAACATTGATCCGCCGGTGCCTAGGGAGAAAAGAATGGTTTTTCTAGCGATACTAGCAGTAGCGAGGATGGTCATATGGATCACACGCCTCAAGCGAGTCCACGAAGGGATATCTGTTCCGGATCGGGATCTGATCGTCTACTTTAAACATCTGCTTAAAGAAAGATCAGATGCGATTGGAAGAGGTTGCCTCGAGTGGCCTTTGACAAGAGGTGGGTGCATGATGCTAGCTTGTGCATCCGAGGAGGCGCCAAGTTTGAATTCGTGTTTCCACCATAAGCATGGCACATGCGGTACTGGGTCCTACGGAGCCGATCCCGCTAAGTTAGACAAATAAAAAGTAAAGAGACTCTTGACTTGTTTTTTGGCACTAGAGAACCTTCCGAGGCTACCCTACTACTACCCCCTATCTTTTTGTCTTATCACACCCTTGTCAACCCCTACTCGAAGGTCGCTGCCTACCCCACCCCATCTTTCCCCTTTTTTGTTTTTGACAATTATTTATTTTTCCTCCCTACACCCGATAAGAATCCTTTCCAATCCCCGCTAGGGATCTTCCCGCTTGTTTTCGGTGACCCGGAAAACAGTAAGTGATCTAACTTTCTAGATTAGCTCAGAGAGGGACCTCACAAACAATGCACTAGGCAATTTTATTTTTTGCGTATTTTTCTAGATCCCCACTCCCCAACACGAACTGTTTTTCTTCCAAAATTTTATTTTCCAATGAATTGGACTTTTTTCACACGCACACACACACACACACACATTTTAATTAAAAAAAATACACACACAAACATACACACACACAATAATTGTAAATATATTCTTTTTTTACAAAAATGTTGCGGTTTTCATTAGTTAGCTTAGAGTCCACAGAGTGAATGAGGTATTGTGGTAAATGTTGCCAGTCAAGAGTAAAGTCGTCAAAGACTCCATTTTCACTGCAGTAACAAAGACCCTTAAACACTCCCCCACCCAGATCTTAAAGGGCCTTGTGCCTAAATTTGGACAGTAAATTTGAATTTTGCTTTTAATTTATTTTAATTTTACATTGAATTATTTTGATTGTAATTTTCATTTTCACGAAATAAATTATATATAAAGATCAAAGTTTAGTATCTGTACCGGCAGATACTGCAAGCAAAGACTATATGTGGGATTGCTCCCACATATAAGACCTTCGTAAATGTAGGGGCAACCCTTCATACTAATTGTCACTACCCAGCTCCCCTACTCTGCGGGGAGTTGGTCACCATTTCCCCTTGACTCCTCACATTAAAATCGGCCTTGGGCCTAATTTGCTCGGTGGGGAGCAAATAAATACCGCTTTTCTTGGCCTTTTGGCAAAGATCAAAGTGTAGTATCTGTTCCGGCAGATACTGCACTTAAGATAATTTGTACCAGTCAATGGAGGGGAAACCCTCTATACTGGGACAATTATTATTTTTGGTAACCAGAGTGACCCCTTTTAGGGGAGCTGGTTTTTACCTCACATTAAAAACGGCCTTGTGCCTAATTTGCTCAGTGGGGGAGCAAATAAATACCATCTGTTCCGGCAGATACTGCACTTAAGATAATTTGTACCAGTCAATGGAGGGGAAACCCTCTATACTGGGACAATTATTATTTTTGGTAACCAGAGTGCCCCCTTTTTTGCCTACTTTTAGGGGAGCTGGTTTTTACCTCACATTAAAAACGGCCTTGTGCCTAATTTGCTCAGTGGGGGAGCAAATAAATACCATCTGTTCTGGTAGATACTGCAAGTAAAGACCATATGTGGGGGAAACCCCATATATAAAACATTGGTCAATGTAGGGGCAACCCTTCATACCAATTGCTACTATCCAGCTCCTCTACTCCCGGGGAGCTGGTCTCCATTTCCCCTTCACCTCTCACATTAAAATTAAGCCTTGTGCCTAATTTGCTCGGTGGGGAAGCAAATAAATACAGCTTTTCTTGGCCTTTTAGCCAAGATCAAAGTGTAGTATCTATTCCGGCAGATACTGCAAGCAAATACCATATGTGGGGGAAACGCCACATATAAGACCTTGGTCAAAGTAGGGGCAACCCTTCATACCAATTGTCACTATCCAGCTACCCTACTCACCGGGGAGTGGGTCCCCATGTACCCTTCACTCCTCACAGCAAAAACCGGCCTTGTGCTTAATTTGCTCGGTGGGGGAGCAAATAAATACCCACCCTTCAAACCAATTGTCACTATCCAGTTCCCCTACTCCCCGGGGAATTGGTACCCATTTCCCCTTCACTCCTCACATTCAAAATCGGCCCTGTGCCTAATTTGCTCGGTGGGGAAAGAAAGATACAGCTTTTCTTGGCGTTTTGGCAAAGATCAAAGTGTAGTATCTGTTCCGGCGGATACTGCAAGCAAAGACCATATGTGGGGGCAACCCCACTTATAAGACCTTGATCAAAGTAGGGGTAACCCTTCATACTAATTGTCACTGTACAGCTACCCTACTCCCCGGGAAGTTGGCCTCCATTTCCCCTTCACTCCTCACATTAAAAATCGGCCTTGTGCCTAATTTACTCGGTGGGGAAGCAAATAAATACCAACTTTTTTTTTTGTTGAGATAAGTGTTTTCAATTTTAATCATACTTTTTTTTTTTAGATTCAAATATTAATAACTCCATTTTATTTCAGTATTTAATTTATGTAACTTTCGGAAGAACCCCCTCTCCCATACGCTTTTCTTTTTATCGTAAATTTCTTATAACGTGACTAGCTAAAGTTCAGAATAAAATCACGCTTTCTTTTAACCATTAATTTGAAAAAAAAATCTTTTTGAACGCTGTTAACTTAAATTTCTTCATTTCAGTTTACATTTTGGAATCGGCCGTGTTTTTTGTTGAGATAAGTGTTTTCAATTTTAATCATACTTTTTATTTTTTAGATTCAAATATTAATAACTCCATTTTATTTCAGTATTTAATTTATGTATTTCTGTTTTATTAAATGATAGCTTTTTTTTCTCGTCCATAAATATTTATTTATCTACCAAGTGGATTGCAAAAATAGATTACGAATTTCTACTCATTCTTAGTTCGTGGGAGGGGAATCTAACACCATACTTTCCCTTAAACACGTCCTTTGGACTTTTATTAAGTACAATACTTAATAGTTTTTTGTTTTTTTTTAATGGAAAGTAGAAAACGCATTGTGGATGCGTTATCGGCAGCTCCTGTTACTCTCGCTTCTTCTTATTTGTCCCTCAGTCCTCATTTTTTAATGAGTGATTTTTCTGACAAAGGGAGAAGAAAAAGCTGTTTTCTAGGTTGGCAGTATTTTGCGCGAACAGTTGGCAGAGATGGCGGAAATTTTCTGTTTCTATGTCTATCTTTGTAGCCATGTCACTAGTAAGGGTGCTGGAGGTAAACGTTTTGTCTGGGCTGACGTTATACGCCTGATAGTCAGGGACCCGAACCTTGGACTAACCACCAAGGAGGCTGTCTTATCAGCAGGTGCAAAGTACTGGAGTTGCTGTATTGCCATTTGGTGAATGGATTCTGGACCATGCAGTAGCTTCTGGTGAGGCCTCTCGATGCAATACTAGTGGGTAATTGTTACGGCTTTACCTTATCATTAGCTACAAATAAAAAAAAATTCTTCGTTTCTTTTTCTCTCTTAGTTTCCCCTCTCTGTCCTGCTCTAAGTAAATCTGACGACCAATCCACAAATTCCAAAAATTCATCATGACAAGTTACAAGAAAAAAATACACGATTAAACCCGATTCTCCAACTTCCTACGTAGACTCCTACTACCATGTCTCCTTCTCCAACATCAGAGGTCTACGTTCTAACCTTCCAGAGGTTGAAACCCAATTACAGGAGACTAAACCAGACCTTTTATTTTTAAGTGAAACTGTCATTGGACAGGCTATTTCCCTAGAAGAGTTCGCAATTAAAGGATACTCTAACTTAACTTCTAACTCTGACCCCCAAGATCGCCATGGGCATGGAATTTGTGCCTATATAATGGATAACTTCCCATGTCGTAGGGACATCTCCCGGGAAGATCCTAACTTACCCTATATGTGCTTCCGGGTTGCTTTAACTCACACTACGGCATTTATATTTACTCTCTATCGCCCCCATAACAGCGGAATTACTATCTTTCAAAGCATATCTAAGAAAATTGACCAAGTCTTATCTGCTTATCCTTCAGCTAACATTCACGTATGTGGTGACTTAAATGTTCACAACGTCGAATGGTTGACCCACTCTAACAAGACCGATGATGAGGGAAGGTTCTGTCATGATTTCTCCATTGCCTATGACCTCACTCAGATTGTTCAGGAACCCACCCGTGTGCCCGACAATGATGGCCAGTATGCGAGCCTACTAGAACTTTTTCTCACAACTTGCCCTGAACTATGTTCAGTTTCTGTTCTGTCGCCTCTTGGCTCTTCCGACCACTCTGTTGTATCAATCAAGATAAAAATTAAATGTAATAAGTCCCCAGACGTACCTCTCCATCGTACAGTATATCGATACACTAAGGCTGACTGGGATAGCTTCCGTACATTTATATCTGATCCACCTCTGCATTCCATGTTTAAAAAGGATGTGTCCTCTATAGTATTAGACCTGACGGAATGGTTAATTGTAGGTATTGACCGTTTCATACCCTCGAAAAAGTTTCAGCAAAAACCTAACAGCCAGCCATGGTTCTCTCCAGAATGTGCTGCTGCCATTGCGCACAGAAATCACTTTTTCCACTGTTTCCAACGTAATAGATGTATGAAAACTAAAGCCGCTTTCAGGACTGCCAGCAACCATTGTAAGACAGTAATAAAGAATGCAAAAGAGTTGTATGCTCTATCTGTTAAGTCCAAAGTAGCTGAGCAGCGGCTTGGTTCCCACCAGTTTTGGCAAATAGCAAACAGAATCCTGAACAGAAGCGTGTGCTCCATCCCAACTATTATCAATGGACCTGAGGTAAGCTCGTCAGCATCAGACAAAGCCAAACTCTTTGTCAAGAACTTCGCAGCTAATTCTACCCTTTGCGATCAAGGCTGCCAACCCCCAATATTTCCTCCTGTATCAGAAAACACGCTATGTGATATACGTATATCTGTACGTGATGTTGCCAAGCTAATCAAAAACCTTGATTCCAGTACAGCAACTGGCCCTGACGGTATTCCAATTATAGTACTCAAAAAACTTCAACCTGAACTCCCTGGAAAATTTCATCAGTATGCCCTGTATTTAAGAATTCAGGTGATCGCTCATCCCCCTCTCAGTACAGGCCAATAAGTCTCCTGTGCGTCATGAGTAAGTTGTTGGAATCTGTATTAAATACGGAAGTAATCAACCATCTCAACAAAAATAACCTTCTTAGTGACACTCAATATGGTTTCCGTTCTGCTAGATATACAGCAGATGTGCTTACAGTTATATCTCATAGGATTAGCAAATCTCTCGACGGAGGCAACCTTTCTAGGGCAATTGCTCTTGACATATCTAAGGCCTTTGATAGGGTATGTCATAAAGGTTTACTTCATAAGATCTCTAGCTATGGTATTGCTGGAAATGTCTTCTCAATTATTAAATCATTTCTTTCTGATAGGTTCATAAGAGTAGTAGTTGAGGGGCAAAAAACAGAAGCTCACAGTATTAATGCCGGTTTCCCTCAGGGGTCCATCCTGGGCCCAACTCTTTTCCTGATCTACATTAATGATCTTCCAAATCACATCCTTACATCATTTGTAGACATCTATGCTGACGACACTACCATTTATGGTAGCACATCTAAGACAGTAAACGACTAATTCTCTCCAGTTCTCTCTCCTCTTATCTTGAGCACGTAGTACAATGGGGTAAAGAAAGGCTGGTTACTTTTAATGCATCTAAAACCAAGCTTCTCTCTTTACATCATCAACATTCTGATCCACATCTGGCATCAATTGAAATGAATGGCTCTCGTCTTCAGGAGGCCTCAAGTTTTGACAAACTTCTTGGCTTGACCATTACTCCTGATCTTAAATGGAACACGTACATCAAATCTGTTGCCAAGGCCGCTGGAAAAATGGTGGGATCTTTCTATCGATCCAGTAAATATCTCACTGCTGATGCTATTCTCTATCTATATAAGAGCCAGGTACGTCCAAGGATGGAATACTGTTGCCACACCTGGGCAGGAGCTGCTAGAAAGGACTTGGCCTGCCTTGATAGAGTTCAAAATAGACTTCGTAGCCTCGTAGGAGATGTCCTTTTCTCTTCCTTACAATCTTTATCTCACAGAAGAGATGTTGCGAGTTTGTCTCTGATGTATCGTTATTTTCATGGAAAGTGTTCGAATGAGCTTCAATCTATGGTCCCCCCTCGCCAAACTTTCACAAGAAACACTCGTCTAGCTGTAAACACTATCAAAAATTCCCCCCACTCTTTATCTGTGCCTAAACCTAAACGTAGATTCCATGAACAAAGCTTTTTTCTTAGAACTGCACGCCTGTGGAATTGTCTTCCGTTTTCCTGCTTTCCGGCTGACTACAATATGGTTGTCTTCAAGTCTAACGTAAATAAGTTCTTGATGTGCCGTTCCATATAAGTTATCAACTTTACCAAATTTTCATTACTAATGATTACTATAATGTCCAATTTCTACTGTACACTCTTTAACCCTTATCCTTGAGTGGCCTCTTGGCCTTGATAATGTGGTGATGCCTATGTAAAAAAAAAACCCACATATAAGACCGTGGTCAATGTAGGGGAAGCCCTTCATACAAATTGTCACTATCCAGCTCCCCGGGGAGTAGGGGAGCTGCTCCCCATTTCCCCTTTACTCCTCACATTAAAAATTGGCCTTGTGCCTAATTTGCTCGGACGGCGAGCTAATAAATACCCTTTTCTTGGCCTTCTGGCCAAGATCAAAGTGTACTATCTGTTCCGGAAGATACTTCAAGCAAAGACCATATGTGCCTAATTTGCCTTGTCTTTTATGTTTTTGCCCGCCTGTATGTTTTTGTCGTATAACACTGTCAATTTTCCGTTTGATGTTATCATGGATGCTTCATGTTCCAGATGTTCGATGGCCTCTCTAGTTGCATCTCTCCGAAGATCTTCCAATATAACTATCTATATACTTTGTTGTGGCGAGTAGTGTAATGACCATCGGCTAGAAAAAACTTGCACCCAAACATTAGGTGGCTTGGGCTTTCAACAGCGGAGTGACAGAATCTGCATTGGTCGTTTTTTCTTGTAGACCAGCCATTTCTTAAATCCATTTGTAAGTAAGCCTTGGTCTTGTGCAGCTATAATTAATCGTTCTTCATCAAATAGATATTTGTCACTTTTAAGCCATTGTAGTGAAGCCTCCTTGTCAATGTAGTTCTGGTTCAGTTTTTCATTAGTGTGGCCAATATTGTGTTTTCTTAATGCAAATAGCGAAATATCACGGTGAATCTTATTGGAATAAGTGTATAAATAAATTTTTAAAAATCGTTATTCATATAGCTGCGAAACGTTATCCTCGACATTTATAATTGTTGTTTCACAACATTTCGGCCAAGTATTCATCTGGCATTCGTCTGGTGGTAAACGGCGACGGTGTAAGAATGATGAATCCCGTAATTGAATCATCAGCTGTTACAGCGCTCTATAGATGTTGTCGTCTCGCCAGATTATTGGTCAAATGATATTGAGGGAGTAGTTGGCCGAAACTGCGTGAAACAATCACAATGAAAAGGGAGGACAATCATCCGGATTTAAACGAACAACTAAAAAAATAGAAATAACAATAAATAACGCACATTACTGAGAGAGTGGAAGAGTGTGTGTGAGAGAGAGAGAGAGAGAGAGATAGGGGAGCGAGTAATGACGGGAATGATTTAAGGAAGAAGAAATTTTAGATAGGTTTGTATAAGTTTAGTCTCGAGTTTCTGTGACTGAATTAATATAATAGCAAAGACAATGACTTAATATGATATCGGTAAAGTCCCAAAAATGCGAAAGTAATGTAGATGATTTAGAAAAAAAATCGAAACCGATGGATATGTAAATAAATGGCGTAATGTTTATAAGTGTAAGTGTCGAACGAAATAAACGAATAGGGAGAGAGTGTAGAAGAGTGAGAAAAAGAGGTGCTGAGAAAGTAATGACGGGAGTGAGTGAAGAAACAGTTTTACTTAGTTTTGTATACGTTTAATCTCGAATTTCCGTGATTGAATAAATGTAATAGCAAAAGCAATAACGTAATATAGTATCGGTCGTATCGAAATGCAGAGGTAATGTAGATAATTTAGGAGTACAAATCAGAAACGGATTGGGTATGTAAATAAATGGCGACATGTATATAAGTGTCGAACCGTGCGTTTAAATGTGGAAGATGCGAATATCAGAATATGAGAATGTCTTCGGGAAGGAAGAAAAAATTATCTACAAATAAGAAAATATAAATGTTATTGTATGTGTATGTGTCAAATAACCAGTTAAGAGCGGCATAAACCTAGCAGAGTATGAATATGTAGAAATGGTGCCGGTGTCTAGTCGGAGCGGTGGGAGCACATAATAGGAAGAGAAATATAGGAATTACTTAGTCTAAAGTTTGTGAAGTAGTGATCGTGTTACTCCTCGAAAATAACGTAAGATTTTTATGTTACACCTAAATCTGTATATAATGTCGTTATAAAGTTACATAAGATAGTGGCTAATAGGTTAGACTTAATAAATGTGCGTGTGTATATTTTCTTGCAACGGTATTTTTGTCCAAAGGGAATTTCTGCAATCAAATTATATATATATATATATATATATATATATATATATTGCGGAAATTCCATATATATATGTCACCAACCAATACACACACACACACACATATATATATATATATATATATATATATATATGTGTGTGTGTGTGTGTGTGTGTGTGTGTGTGTGTGTGTGTGTGTGTGTCTGTGTGTATATTGGTTGGCGTCATATATATATGTGCATATATAACTATGAATATAACTATCATATATATATATATATATATATATATATATATATATATATATATATATTTGCTTCAGAATAAAGTTATCCAAAAAATCAGCTGGTATAAAAACCCGTGATTATAGGTTTTTACCATGCAATTTGGATGTGAAATTCAATACCCTTTTCATTAACTTCCCGTATTCTGTGATATTTAAATGCTTAAGAACCTTTTAATTCTGATTTTCCATATCTTAATGGTTTTAGAAAATAAGAAGAACAGATGGTAGACAACCAAATCCTATAGGAGGAGATATAAAATTTCAAATTTAACCATTTGACGTCATAAATTTTAAATTTATTGAAATACTAAAATTATATATATATGTGTGTCAAATGGCCTATTGATGCGTCAAGTGTGGGGTACTGTGTGCTTGTCACCTTCCTCTTCCAGTCCCTACCGCTGGCTAGCCTAGGCAAAAAAGAAGCAGAGTGCGTAAGTCTTCCCTGGCAGTACATAGCCTCTCCATAGGAAAGCTCCATGTAGTGCCTCCCCGCGGCGACACATGTAAATTGAGTATTTTGCGGACTCAAGCAGAACTACAGGAGACTCGGAGGTGGTCTGCCCCCAGACATGCGGCACGCCAGGCCCATCGTTGTATGGACAAGCCCTGATGCCCATGAACAGGCCCCCAGCTATGGGTAAATAGTACCACTGCCTTGTGGTTATTCGTATGTTCGATAAAGGCTAAGGGAGTAAACCCTAACAGAAAATCTGGAGTGTAGCCCCACAGGCAGACAAGTGCTGTACTCAGCCTTGCTCTGGTAGCTACTGCAGTCAACCTGGTGCCGGACGTACTGGTACTTCCATTCCTCTGGGCAACACCAGCAAGACCGAGAGGGGGATTCTGACGATTGGGCAACCCAGTCTCTTCACAGATCTGCCCTGGCCAGCGCCCTGGAGAGAAAACTTCAGCTATGCATCTGTATAGAACTAAACAGGGGAGCGACAGTTTCCGGTTATAAGCCTACAGCTCAATTGGCGTACAGCTGGGCGCCAGGGGTCGGTCCTAACGGTGGGAGAAGTTATTTAATTTAATTGGACAGCTACCGCCCGCCACAAAGCTGAGCAGCCCTCAGTCAGTAAGGTGCTATCCCGCCACTGGCCACCTACCCCACTGGGTGCGTAGGGTATAGGATGATTCCAACAAGTAGCCAGTAACCATTGAACCAAACACAACCAAAAGAAACACAAAGAATCCAACACTCAGGCTAGGGTGCTGGAATGTTCGTACTATGACGACTGGCCTATCTACCGACATACGCAACATCTCCGATATACGAAAAACTGCCATCATCAACAACGAGCTATCGAGACTCAAATTAGACATCGCTGCACTCCAAGAAACACGCTTAGCTGACACCGGATGCCTAAAGGAATCGGACTATACCTTCTTCTGGCAAGGAAAACAGGAAGAGGAAGTCCGGGAACACGGTGTTGGTTTCGCAGTCAGAAACTCACTGCTTCAGAACGTACAACTCTCTGATTCAGCTACTGAGCGCCTAATCTCACTACGACTGAACACCACAGATGGAACAATTAATCTATTATGTGTGTACGCCCCAACACTCGCAGCGCCTTACGACATCAAGGAACACTTCTACACACAGCTGGATAGCACCATCAAGGCATTTCCCAAAATGAAGACCTGATTATACTTGGGGACTTTAATGCACGTGTGGGTGGCGACAACGATGCATGGCCGAGCTGCCTTGGTAACTTTGGAATGGGCAAATGCAATGGTAACGGTCAGCGCCTTCTAGAACTCTGTGCCTACCATGACCTCTGCATTACCAACACATTCTTTGCTGCCAGACCGCATCACAGAGTGTCTTGGAGACATCCCAGATCAGGGCGTTGGCACCAGCTCGATCTAATCATTACTAGACGAAGGTACCTCAAACATTTTCTGATGTCTAGAGCCTACCACAGTGCTGATTGTGATACAGATCATTCCCTAATATGCAGCAGAGTCAAACTTCAACCCAAAGGTTTCTACCACACTAAACAGGAGGGTGTTGCCCGTATTGATGTTAGCAAGACCACATACTCAGATCGCAATGCGAAATTCAACGAGATGTTAACCTCCACCTTCAAAGGAGATAACACCCGGACTGCATCTGAACAGTGGAAAACACTGAAAAATGCCATCCACTCTACAGCTCTCAAAGTCTTTGGGAGGAGGACAGGTAGCAAGCGCAATGACTGGTATGATGCCAACTCTGCTACCCTCAACCCTCTGATTGAGGCAAAGCGTTTGTCCTTGCTCTCATACAAGGCCAACCCATCTCCTACATCGCTGGCTGCACTGAGGCTTTCCAAAAGGGCAGTTCAAAAGGCTGTAAGAGAAGCTGCAAACAACTACTGGATGGAGCTCTCCAAGTCTATCCAGCATGCAGCTGATACAGGAAATATAAAAAATATGTATAACGGGATCAGGAGAGCTACAGGACCCATAATTAACAAAACTGCTTCACTGAAGTCTAAATAGGGTGAACCCATACTAGACAAAGTTAAACAGCTAGACAGATGGGTTGAACACTACTCCGAGCTTTACTCCAGGGAAAACATGGTACATCAGTCCGCCCTGGATGCCATTGATCGTCTACCACTGATGCATGAGCTCGATGAGGAGCCTTCCATAGAAGAACTATCCTGGGCAATAGACAGACTGCCATCAGGAAAAGCCTCAGGAAAGGACTATATTCCAGCTGAGGTCTTAAAAAGTGGAAAGGCTAGCCTGCTTGAGCCCCTCCATAGTCTTCTGATACAGTGTTGGAGAGAAGGCTCAGTGCCTCAGGGCATGAGAGACGCAAATATCATCACTCTCTACAAACACAAAGGGGACCGCGGTGACTGCAACAACTACCGCGGTATCTCACTGTTGGGTTTCGTTGGCAAGCTATTCGCACGTATAGTATTACTGCGACTAAACGTTCTTGCCGACCGAATCTACCCAGAATCTCAATGCGGTTTTCGTTCAGAGAGATCAACAATCGATATGATCTCCTCCCTACGCCAACTGCAAGAGAAGTGCAGAGAGCAAAACCAGCCTGTATGTTGCCTTCATAGACCTGTCCAAGCCATTCGATCTCGTGAGCAGAGATGGACTATTCAAAATTCTCCCACTGATCGGATGCCCACCAAAACCCCTCAGCATCATAAGATCCTTTCATGATGGCATCAGGAGCACTGTGCAATTTAACGGTGGCATGTCTGCTGAGTTCGGGGTGAGGATTGGTGTCAAACAGGGTTGTGTGTTGGTCCCAACACTCTTCGGCATCTTCTTCTCCCTACTCCTGAAGCATGCTTTCAAGAACACAACGGATGGTATCTGCTTGCACTTCAGGTCAGATGGTGGTCTCTTCAACATCGCCAGACTCCGCTCCAGGACAAAGACCAGGACAGTTCGGATAAGAGACATGCTGTTTGCCGATGATGCAGCTATAGCATCGCATCAGGAAAATGGTCTTCAAAGACTGATGGACAGGTTTGCTAATGCTTGCAGCCTGTTCGGTCTCACCATCAGTCAGAAGAAAACTCAAGTCATGGGACAAGCAACCGCCTCCCCACCCAGCATCACAATCCAAGGCACACCACTAGAGGTCGTACGCCAGTTTCAATATCTAGGCTCCACTACTTCAGACACCCTCTCATTGGACGTGGAGCTAAACAAAAGGATTGGAAAGGCATCAACAACCCTCTCTAAACTAACTAAAAGAGTCTGGGAAAACAGGCACCTTACCACGTCCAGTAAGATGACCGTCTACAGAGCGTGCATCCTCAGTGTTCTACTGTATGGGAGTGAATCCTGGACTACATACTCAACACAAGAGAGGAAACTCCAGGTCTTCCATATGAGGTGTATACGTAGGATACTTGGTATCACATGGCAGGACAGAGTGAGTAATACTGATGTTTTGCAGAGAGCGGGCATCCCATCCATTTACTCCCTACTGCGTGAGCGACGTCTTCGCTGGCTGGGCCATGTGCGCAGGATGGATGATGGGCGCATCCCTAAAGACCTTCTCTATGGCGAGCTTGCCTCAGGCTAAAGAAAGAGGGGGCGACCCCACCTTCGCTACAGGGATGTCTGCAAGCGTGACATGAAGGCTCTCTCGGTGGACAGGAATACATGGGAAGCCTCTGCAGCTGACAGAACCTCCTGGAGGAAAATGATACGCCAGGGGATTATCATCAGCGAGAGGACCCTCCATGTTGAAAATGCTGCAAAGAGAGCTAGGAGAAGAGCGAGTGTACAGGCGGAACTGCCGGACGAAGCGGCAAATTGCATAACAACCTTCGTATGTCAAGGCTGTGGCAGACTATGCAAATCAAGAATTGGTTTCTACAGTCACACAAAAGGATGCAAACAGGCAACATCTTAATACGGCGCTGATCCATAGTCGTTTCGACTGACGGATGCCACACACACACACACACACACACACACACACACCCCCCCCCCACACACACACATATATATATATATATATATATATATATGTCAACATCCCTCCTATTTTTATAATGGAGAAGTCCCTTGTGTTTGTTCTGCTCAAAAATAAATATATATATTTTTATATTCAATTATACATAACAAAACTTAGAAATCATTTGGATCTTAAAATTTAGCATGCAAAAAGACGACATTTTTAATTGTGTTCAAATGTTAAAACAGATATATGTGTACAGAGAAGAGACATAAAAGAAATGGAAGGTATTTTAACCTTAAAAAGGGGTGGGTATGTGAAAAAGAAGCCATTTCTTAAATTTAATTATGCAGTTTTATAAAAAGAAAAGAAAAACGCATACATATAAATAAATATACATAGAAATAAACATGCATGCAATATGTACCCGTTTAAAGAGTTTTTTGCTTTGCTTTGTTTTGTTTGTTTTTTTTGCTTTTTTTTGTTTTTTAATTAAAACAATGCAAAAAATAGGACATTTTTGAAAAATAAGAAATAAAACTAATGTGCACAAAAATAAATAAAAGTCAATTGTAATTTCTGCGCGCCTTAAAATAAGCACGCAAAAAGTATTTTGTCGAAAAGGAAAATTACAAAGAACAGGTTTTTAAAAAGTAACGTTTTTTTTTATTTCAGCAAAAGTATTAGTTACGCATTAGTAGGTTAAAATGTTAATACAAATAAAATGGATACAGTTTAACGTCTTGCCCAGGATTAATATTTTTTTGATATATAGAAATACATACATGGTCGTGAAAAAAAAACTATTCAGTCGAAACCCCCAACAAGTTTTGAGAAAAAACGCTTTAACTTTATTCTTGTTGCGTGTTTCATGAATACATCAGCGATATTTTGTTCTGATGATATGTAATTCAAAATAATCGATTCCGTTTTCACCTCGTTTTTTATGAAATGATATTTTATATCTATATGCTTTGATCTTTGGTTGATTATTGTGTTATGTGCTAAGACTATATTGGCTTGATTATCACAATTAATTACAACGAGGCTTTTAGTTAATTCTGGCTCTAAAATAGTCTTTAGGATATTTTTTAAGTAGAGTGCTTCCTGGGTCGTGTGTGGGATCGCGATAAATTCTGCTTCACACGTAGAAAGAAATACAATCTGTTGCTTTTTAGATTTCCATGAAAGAATAGGCCAATTTTCTGAGAGCCTGAAATAATATCCAGATATACTTTTTTGATCTTCGTGGTTTCCCCAATCTGAATCCGAAAAACCTTCTAATTTTAGGGGATTTCTTGATTTTCTAAATACTAACTTCTGTTCTTTAGTTCATTTTAAATAACACAGGACTTGTTTAGCTCTGTTTAAATCCTTCATTGTCGGTCGTGATAATTTTTGTGACAGTTCTGTTACTGTATAGCATATGTCGGGTCTGGTCGCAGTCATTAAGTATACAAGACTACCTATAATGTTGCGGTATTGCTTATCATTGACACCGTCTATGTTTGTTCAGGATTCCCAACCCTAAGTAAACCAAGATGGCCTTGAGGTTAGCTACGTTGATTGGCCGATGGTTGAGGGATGCCGCTCGTAAATTTCGAGTTGCACGCGACCTTCAACGCCTCGGAGTGGATATATGTTGTTTACAGGCAACTCACTTTATTTCAAGTGATTATCAGGGTGTGTTCCTTAGAGACTTTCAGCTCTACTCAGCATATTTTGATAATCACGCAAGGTAGGGGGGTCATGATGCGTTGTGTGACCCTATTTATGCAGATCCGGAGGGAAGATTGCTCGTTCTGGATGTTACTGTAAAGGACGTGGCATTTCGTTTTATTGGGGGTTATGCGCCCAATAACCGTCCTGAGCTAGTTTCCTTTTTTCGGCGAATCGAACCTTTCATGAATTCGTCTCGTCGGTTAGTTTTAGCAGGAGACTGGAACGCGGTCCTGGATCCCGAGTTATATTGCGGGGTTAATACCACAAGTGATACTAACCAGAACCGGGATGCTAAGGCGTTTCGAGACTTTATTGACAAGTTTGGTCTTGTCGATAAATTTCGAAACGAAAAACCCGGGGATTTAGCATGGACTTAGACAGGTAGACGCGGCTCCGATCCGGTGCAACTTTCGAGTGACATCGATCGGTTCTTAGTTAGGAGAGTCGACCTAGGGCTTTTAGACTGTCCAAGTTTTTATAATATAGTTTATTCGGACCATAGGCTTGTCCGCGTTCGAGTAAACTTAGATAGTGTTAAACCTAGGATGGCTAGTTATTGGAAGTACAACACGTCGTTGTTCGATGTGAAGGACTTCCGGGAACAGCTTCTACTAATAATACAGAGAAAATTGACGAGGGCTATTATCGGGAATAAGTGGTGAGGTAATCTAAAAAAGTCATTAGGTCCTTCGCTGCTGATTTTAGTCGCCGGCTCAACCTTAGTTCTAGAGCAGCGAAAGCGGCATTGATTGATTAGAAAGGGCGGAGGAGGGGGATAGTGCTAGTTATACTATAGTTAAAGCTGAACTGGACTCCTTGAATAACAGGGAGGACCAGGGATTACTAGTTAGGGCTAGATTAAAAAGAGCGCCAAAGGATGCAACAAATATGGCCGCGTCACTGCGTGCGGAGGAGTTTCAACGTTCTGCTGATCGACACATCGCCAGTTTCACATTGCGGAACGGAAGAACCGTAACTTCGAATGACGGAATTTTGAAGGGTTTTCGAACTAATTTCAGGAACTTTTCACCAAGGAGCCCGGTCTGACTATTGAACTGTTTGACACCTATTTAGCCGACTTTTCACGCCTTGAGGCGACCGAAACGGCTTGGTGTGAAGGTAGCATAAAAGAGGAGGAAATCCTTGAGGCCTTGAAACAGGTCGGGCTAGACAGGACCCATGGGATTGATGGTCTGCCCTACGAGGTGTATTTAAGGCTGTCGCCCATTTTTATTCTTTTGCTGGCCGTACTTTTTAACTCCTGATTTAGGAACGGGTGCATACCTCAGTACTTTACTAGGGGAACCATTAAATTGCTACGCAAATATAAAAATGGAGGGGATGGGGTAGGTAATTTCCGGCCCTTGGCAATGTTAAACACAGAGTTAAAGATTTTGGCCAAGATCTTAGCAAATCGTCTGCAGATTGACTCACACCGTCTAATAAGTCTCGAACAGACTTGTTCTGTTAAGGGCCAGATGATTCAAGATAATTTGCACACGATACGCTTGATCGTCGAAGAAGTCGAACAGAAGCCGCGCTGATCAATTTAGATCAGTCCAAAGCATTCGACTGAGTAGACCATCGTTACCTAGGGGCTGTTCTTCGCTCGGCTGGGTTTGATCCCCAGTTTCGCTCTTGGATTCGACTCTTGTATGCCAACCTCGGTGCTATGGTGGAAGTGAATGGGGTGAGGTCGAAACCCTTCACTTTACCAAGATCTATCCGTCAAGGTTGTTCGTTATCCCCAATGTTATATGTGCTGGCGCTTGAGCCTTATTTGCTCAAGATTCGGGTGAATCCAGTCCTTCGCGTGATTACTTTGCCAGGTGGCTCTACTCCAGTAAAGTATACCGCCTATGCCGACGACGTGACCGTGCTTGTAATGAGCAGTGCCGAGATTAGAGTCGTCGACATAGAAACAAGTCGGTATGCCAAGGTCACAGGGGCCATGATTAACTACATTAAGTCTATTGGCTTACGTATCGGTACCTGGAGGGGTATGCTTCTTCAGAGACCCTTTGTTTGGACTGATGGGCCATGCAAGCTACTCGGCGTCTCGTTTGGTCCCGACCTCCAGCTGAAGAAAAAATTGGTCGGAGGTATTGGAAGCGGTCAAGGTTGCATCTCATTTGTTGGCCTTGAGAAACCTGTCTTTGAAGGATCGGGCGGAGGTATGCAATTCTCATATCTACCCCCTGATCCTATACCGTCTACCAGTACTTCCACTCCCGGAGGCCACACTAGTTGATCTGGTGCGTGCTCTTTTCGCGTTCTTATGGCGCGGAAAGCAAGCCAAAGTTACCCGTGAGGTCTGTTACCTGCATCCGTCTGAAGGCGGTCTGGATATGCCTAGTGCGGAAATACGTAGACACACTCTTAGGCTGATATAGCTGGATAGAATGTGTACACCTAGTGAGGGAAACGGTGTCTTCTGGATGGAAGACACTAAGAAAGCCTTTCAGGCTTTGGAGAGTGTGCATTCGGCTGAGGGGGAGGCACACAAGTTGCCCCGAAACGAGTGCCCTTTCTATCACGAGTGTCGGCAGGCCTTGAAATTTATTCTAAGGGTGAAAGAAAGCCTCTCTGACACGCAACTGTTGTCTTGCAATGCGCTATATCGAACCTTAGTGAGGGGATCCGTTCGAGACGAAAAGATTGAGGAGTTCGGTTTTACGAAGGAGGAGCGCCGCTTAATATAGCCTTGGGCGCCTGGGTGGAGCTGCTTCGATAATTACGAGGCATCACTCGCCTGGCTGGTAATTCGAAATGCCCTCTGGGTCGGCAAAAGACTACGCAGCAAGTTTTACGGAGAAACCTAACTGTGTCCGATGCGGAGATTGGGAGGAAGACCTTGATCATGCTTTCTTCCACTATGCCATCGTTCGACCGTTCTGTGAGTTAGTTGAAGGCTTGGTTCGCATACTGAGCGGGCAGTTTTTTTGTGCTGGATTCGGTTTCCCCGTGCTGCAACTGGGCACCGACCATGAAGAAAGAAGAACGCTACGTTTTTCTGTGTTTGCTAGCAGTTATGAGAGGCGTGATTTGGATGACACGACAGAAGGAGGTTTACGGAGATGAGACCTTCACTGCTCCCCAGCTCATTCTCATTTTCAAATATCAGCTGAAAATACGAATTAAGCTGGAGAAGGTGAAACTCGCTCCGCCAAATTTCAACGACAGGTGGGTGAAAGTTTCGCTGCTTGTGTAGATTGAATGGAGCTAATCTTGAGTTCTATTTTTGAGTTTGCTTACGTTTCAAGGATTTTGGGTGACCTGAACAAACATAGACATGCATCGGACCACCTAGAATAGGCTAGTTAGGCAGTTTTGTTCGATTTTTAACTTAGCTAGGGTATGTACGTTGTCATCGTCCCCCCTTTTTAGTTGGTCCCGGTTCCATCACCCCCCGTTTTTTCTCCCTTCTTTTGGTTCGATAATCCCCACTCCCGGCCCCATTAGTTGACGGATAGACTGTTTTGTCAGTGATGTAGGCCATTTTTGTGGTGTTTTCAATAAAGTTAGTTTTCGAGGAACCTACATCTTTTCGACTGACAAAACTTTCTACTTGTCACAATTATTAGTTAGGGGGTTCCTTTTACTAACCACTTTTTTTCATCTGTAAATATCTCATTCGTTATTGTAAATAAGATTGTTATCCCCCCCACATCATGTATTTATTTGTATTTTCGTGTTTTAAGTAGGATGTCCACAGAGTTATTTCTGGTATTTTGGTGAAAGAGTCTAGTAAAGTTAACGTTATGTTAGATAGGTCAACATTAACCCCCACCCCCCTTTTTCAGCCTTGTGCCACATTTTTATATTGTGAATTTTTATTTTTGCAAATAAAATAAATATTTACCCTATTATGAATCTCTCATGATGGGATGTGTCTTCTAGCGGCTTCGGTTGCAGGGAGACAGGGTAGAAGTACTCGTCAATGATTCTTCGCTTGACACTCAGCCCGACAGGTGAGAGGCCAGGAACCGGCCCAGCACCTGTCGGAATGAGGTACGCCGCCTGCGTAATACCTAGGAGGTCCACCCTCCCAGGCCTTGCCACTGGGCTTTCCGGTGGAGTAAGTTTATAGCTTACTGCCTGAGGCGCCCCTACAGGGGAATGCCGACGGGGTTACTCAGCAAATTTTTACAATTGCAGGAAGGCCCTCCTTTAGGGGAGCCTGCTGGTTTCACACTTTCTGGCCTTGTGCCACATTTTGCTGAGGTGGGTAGCAAATAAATCTCTACCCTATTATGAGTCAAAAATATTGCAACATCTCAGAAATAGCCTTATTGTAAAATGATGTAAAAAAAAGCAAAGGAAAGTAAACATGCAAAGAATTAGATTAGGTTTGTTCTTTAGCAATCTTAATCCAGAAAAAAGTTAAGGACTATTATTAAAACAAAATTAAAGAAAATGGCTTTCAAATTGTAAACTGTTTCAGCTATTTCCGAAACTTACTCGGGGGTTTAATCAAATTATTGAAGTCTTCATGGCATTGATTCATTACAAGTTTCCTTAAGCGTGAAATACAAAAAAAAGAAGCTATGATTCATAACTTAACCGTGATACACAAAAACAGACTAATATGGAGATTCTCAGACGTTTTTTTCTACAAGGGAGGCACTACCTAACACCACAAAGACCACTCGAGAATATAAAGGTAAATGAGCGTATGGTAGTCACAGGGGCAACAGCGCATTAATAGTTAGTGTTGGAAATGGGATAGAATTGGATTATTTAGGGGGCGGATCAGAAGAACTCATTTACATTGGACTTGAAGACAAGTATATTGTGTCAAAAGAGCACGCAGAGCAGTGTTGCACAAATGTGCAGTACTAGGAACGAAGCGTTGTTCATGGAATTTGCATTTAGGTACAAAAAGAGAGTGGAAGAAACTGATTGTCGTTTAAGCAAGACGAGTGTTTCTGTGAATGTAGATTGGAATTAAGAAGTTTTTGCCATGAAATCCATAGAGCAAAGACAGGCTTGCAACGTCTCTTCTCTAAAAAAGAAGGTCCACGGAAGAAAAAATAGGATATTACTTACTAGGTTTCGAAGCCGGTTTTGAACTTTGTGAATGCAAAAAAGGATTCTCCGAGCATTCCCGCCCATATATGGTAACAACTCCATTTTAGGACGTTTATGGCTCTTACACAGGTAGAGCATTATGTCGGGAGTTAGATACATTCTGGAGCGGTAAAAAGATGCAACCACTTTGCAACCGAGGATGTTGGCAACTATTTCAGGTTAGGAGTAAAAGTCACACCCAGAAGTGTTTCAAAACGGCGACCTTCATTTAGACGTATCTTAATAGGATACATAAATTTAAATCTAGTGTTTACTGAGGGTAATTATATTTAAATTCAAACCGCACCGACCGCTTGACTGACTCGACAGAAAACGTGTCAGAGATAAGTAAATATATTATAACGAATACCTTGAAGCCATAGCGGTCTAATAATTTCAGCTGCAATGAGTTATCCCTATAATATTAACGTAAAAAGAAACATGCCTTTAAATTAAAAACAAAAAAAGGATTCGCGTAGCGCATGAATGAGATATATTAAAACGTCCGCAATTCGTGTCTTACTTATATTGAACGTTAAATAAGTAAAATGAAAAATATTTCCTTCGGAAAAGCAAAGCGTAAAAAATAATGGTATTAAAATAACAACGCAGAAAAGCGGCCATGTTTTGATGTCGATTTATAATGGAGTCAAACGTGGGCATACAACCAACGAATTTCCGGAGATCCGATGGACAAAAGATTCTGCTTTAAAAAATATCAACGCAATTTCCTCCTGGAAAATGGATTTTTTTTATTTAATCTTCCTCCTTTTTTAAACTATCTTGATATATACTTGTAAAGAATTTACAGTGTAGGGGATTAACTTTTTTGTTGGACAAAGGAAAGAAAATAAGCTTTCATTTTTAAATGTTTGTTATCTATCTTAGAATTTTGTAATCTTTATAAAAAAATCTTCATATTTTTTTCCTTTTTTCACCGGCAAAAACTACTTCTTGTTTTAATGCGTTAGCCTTGTCAATGTTTCTTAGGTTTTACGACAAAAATATACATTTTCCTCTCAAATTATTTCATAGGGCATGTTTTACCGATATGTGCAGGTGCATAATTGGCCTAATACATGTATCCCGATACTATGGAATTGGAAATAGGAACTACTGTGTACATCTAAACAAAAATATCTGTCAGAAAACTATGAAATTCTCAACATTAATGATTATAACGAACTTAATTCATCTAATTCTGTACTAAGAAAGTTGATATTATTTATCTTTTGTGATTAATAACCAAAAGGAAAAAAATACGAGGCCAAAAAAACAAATGAAACTTTTTAATCACTTTGCCTGTTACATATGTAAATTCACGGTTTTTGAAACTTTCCTAATTGTAATAACAACAATAACGTCTTTATTTAATATTTTCACAAATTCAAAGTATGTAAAAATGTTAATGCATCCTTTAGTCAACGTATTTAGTGTATTTATTAATACCTAGCGCGTGGAATTGGTGCTCGGTTTTGCCCGGGGGTAAAATACTCTTAAATATGATATTTTAATTTGTCCAGATTTCATATATATTATTATAGAGTCATGATTTCAAAAGTAAAAAAAAAAAAAATATTTGAGTGCCATAAGCTAGAATCGAAACAGAAACTGTAGCATTCAATGCTGGTGACGTTACGACTCTATCTACTTGACACGCATATAAACCGGTCAAAAATTGAAAATTAAAAATAAATTAAGATTAACGTACAAAATGTTTAAGAAGTTTTTAAAATTTTACCCCCTTTTTACCCCTTTCAAACAATTTTACTGGCCAAAGACCCATAAAAGAACGACCCGTAAAATATCCAATCAGTTGAGGCCACTAGCGCCACTCTGTGACTTTTAGTTTCGGTGGAAATAGAGGTTGAAAATATGGAGACGGACAGACGGACAGACGGACCGAAAGGCAGACATATAGCCGTTTATATATTAGATAAGGAAAGTAAAACACAAAATACAAAACAAAACAAAAAATTAAAAATACCGCAGTAATATAACACTAAACTAGTAATCTATATAAGTTGGAAATTGCGCATTTCTGAGTAAATGCAGTAACACACAATAAACATACGTATAAACACACACACACATATATATTTATATATATACATACATATGTATATAAGTAGATATGTAAAACACACACATATACGTATACACTCAGCCACGTTCACCATTCTATTAGAAATAAAAATGTGATTCAGAACAAATGGTAAATAAGTGTAAATTTCACGGATTTGAGTAAACTAATATAAAATACATGAGAATACGTTTACATTTATTCAAAAGCATTTATTTAAAAAATTGTATTCTAAATACAATTAATAGTTCTTAATTTATTTTTCAAAACGTGTATAACGAAACCATATTAATATACATGACATTTTACAATGTTATTGAACTTCTTAAATATCGAGACACAAACATACTCCTTAATTCATTTTTGTCAGACACGATATCGACTTTTCTCGTCTATTTATGGCAATATACTTGTGAATTCATTACGGGTCTTAATACGGTGCAGAAAGTGATGCAGCGATAGTTGAAAGAGTGTACACATAGTGTTAAAGCACAATGCTTTACATAATGTCCATTTGAAAAGAGGAATAGAAAATTATATTAGAAACTCCCAAATAAATTTATTTGTCAGGAAATTACGTCACGAATATGGAGTCCAAAATGAGACGTGTTGAAGACGGGAGAAATCTGTATTCAGTCGCATTTTTGCGGCACTCCGTCTTTGTTCGCCTTTCTTAGGCGCAGGTCAAAGGATCGCAGGTAATGTGTTAATGAATAAGGCATCTACTAGTATGATACTACTGATCAAAGGTGTTATCGTTTTTTATCAAAGACGACATTTCAGCTGCTACATCACCTCCATGGTTATGTTTACAATTATACAATGAACCAACTTCTTAACTGTTGTTTGTGTTGTAAGTAAAATAACAGTCAATCGGTGGAGATCAAAGAATCAACTGTATTATGCTATACCTCGACTGTTATAAAAAATGAATACAAAAGTCATCCAAAACATAAAAACATAAAAACAATTATAAAGCATGCTGAAAACTGTATATTGATTAGATTATAGCTGGTGATATAGAAATATTTATGATCGATATTTTAGCTGAGACTATATTACATGTTACCTATATGAAATTTTGAAATTCCGTGCAGTTACCCGAGTCCACAAAAATATTTTTGAGTTGAAAAAGCTTGGGGATTACACGCGCCAAAATGTTGTGAAAATAGCACTTAATATGCGAACATTAGTCCCCAAATCCAAAGAATACAAACAGATTTTCACATGTTCTGTTCTCGTTTCGTGAAAATGAAATCCTTTTGAAACTTTTGCCACAATCAAAGTTGCCCCTTTTTCAGGAATTTTATTTTTCGCATAATAAAACTTGACTTTGAGTAAAACTCTGTCCTCGTGAAGAATCAAGTAAACATGAACTAAATTGATCGGAATTAACTGTCACCGGAAGTCGAACATAAAACGTGTGTGTGTATTCAAATAATACATGGTTTTCTATGTCCAAATATGCGTATGCGTAGTTTTTAGATAAATATTTTTCCCACGCAGGCATAATGTTCGTAGCATACATTTATTCACATGTTGCATGGTGATTTTTTGTAATGTAACTGTCTTTAATACAACTCATAGCATAGAATTTATTTCTGTAATTAAAAAAAAAATCATCTTTAATATTTATTTTAAACTTTTAAACCAGTCTTCTAAAAGATGTGACCTAGAATGCATAACATTCGACCTCCGTTGGTGCGTTGCATTAGTATTGATATTCCTTTTTCTAAGAAGGATTGCGAATATTCGGGACACCTACGCAGTTAACATTACTGTTATTCGATAATATAGCTGTCCACTATTGGAACGCCACTTTTCAAGTTAATGAGTAATTCACATTTAAAGAGATTCTAGCAAGCCAAAATACATTAAAAGAAATTTCAAAAAAATGGATGCTTATAATTTAGCAATCAATGAAGATAAGCGACGCCACATCTCGACTGTAAAACCAAGAATTAATAAAAGTAAAAACTAAAAATAAAAGCTATATTTGGACGGTTAGGAGATTTTGCGCAAAGTAAGATTTTATGGGAAGAAAGAAATGAAAATATCGAACAGCGGATTTATACATATTACTTTAGCGAATGTATATATATATATATATATATATATATATATATATATATATATATATATATATATATAGGTTTAATAAATTTGTTGAGAAACACGTTAGCAAGAGTTAAACACATATTTATTATTAGCAAAAGAAAAATAAAATAGAGGTGAAATCCTTAATCCACGGAGTTTCAAAGAAACACGTTCCTTCTCTTTAAAGGGGAGGAGTTAGCAAAATGCATTATAAAATTTTGCTTTTAAAGTATTTAATGAAAATCAGTGTGAAATGGGTCATGCTAGCGTGAAAATGAAATGTAAAACAATGAAACAGATGGGGTGATGTAAAAAGAAAAAATGGTCTTATGTGAGAGGGTGTTCCCATGATTGGTGAGTCCAAAACCGGTGAATCCAAGACAGTGGTAGAAGTAAAACATCCATGTTCATTGTAATCCGAGTGCATGTTGCTGGAGTTTATAAAGGGTAAAAAAAAATAAGTAACTGTGTTAATACGCACTGATGAAAAAGTCCAGTCTGTGAGATTAACTAAAAAGAAAGCAATTTGAAGAATAAGTAGAGGAAGCACACAATGGATCTAGTTCATTCAAGGATGAGGGAGGGTATTGGTCTAAGGTCAAGACAGTTTTACGCTGTGGAGTTAGAGAGGTTTATGATCAGGTTGTCATAACAACCTTTCGTTGTAAAATTAGTAATTAAGGAAATGAGGGACGAGGTTGATACACTTTGATGGGATTATGAGCAGAGTTAACGAGGATGAAGCAAAAGTATTAAAAACAGTTTTATTTTTAAAAGAATTTGGGGCTGTAAGCTTATTGCGAGAAAGAAGATTAGAGGGTCTTATTGAGATTTTTAGTGGATTGTGGCGATTGAGTAAAAATAAAGGGGGGTGAGAGGGAGAAGCGGGCGGCTGGCGCTTACAGACTGTCATAGTGTAACAAATAGAAAGAAAAGAAGAAATCAAATGAATTATTCTCGAACCCCCATACAACTGTATATATACGTATGCATATATATATATATATATATATATATATATATATATATATATATATATATATATATATATATATACATAAAATATTATTAGGCACAACCACCATTAATCTGGTACACATCTTTATATTAACTTAGATAACAGATAGATGTGATATATTTCCTCTTACGTAACCGAAAATTACGAGTTTTGATATATGATTTTTAAATGTAAGAGTGAGTAATATGTGCTATATTAAGTTTAATTTAGTTTTATGAATGAACAAACTTAATTTCATTCGTCGAGGATGAATATTCCTCGTGTATTATACAGAAAATTGTTTATTGAAATTCAATCATTCATTAGATGTAATCGTACAAACTCCATTCCCTAACACCAACATTAAAATAATGAATAAATACACGGGTAAATAAGTAAATAAACAAATAAGAAAACAAATAAACTAATAAATCCGCACCCAATCAACCCTTTTCTCCGCACAGTCGAACTTCACCCTATGACCCGTTCACAAAAAAAGCCTTCTTTTGCTGAAAATTGATTTTCGTTTCTCATTAAGAATTCCGCTTCTGAAAATAAGAGTTTGTTGCCGGAGGAGGTCTCTAGTTACTAAATACTAGAAAACTGAAACATCCTCATGACTGTGTAGCAACAAATTACTGCTTATGTAAAGACAAATTGAATATATATATATATATATATATATATATATATATATACATATATATACATTAATAGCGCAGTTAATATTCTGTTTATTATACAAATATTATTGGTACATACATGTTTCAGTGGAGTTCCAATTTACAAGGACCCACCTCATCAGACCAAGGAAGGAAACCTTTTCTCCTTGGTCTGCGAGGTGTGTCATTGCAAATTGGGACACCACTACAACATGTATGCACATATGTAACCAATGATATTTGTATTATAAACAGGCTATATAACTGCTCTGTCCCGCATTGAACACTCAATAATAAAGCGGGTTTCATTGAATTTATATATATATATATATATATATATATATATATGTATGTATGTGTTTGTGTGTATGTATGTGTGTATGTGTGCGCGTGTGTATACGATCTTAAAGTAATGCCCCATGTTTTTATTCCACCCGGATCGATCAGGGGAGATTTGCAAATGGGATTATTATGATAAGTGAACTTATGCATTCATGACCTGAAAGATGTATTTCTCTGCTGCTAATATTAGCGACATGAGACTCGAAAAAAGCATTACCTTTCATAGAAGTGCATTACAAACAGAGGTGCATCATTGAATGTAGGGCAAAATTGCATTGGCTATGTAGAAAAATAAATGCTGGTTTTAATGACACTATTCCCATCTTCGTAAATCTTAAATTTTTTTAATCCGAAATCCCATGCATAGCCATTTTAATCACTGACAAAATGGCATTCAGATTAATGATGACTATGTAGAGAAAGAAATTCTGGGAAACAAAATGTACCACTGGCATCACTTCTGTCTTCGTAGCTATTTAAATCGTTGAGTCAAAAATATTGTAGTCTGCAACAGATAGCTGCATTGTCGTCTACAATTCATAACTGTAGTTAGAGGAAGCGAGTTTATAATCGCAATATCCAAATGCAATCAGCAGCAGAGTGCCAGGTTCATTGCGTTAACAAAACTTATATATACATATGTGTTCACACAAATAACCTAACTATATATATATATATATAAATATATATATATATATATATATATATATATATATATATATATATATATATCTGTCCATAATATATATCTGTCCATAATATATATATATATATATATATATATATATATATATATATATATATATATAAAGCTGAATGTGTGTGTGTCGGGTCACGAATAGGCTCGTATATGGTTGACTATTTTAAAATACTGATTATATATAATGATAGAAGATGTATCGAGACACAGGAATGGGTATGTTTGATCTGGCAGAACGGTGATTCATTAAAATTGTGGGGTCTGCGTACGCGCCTGGTCCATAAAGTTAGGAAATAAAAAATTTTGAAATAAAAAAAAAAACGTTTACAAGTGTTTTTGATATAGATGTACATAATAATACTTTTATAAGTATCTTTTAATTTAAATAGGGATGGTATAATAAAATTGTGGGGTCTGCGTTCGCAGCTGGCCTCCATAAAATGGAAATAGGCACACACTTTAATAAAGACTTTTCATTTCTGTTTGCGTAAGTATACTTTGATAATTATGTTTCAGTTTGAAGAAATTTTGTATAATAAAATTATGGGGTGTTTGTTCGCACCTGACCTCCATAGAATGGAAATATGTAACAAAGTATAACAAGGTTTTTTAATATAGATCCACGTAATATTGTGATAAGTGTTTCAGTGTAAACAGGTATGGTATAATAAATTATGGGGCTTATCTATTTTAGTTTTACTTTAATCATATTTTGCTTTGGTCTTGATACCTCCAAATTCAACCCAAATTTACAACCCTTCCTTTTCATAACCTATCATACTTTCATAAATCAGAGTCCATTTCTGTAGGCTGTTTTTGAACCCAGTCAACGACGGGTACTTTTGCTTGTATATGTATAAGAAAAGGAATGGACACACGGTCGGTCTACAGAGTTATATACTTATTAAGATGGAATTTTCGTGCATTTATTCTTAATTTTATTTTCCTGCTTTCTATAAAAATGTTCCATTCCAGTGACAAGGAAAAGTCCAAGACGACTGCGAACGATAAGCGGAGAGCACATACAACATTGTTCTTTACAAATGGGACCCATTTAAATATTGACCATATTAAAATATTCTTAACTTCGTTGATGTGTGACACTTACGTCACCAGCGTGTCGTCTAGTGGTGGAACGCTCCCCGATCGTTGGTCTTCGTGTCTTTTGATGAGAATGTCAGCGGCCAGTACCTGAAAGAGACTCGTCGAGCGTTTCTGCAATCATGCCAAACATTTGATATTTGTTTTTTTTTTGTTTTTTTTGTGATTCAAAATCCCTTGTCATTCATAAAAGTTACAATCGTCGTTTCGTATTTCACTATTAAGTTAGGGACTGGCCGTTTGTTAACTGCAAAGTTCTTTCGTTTTCGATAAAAAACTAAACGGCTAAGTGGCAGGGTCAATCGATGAGGCAGTCAGCTTTTTCGCTCGTTCGAGCCCAGGGGAACAGATGCCTCTCTGTGTCTGTCAGTCTCACTGTGTCTTGCGCTCAAAACTCGCTGCTTATATTGTGGGGGCGGGAGCTATATCTTCTTTTTCTCTAATTTGGCCCTTTAGCCAATCAGGATGCCGGAACCGCTGTCACTCAAATCTTCACCAGGCGGCCTATGCCCCCCAAAAAGGGGCTGTTTCTTCTTCTTCTGTTGGCAATCAAGTAGAATATCTCAGCCGGCGTGTGCCTAATGGAATTTGACGGGCCATTAAAACCAGAATGGTCTCGTTCAATTAACTTTGAGGGATCATAAAATCAACCAAATCCAATTCCACAAAGGCCACGTGTCTTTTCAATAGAGGCCACTTACCCACCAGGGAGAAGCCAACAATGGTCGCTTTGTAAATTGGAATTTCATTGGTACGCTTCCTTCCACTCACGTATGTCACTGACTATCATGGTCAATTAGCGTTTACAGCTTTCTTGGCCAAAAGAAGTATCCCTCGCACATACCATTCTGGCACTATCTACCTTTTTTCCTTTTTATTTTTTCTCTTTTGTTTACAACTGTTTTTTTTCTATGCCTGTCGTCCGCCCCCCCCCTCTTTTCTCAGTCGCCTTCTACCTCTCTCAGTGTCTATCCCATTGGGTGCATTTAGCTTGCAGTTTACTACACCTTCGAGCCTGTCTTATTCTGCCTCCATTTAGCTTGCAGTTTACTGCACCTTCGAGTCTCTCTCATTCTGCTTCCCTCCCCCACGACCTGTCTTTTACATCGTAAAATACTTAACTCTCTCAGGTGAATTGTTTCTCAGATGGCTGAATTGCCAACTGCACTGACCGATTTAATGAGAGAGAAAGAAAACACATTCGTAAATCGTGGGCCAGCCCCTCTTTTTTAGGACATTTTAATCGCATGCCAAAAGTAATAACGTCTCTAGGAATTTAAATGTTTGGTTTCGTAGTAAGAAATCAACAAAAACAAAAAAAGAACAAAAATACAAAACAAAACAAAACAAAAAAACAAGCGGAACGAAAGGAAAAAAGTCTCTTGTTTGTTAGGTGGGTATGGGTAGGTGTGTTCCCTCTTCTTTTGTTTCAGTTTGTCTTTGGTCTACAGGTGTAAGATGGAAGTGTCATGCAACTTTTCCTTTTTGTGTGTGTGTGTGGTGTCCTCTCTCCCTCACTGATTTTCCTGCTACTTTCTTACAATTTTAAGAGTCATTTTGTGCGGCATCTTAACTGACTCGTTCTCCGTTCTTCCCACCGCGTCTGTCACAACCGGGGCTGCATCAACTGGCGCCCTTCTTTCGCTCGGCTGCCCGGCCGTCTGTGTTCTAGTGGTGCGCACCCCCCTCCGAAGCCTTTCTCAGGCTCACAGTTCTATTCCCCTCTTGGGCTCTGTTCACCTACAGGACATAGTTCTCTGAGCCTCTGCTCTTCAGACAGCGTGACACCCCCCCCAGTGCAACGTAGCACTGCAGTGTCTGTCTAACGTGGTCCGCAGGCAACCTTAAACTATGCAGTAGCTCAACCTGTATTTTCAATAATACGTCTCTCAACCTTCCCGGGGCCACTATGCTGGGGTGATAGGTTTCCCGATGACAACACACCTAACTGCGTAGATACACGTTCCGAGATTAACATCAGCGACTGTCCCGCCGGCCACAGCCAACAATTTAAAATATGTCTACACCAGATAGCCCAGTTCTTACAGTCTTGTCATTATGACGTCAATTATATTGGTCACTTCTCTTCTAAATATCTGCACCTGGAAAAATAATCCTCTCAACGCGGTCACCTCCACCCTGTTGACATTTGGCACAGACTCACTATTTTCGCCAGCGGTGCCAGCACTTTCGGATCCTTCTCTATCGTTTCTAATTTCTCCGCTGAGGAGATTTCTCATCCTTAGTTATCTCCTCGCTTGCTCGGTCCAACCACCTGTCACTGGACCAACTTGGCTTTCTAATCGTGGATCCAACTCTGCTGCACTGCAATATCACCACCCCTGCTCAGGCTGCCACATCCCTCCTCGATGGATGGCCCTATTGAAATCCAATCCTATCCACTCTGCAACGACCGAAGTTAGCGAAACGAAAACGGAGTAAATGTGGTACTCTGGTGGCTGCAAAGACCCGAACCAAGCATGTCGTGATCAAGTCGCATCTCCACAGCGATTCACCTATCTCTGAGTGCTTCGAGGTCAGGCCACTTCACTGTCACGCAATCAAAATTCGAATTGCCCTTAGTACGATCGGTTTCGAATCCGACTGAGGTGTAAACATTTTTTTTTTCAAAAAACCAATTCAACTCTCGGAAATTTATATCTCCATTTTTTTTTCTCGCTGCATACAGAAAACACGCCTCTGCACAGTTTAATTCTCACAACAGCGTTCAACATCGCTACATAAAAATACAGCCGATTTCGAGCTAAAATATTTCGTCACGAACTGCTCATTTACTTAAGCCTCCTCTCAAAAGTGCCGATAACATCACGTGGTTCTCTCTACAGTCCAAAACTGCTTCCCCGCGATTTAATTATTACAGTTTTCTCTTCAACTGGGAAAATCTCAGGCCAAGCCCTGTTTTTTCGACAGTTTAAATTCCTCCAAGACACCCTCGCTCAATACGCGACTTTCTCGTGCTAAATTACTCTCTCCGTTTGCCAATTTAATCACTGCGAGATACTTCTAAATTACTTATAGCTCTTTTTTGCTATTTAAGGCGCCCCCACCCTGAAGCTTTCCGTTTTAGTCCCTAGCTACCTCCAAGGTCAGTCCGCGACACAATCTGCCAACAGTGCGAACACATGGGGGCCCTCCATGCATCCACAGAGAAAACAATTGCACCACATTTCAACCAGGAGATGTCGCTCCAAGCTCCCGTCTCTGTCCTACTAACCCCCACTGGTCCTTGGTGGAAGGACGTCACACTACTCCTGGGACAGGGAGTCCCTTGCTCCCCTCAACGGCAGCCTCGGTTCACCTCTCCCCATTTGCTGGAGCCAGGAGATAGGTATTGGACACTCTTCATCCCATTCGCTCGACTCCTCAGCTAACTCTGCGGTCAACTGCCATTCAACTCTCTTTTCTTCACGAGCCGCGGCTACTCTTCGTGGCCTCCTATAGCTGGTGGAGTGGAACCCTGCAATTTCTCGTTCCAACCTTCCGTCCGTCTCTATATTTCTAGACTCTATAGAGGTCGTCTCTCTTGTCTTAAACCGTCGCTCAGTGTCGTCCCTATAGTCGTCAGGAACTCTGTCCTCATCTCGCGTTTGACTACTCCCGGGATTCTTTATCTTTTTACCCGTCTCCTTCATCCAAACTTGGTCACCCTGCCTTAACTGTCTAGTAAACACTGCCTTTTTTCTTCTTGACATTCTTAGTCCTATTCGTCCTATCGGCCGTCGCCTTGGGAACCGTCCCTGATTCTCGGACTACTGGATCTGTAAGAGTTACCCCCTCCTTATTTAACTTATACCTCGCTACCCGGTTGACTTGGGACAATTTTCCTCCCTGTTCCTTGGTGCTATCCACCTTGCCCATACAGGACCCGACCGTTCTTGGGGGAAGATTCCTGTTGCTGTCAGCTTACACAGGAAGAGGGACAGACCTCGTGTCACCTAGTGGTATCTTCACCCCTCTCACCGTTAGCGTGTCTGGATTAAAACTCAGAGTGGCTCCCCTCGCTCGGAGTCACTCCTCTCCCAGAATCATTTCGTTGCATATCCCGGATACCACATACAGGGGGAAATTCTCTTTCTTTCCGGCCGCTCATACGGGTAGCCATACCTTCCCTGCCACTGACATCCAGCTACCGTCGACCTGACTGAGCTCCACATCCGACGGGTACAGCCTTCTCCTCCCTGCTACCGTCCGATAGACGTCCACGTCTATTAAGGATATTAGCGCTCCGGTGTCAACCAGAGCCTTCACCTGCGTCGCTCCTATCATCACATTACAGTTGAGTTCTCCCTTTTTGGTGAGCGGAGGGAACACCTGGGCTCTCCTCTTCCCTGTTTCAGGGTTCTCTCCTGGTACCTCGCTCCCGTGAGCATCGCAACTTGTGACAGCGGTTTCTTTCCAACCCTACCTGTCTGCCCTACCTCTCTTTCTCTACAGGTTCGCCGAGGGGGGTGGGGTTTGGTTCTGATTCATTCTCTCCAGAGGATCTTTCGCCCCCGAGTGGCTTTTCCTCCGGTCAGGACAGTCCCTCCTAATATGTCTCAGGTCTCCACATCGCCAGCACCTGTGGGAATGGTGCCTGTAGGAGAACCGGTCAATTTTGCCTTTTCTCTGACACGCGTTTAGTTCGGTCTTTACGATGCCCACTCTGACTCTCCCATTTTGGCGGGGTGTCTTCTCGTAGACAGTGAGGCACACACTTGACCGATGTCCCTCACTCTTACAGGTCCAGCATATAGCTCTGTTCCTGCCTTGGGTGCGATCATAGGACCTATATCGGGGGTCCCCTGTCCCTTATCTGGGTTCTGTTTTTATTCCCCAATACCCCATGACTCTGGCCCTTGACCTGGTCTCTGGACAATCTCTGCCTTCCGCCTCTTCACTTCCACTTCGGGACCTTCCTTCCATTATCCGTGCTTGCAACCAAGCATAGTTTTTCGCCACCCTGCGCGACTCTTCTAGAGTGTCTGGGCAACTCTTTAGCACCTATATCTTGGTCGCTTCGTCCCGCAATGCATCCACCATCGTGTCAACTAGCATTGTTTGGGTTGTGGGCATCTCGCGGTGTTCGGACACTGGATACGCCAGGACCGCCAATTCCTGCATGCGGTCTACCAGTCCATCCACGTCCTCCTACTCGGCCATCTCTATTCGAAACAGCTCGCGCACCGCCTGCACCGTGGTCATTTCGCCGGCGAATTTCCTCTTCACCTGATCGCGAAAATCAGACCAGGCTATGCTTGGGTTACTTTCCAAGCAATTGCATATATATTCCGAGGCAACCCCGGTTGCCCCGTCGCAGGCCAGCAGCACCATTTCCCTTTCTGTCAAACCATAGACTAATCTTCTCTTTTCTATGATCGCCAACCACTCCTTTACTCCTCTCGGGTCTCCCCCATATGTGGGTATGCTAACCCCCCACAGTGGCCGCTCCATGGTCATCTGCAGATAAACAGTCTGCCCTAAGCCCTCCCCCATCGATTGACCCGCCCCAAATCCCCCCTGAGAATGCATTGCTTTATTATATATTTTTTTCACCATTCTTTCTACTCCTCGCCCCTACAAGATTGAACAACACCCAACACAAAACACAGACAGCCGCTGAAACTGAGTAAAGCATACAAAAGAGGGGACCAGCAAAAAAATTTGGACTTACCCGGTCTGTTGCACCTGAGTTCTTCTGCAACTGGCGGATGACTAAGTAACTGTTCAAACTGTATATATAGTTGACTAGAGTTCGTCGTCTGGCTTCAATCGTGGCGTTTTTTTTTTCTTTTTTCAAGATGTGCTTTGGTTTCGAATTAACTTTCTCTTTCTCTTTTTCTTTTTTTTCAATTTAAGCTTTCTCTCTTTTTCTCCCTTCTTGTTTTATTCGTTGTTTTCCTTGGGTTCATTTTAACATTTTTTTTCAGCGGTCTCGCGTATTCAGAAAACACGGGAGAAAGAATTATGCCCGTGGTTATTCGGTAGCACGTCGCTTCTTTTTTATTTTTGACGTGTTTTCCTGTGTTAGCGGCTCCAGAAATGTGACACTTACGTCACCCGCGTGTCGTCTAGTGGTGGAATGCTCCTCGATCGTTGGTCTTCGTGTCTTTTGATGAGAATGTCAGCGGCCAGTACCTGAAAGAGACTCGTCGAGCGTTTCTGCAATCATGCCAAACAAATTAAAAAAGACAAGTCGATATTTTATTTTTTTTTTGTGATTCAAAATCCCTTGTTATTCATAAAAGGTTACAATCGTCGTTTCGTATTTCACTATTAAGTTAGGGACTGGCCGTTTGTTAACTGCAAAGTTCTTTCGTTTTCGATAAAAACTAAACGGCTAAGCGGCAGGGTCAATCGGTGAGGCAGTCGGCTTTTTCGCTCGTTCGAGCCCAGGGGAACAGATGCCTCTCTGTGTCTGTCAGTCTCAGTGTGTCTTGCGCTCAAAACTCGCTGCTTATATTGTGAGGGCGGGAGCTATATCTTCTTCTTTTTCTCTCATTTGACCCTTTAGCCAATCAGGATGCCGGAAACGCTGTTACTCAAATCTTCACCAGGCGGCCTATGCCCCCCAAAAAGGGTCTGTTTCTTCTTCTTCTGTTGGCAATCAAGTAGAATATCTCAGCCGGCGTGTGCCTAATGGAATTTGACGGGCCATTAAAACCAGAATGGTCTCGTTCAATTAACTTTGAGGGATCATAAAATCAACCAAATCCAATTCCAAAACGGCCACGTGTCTTACCCACCAGGGAGAAGCCAACAATGGTTGCTTTGTAAATTGGAATTTCATTGGTACGCTTCCTTCCACTCACGTATGTCACTGACTATCATGGTCAATTAGCGTTTACAGCTTCTTGGCCAAAAGAAGTATCCCTCGCACATACCATTCTGGCACTATCTACCTTTTTCCTTTTTATTTTTTCTCTTTTGTTTACAACTGTTTTTTTCTATGCCTGTCGTCCGCCCCCTCTCTTTTCTCGGTCGCCTGCTACCTCTCTCAGTGTCTATCCCATTGGGTGCATTTAGCTTGCAGTTTACTGCACCTTCGAGCCTGTCTCATTCTGCCTCCATTTAGCTTGCAGTTTACTGCATCTTTGAGTCTGTCTCAATGTAACGGGACCCGCTCTGTCAAATGCGACTATGTCGTATAAATGAATTTTACTCATATAGATAAGAAATATTTTCAACTGTCATACAATATCGCGAATTTCACAGAAATTAATATATAAATGTTCAATAAAACGAACTTCATCCTGATTTTGCAGTGCATAACAATATACGTGTATGCTTTCAACTAATATTCTTCAAAAATCAGATTGTTTAAAATAATTTTAGAAAAAAGCCGTTTTTATAAAACTCTTCAAGAAGCCGCTATCCTATGTAATTTATTCGTGTCGTATATTTAAAACTTCATTGCAACGAAATATATAGTAAGATGGTACATGTATTCATATAAATTTGATTTATTATCAGTTCTGTTTTTGAAGAGCAATTATTACTTTTCATATATCTTCTACTCATCCATTATATTAAAAAAAACTCAAATCATCTTGCTTGAGCGCGGAACTCGTTTATCCTGTCTAATGCTTCCGGTTTGAAACATTCTGCACATGCAAACGTAAATAAAAACAAGGCCATGGAAGCTTATTTTTAACCGACATTTTTTGCGTTCAAAATATGCAAATCACGTTTGCTTTTTTTACATCGGCATTTAACGAGTTTTGTTTGTATTTTTCATTGCAAGTTGGAATCATTTCAAACAAAAACAAAACAAGTGTTTACGATTAAATGTTTTTAATATATTCTGTAATTTACAGTTTGAAGACTTTAAAATTACTAAATGCAGCTTGCCCATCCATTTAAACTTTGTTAATAAAATAAACTTAACTCCAAACACATAATAACTTCTTAGTCTTTTATAAATATCTTTTTTAAAAATTGGGTAGCGTCACAAAGAAAAAAAATCGGGCAAGACTGAAAATTTAATAGCAAAATACTTTCGATCCCTACATCACATAAACGAAGTATAACCTCATCTAATCACAATTATGTGATTATACACACGATGTTTAAACAATAATATCGGTATTTCAGAAGTTAACAGTTTAAAATAAGCTGAATTATTGTTCAAAAATAAACAATACAAACCATAATTTAAAAAAATAGTAAACACTTTTTAAAATCTTTTTTAAACAATATATTCAGAACCTTTTATTTTAAACAATAAAATTTAAACTTTTCATGATTTTACATATTATACACGTTTTTAATTAAACATTTTAAACAATATGAATTAATGTTTTATAATTTTAAAAAATATACACTTTTTTACATTTTAGACAATATAAACAGATTTTTAAAGCAAATATTGTTCACGAATGCTTTTCATTATACGAAGAAACATTTCCCCCAAAGACATGTATGCTTTTAGCGACCCAAATTTATAAAACCATCTATTTCGATTGTATTTTCATTCCAAGTTTAAATCGTTTCCAAACAAAAAAAATCATATGTTTTTCTAATGTAAAAAAAAAAAAAATGAAACAAAATTAAAAAAAAACTACTTGATTAATTTACTTATTAAAAATATATTTGGTATTTTTACGATCTAACCCTGCGTAAATTACTTTCTAAAAAGAAATAATAATCTACTTTTTTTTAGCTAATAAATTTCATCGGCCGTTAAAGATAATATAAAAGATGGAATTAAAAAAAAATCTAAAAATTAAATATTTTAGAGGAAGGGTTCACTTTTCTACATACATTTAATGTAAAATGAGCACCCACTTCTTGGGCACGTAGCGGTAAACGAAATATGCAGTCGTTAGTATTTTTCTAGTTTAGTAGAGGAGGGAGAAGGGAAAAAAGAGAACGGATTGGGTAGGATGGGTTCATATATTCCAAACATTTTTAAAGTACATACAAAAACTTCAAAACGTGTGTAGGGACGTTTTTTTTTTAAAGATTAGCTGTGAAAAGGTCTCACCGTTAAATATTATTTAATTAATTATTATTTCTCGATATTTTTGTACAACCCTCTTATATAAAGTTTTTTTTTCATTTTATCTAAGCGCAATGATGTTAAGACTTTTATAATTCAATGGATTCCGTATTGTTTTTACTGGCTGCGATGTTTGTTTAACGCGCGTGCATTCAATTGTTGTGCGTTTACACATTAAGTAACTATAGTCACTTGCACATTTCTACATTAATTCTGTGTACTCACTATTCCATAAAATATACTGACGCAACGGGTGACGGGTTGTCTAGATATAATATAAAACAAAAATCGTCTTGATTAGGCGTTGAAACTGCCCATCTGGTTTACAGCTTCCGGTTTTAAAAATTCTGCGCATGCGTAAACAAATAGAAACAAAGCCACGAATGTCTTCTGTTGTCAACTCGCAAATTTATTGATTGTGTTCTTGCATCAGCAATGAGATATCTGCTGGAGCGGTAGAAAGCCCTCACCATTTTCCATTTACTTCTGCATTTGATTTGACGCACGTGTTCCATTTCAGGTCAGAAGTAAAGGTCAAGCCCAGAAGCTTATCGAAAGCTAGAACATCCCGAAGACGAGAGCCATTCATTTTAGTGGATTTCAAATGGGGATCAGAGGTCTGATTGTGTAAGATAGAAGCACGGTTTTAGATGCACTAAAATTAACTTGTCACCTCTTTCCACATTCTACCACGCCTTCGAGACAAGGGAGAGACAATCAGAGAGAATTTAGTAATTTACAGGCTTTGATGTGCTGCTTAAGAATGTAGTGTCGTCAACATAAATGTTTACATATTATCTTAGGATTTGATTTGGCATATCATTGATGTATATCAGGAACTCTAAGGGACTCAAGCATCAATACTGTGAGCTTCTGATTTCTGCCCATTAACCACCTCTATTATAAACCTATCAGAAGGAAATAATTTGATTCAGACATTTCCAGCTATACTGTAGCGGGAGATCTTGTGAAATAGACGTTTATATCATACCCCATCAAAGGATCAATTGCCCTAAAAAAGAAGAGATTCGCTAATCCTATGAGATATAATCGCTAGCACATCTGGTGTAGATGTAGCAGAACGGAAATCATATTGCCTATTACGAAGAAGGTTATTTTTGCTGAGTTGTTTGACTACTTCTCTATTTAACACAGATTCAAGCAACTTACTCATGACGCATAAGTAACTTATTAGTCTGTACTTAGAGGGAGATGAACTCACCTGAATTCTTAAATACAAGGTATACTGATGAGATTTTTAAGGATGTTGGGAAGCAATTCTTCTTAAGAAAACGCTTCAACAGCTTTATAAGTATAAGAGCTAGGTCTTGAAGCTTTTTCTGCATTATAATTGGAATGCTGTCAAACCAGTTGCTTTACTGGAATCAAGGTTCTTGATTAGCTTAGCATCATCACTCACAGATATTTGCATATCCCATAGCGTGTTTTCTAATACAGGATGAAATACGGGGTGTGGGTTACGGGCTTGGTTGCATAGGGTAGAATTAGGTGCAACTTTATTGGCACAGAGTTTGGCTTTGTCTATTGTTGACAAAATTACCTCACGTCCATTGATGATAGTTGGGATAGAGCACACGCTTCTGTTCAGGACTCTGTTTGCTATTTGTCAAAACTGAGGGGAACCAAGCCGCTGCTCAGTTACTTTGGATTTAACCGACTGAGCATACACCTCTCTCGCGTCCTTTATTAGTCCTTTACAGTGGTTGCTGGCAGTCTTTAAAGCGGCTTTAATCTCAGTACATCTGTTACGTTGGAAGCAAAGGAAAAAGTGTTTTCTGTGCGCGATGACAGCAGCACATTCCGGAATACGGTTTTATTATCTCCCTTAAATATAGCGTGGGGATTTCCTGCTATAATTAAACATGGACGCATCTGTGTAGCTTAATATTGATATATATATATATATATATATATTTCCATATCCTCTCTCTCTCCTTCTCTCTCTCTCTCTCTCTCTCTCTCTCTCTATATATATATATATATATATATATATATATATAATCTGTAAAATATTGATAATTCATAGGGTTTCTGATTAGAAACAACCATGGCCTTACATAATGCTATGCGTCTATTTTTATAAATAACTTATCTTACAGATAGTTGGGTTTTATCAATTGTTGAATTACAAAATTACAAAATTTGTTTAATTGTTTCCCCTTAAATTAACAGTACAGATAAATATTTTATTTAAACAGAGTCTGTTATGAACTGAAATTTCAAAATAACTTTTATTTAAGTGTTTCCCTAGTTTTGTCATATGATGGATGATAACGATTGTAAAATCATACACATCTGTCGGTGACTTTAGCGCCGAAAACCTAACACCTCTCAACGCAATCACCACCTGTCAATGCAAGAAACCACAGACCAACGGTAAAAGTACGTCTGTAAACAATTCTAGAATCCTTTTCCTCTATCCACCCAAATGATAATCATTCAATTCAATTAGAGCCCTGTATAAATAAATTGCGCGGAGGTTTCAGCGCACGGCGTGATTATTCTTTTAACAAATATCAAATAAGATGAATAAACATAAAACATAAGACAGGCATGGTAGCAGGTTCTCAAGTCTCGCGTCTTGTTCAGACATATTGTCCATTTTGATAATACAGTGGGGGAAAAAGGAAAAGCGATAGAGGAGAATATGCGCCATTTTCTTATTAGATTTGGTAAAATGGCGTCTTAAGATTCAGACGTTTGGCTTGAATGAAAAATTTCTTTTTATCTTAAAACGTTGCCGCTCAAAAGGAAAACTACTGTTTACGCTCGGAGAGGTCATGTTTATTTAATTATGAAATGTTTCTCTTGGCAAAATTAAAGATTGAAGTAGACAGACACATCGCATCGTCAATTAAAATACGTAGCACACGGCTTAAGTAAATATGAACACACAGCTGTTTCTGATATCGCATAACTTCGTAATCTATCCGTATACTGGAGAGTGCAGTAACTTTTACAATCATTGATTACTTTATTTTATACAGATTGCCTCTATCCGACGTTGGCGGGATGCAACGAAGTTATTTTACAATTTGTGTTTATTTGCACTATTTTATTATCATTACTGTTTCCACGAAGATAATTTCGAATTTATACTTATTTGCACTATTTTAATATTATTACTATCTTAAGTTATTTTTAATTTGTATTTATATGAATTATTTTATTATTATTTTATTATTATTTCAGAGATGCAGTGAAACCATTGTAGTTATTAATTTTGATTGTTAGCGTAAAACGTATACAGAAAAAAATGATCTTTAACGAGTAAATTTCCTGTTATAAGATACAAGTTATGTACTTACTGATGTACATATTATCAGATTCTTTTGTAATGTTTGTTCCCTTAATACTTAAAAAATAAACAGTAACGAAGTATGTTTTACTATTAATAACATCTTACAGCAATAACATGAACTACTCTATCGTAAATACTATTTGTGTCTGTCTTGAGAAAATCTGACAATATAACTGTATATGCTTTATTCAAAACGCTGTAAACCTTCTGAACGTATTTAATATAGAAATAATTTTAGATGCGTACAAAATATCCTTATATAACTTTATTTTTAAGATTCTAAAATGCAATCTTGAAAAACTGTAAATATTATGTGCGTCTAAAATAAATGGATCTGCTATCAGTCATTTCGAGGATATTACTTTTATAGGTAAACAAAAAATTACAATGGATGCATCTTGTCTTAAATACGTCGTTGTCTCTCTTTTCTCTAAACCATACCTAATTTTCGAATCACGCTTCCTGTTATGTAATCGCCGGGCAACGCCAGATAGGAAGCAGTTATCGGTTTATCTATTTGTCTAGTTGTCTATCTATCTAGAGGAGTAAACAATAGATTGAATCGTGGAAACCGATTTTTTTTTACACAGTGATCACCCCTTATCAAGGCCGGGAAGCCAGTCAGGGATAAGGGTTATTGCAAGTATATTACGTTAGTGTGGAGATTTGATGAAGTGTTTACTTAAGTGAGCGGTTCATTAGGAATTTGTTAACATTGGACTTGAAGACATCCAAGTTGTAGTCCGGTGGGAAGCAGGCAGACAGAACAGAGTTCCACAGGCGTGCAGTTCTAAGAAAGAATCTTTGTTCATGGAATCCGCGTTTTGATGTAGACACAGATATAGAGTGGAGGAAATTTTTCACAGTGGATTCAGCTAGACGGGTGTTTTTCGTGAAAGATTGGCGAGGGGGGACCAGAGATTGGAGCTCAAACGAGCACCTGCCATGGAAATAACGATAAAACAAAGATAGGCTCGCAACGTCTCTTCTGTGGGAGAGAGGTTGCAGGGTAGGGAAAAGGGCACCCCCCACTAAGCCACGAAGTCTATTTTGTACTCTATCAAGGCAGGATAGGCTGTTTTTAGCAGCTCCTGCCCAGACATGGCAGCAGTATTCCATCCTTGGACGTACTTGGCTTTTATATAGATAGAGAATTGCATCAGTAGTGAGATATCTTCTGGAGCGGTATAAGGATCCCACCATCTTTCCAGCGACCTTGGCAACACGTGTTCCATTTCAGATCAGGAGTAAAGGTCAAACCCAGAAGCTTGTCAAAACACGTGGCCTCACCCAGACGAGAGCCATCAATCACAATTGATGCCAGATGGGGATCAGGGCGTTGATGATATAAAGATAGGAGTTTGGTTTTAGATGCATTAAAGGTAACCAGCCACGTCTTCCCCCACTGAACCACGCTCTCGAGATCAGAGGAGAGAGAATCCAAGAGAACTTTGTCGTTTACAGCCTTTGATGTGTTACCGTAGATGATCGTGTCATCAGCATAGATGTCAACGAATGATTTAAGTATGTGTTTAGGGAGGTCATTGATGTAGATCAGGAAGAGAGTTGGGCCTAGGATTGATCCCTGAGGGACTCCAGTATTTATATTGCAGGCCTCCGATTTTTGTCCATCTACCACTACTCTTATGAGCCTATCGGAGAGAAATGATTTAATGACTGAGAAAACATTTCCAGTTATACCGTAGCTGGAAATCTTGTGAAGTAGACCCTTATGCCATAACTTATCGAAGGCCTTTGATATGTCAAGAGCAATTGCCCTAGAAAGGAAGCCTTTGTTAAGAGATTCACTAATCCTGTGGGATATAACCCTCAGCATATCTGCGGTAGATCTTGCAGAGCGGAAACCATAGTGTGTGTCACTAAGAAGGTTATTCCTGCTGAGGTGGTTGACTATTTCTCTATTTAATATGGATTACAGCAACTTACTTATAAAACACAGGAGACTTATTGGTCTGTACTGAGAGGGAGATGACTTATCACCTGAATACTTAAATACAGGGCAAACTGATGAGGTCTTCCAGGGCGTCGGAAAGCACTTCTCCTTAAGGCAGCGCTTAAATAGTTTCGTAAGTATGGGAGCAAGTTCTGGTTGAAGCTTTTTTAACACTATAATTGGGATGCCATCAGGGCCAGTTGCTTTACTGGAATCTAGGTTCTTGATTTGCTTGGCGACCTCATGCACGGATATTTGTATGTTACCTAGCTTGTTCTGTGTTATAGGAGGAAATAGGGGGAGTTGATGGCCTTCGTCGCATAGGGTAGAATTAGCTGCAAAGTTCTTTGCAAATAGTTTGGCCTTGTCTGACGCTGACGAGATGACCTCTGGTCCATTGATAAATGTTGGGATAGAACGCACACTTCTGTTTCCTATTTGTTATTTGCCAAAACTGGTGGGAACCAAGCCGCTGATCAGCTTCCTTGGATTTAACAGACTGGGCATATAGCTCTCTTGCATTTTTTATTACTCTTTTACAGTGGTTGCTGGCGTTCCTGAAAGCAGCTTTAGTCTCAGTGCATCTATTACGTTGGTAGCTATGGAAAAAGTGATTTCTGTGCGCGATAGCAGCAGCACATTCTGGGAAGAACCATGACTGGCTGTTAGGTTTTTGTTGGAATTTTTTAGATGGTATGAATTGGTCTATGCCTACAATTAACCAGTTGGTCAGATCTGATACTATAGAGGACACATCCTTTTTAAACATGGAGCGCAGAGGTAAATCAGATATGAATGTACGGAAGCTATCCCAGTCAGCCATAGAGTATCGGTATACAGTACGGTGGAGGGGTACGTCTGGGGGCTTCTTACATTTCGTTTTTATGTTAACTGATACGATGGCGTGGTCGGAGGATGCTAGAGGAGAATAAACGGAATATGAACATAGCTCAGGGGAAGTTGAGAGAAAAAGGTCTAAGAGGCTTGCATATTGACCGGGTGTATCGGGCACACGGGTGGGTTCGCGAACAATCTGAGTGAGGTCATAATTAGATTAGTTGAGCGAGATGCAGCTGCAGAAAAGGTCATGCTGTAATATTAATCCAACTCTGTGACCGATCAAGTTGCACCGGAAGGTACGCAAACAGGGAGCAGATCTGACGTATCAGAGGTTCCGGTTTAAATAAACTGAATTAATTTTAGTGAGTTCGTTCTTTGACGCTGAAGAGACAAGATAGGGTAAACAGTCTCCTCATAAACGGGCGTCGGTTTCCAAATTGAACCACACGTAAAGACCGTCATTCACTCTAGTCTGCTATGACGAAACGCCTGGGAGTGAATGAAGAAAAATATATAAAAACAACTATTCGTCCTGGGTTCCTGTTTTGTTTGCATCTTTGTTGTTACAGAACCAGCTCCACCAAGACGTTGGCGAATCCTCCCAGAAGAAACACCAGCAGGAAACTGGTATATCGTTATATACATGTTGCTATATGTTCTGACACACACGGACCCACAATAGGAGACTACACGTTCTCAGAGACAAGATGATCACTTAGAAACTAGACGATCACGGACTATTAAATAAAAGTTAAATACACAAACAGATAATTAAGTAACAAGCAGACTATTTCACAGAATATAACATTCTTTGTTTTTTTCGTGTTGAAATTTAAATTATCATTTTCTGTCATATTTAATTTGAAATATAATTATAATTACTAAACACACATAATGGAGTTATATGTTCTAAGAATACCCATTCATTTTTTTAGTTGTTTAGAATAAAGATTTGAAGCCTACATGTACTTTATTGTATTTTACTGCCCCTTCATCTGTTTTCAACAATAATATCGTCGAAAAAAGATTAAATTGTATACAGTTTTCTGAAGAAACGTATTATAAATGCGGTTTAAATTTAATTAAAATCAAAGAAACGTAATTGAGGTTTATAGGAGATTTTGTCTGAATGTGGGAACATATAATTATTTAGCACGTAGGTGATAACGTAAAGATTAGGGACCACTTCTATTTACTTTTTCCAGCACATTTATACATGTCTTCAATTTAATAAAATAAAATAGATATGAAGTTTAAAGAAGTTATGACTGAAGAAACACACAGAAGATGCGCTTAAATATTGTCTTTATCTAAATTTTACACACGAATGTACTTTTAGATTTCAAGTACATTGTCCAACCTTTCTTTCTATAGGAAACGCTCAAGCATCGCATGCATGATGCCATTAATATATTGAGATTAACACAACTCTACTTATTTCCCAGCACAGTCAGATACATTTCAAAAGTGTGATTAAATATCTGCCCGAGGAAAACTAAAATTAATTCCACAAGTTACAGTTTTTCAAAATCCAAGATAAGAACAAAAAATATCGTTTCTAAATTGTATGTCTTACAATTTTGTTCAAATATAAATTATTAAAAAAAAACAACTGAAATTCAGAAAATCTGGCTAAATTTCCGACCGAAACTGTATCTGTTGCTTATAATTAAGCGTCAATATAAATCTAAAACTTTTGAATTTACCAATGGGCGTTTGTGCTTATATTTATGCTCAATAAAACCCGCCCAAAATCTGAAATATGGGGGATATTAGTCAACTGATATTTAGAACAATTTTAAAACTTTCACAAAATCTAAGCTACATGTATCTTATTTACATAAAAATTAAATTAAACTAATTGTAGCCCACGTTATCTATTTGCCCTTGCAGCGATATCGGTCATAATAATCGGTTCATTAGTTTCGGAATGAAGCTTATTCATATAAATATATAAAAAAGCATACTAACAACTAACTTTATATGAATAGAGATATATGTTAAAACAAAATTCCTATAGGATATATACATATGAAATATTACACATGTAATTTCACATATATTAAAAATGTATAAACCTGTATAAAAAGAACAACAATATTCAACCAAAAAAGTTTATAGTAAAATCCGTAAATCAAATAGTATTTTGTAAATCCCCAGGCCTTCAATATCCAGGATCTATAGTTCTTGCCCGATATATTTTCCAGTGTGAATATTATAGTTTGGAAAGGAATTAATGAAATTTGTTTAAACTTGAACATGTAATATTGCATAAATATCGCTAAGCAAATACCATCATAGCAAATTCTTTCCCTGGATAAGAGTTGAAGGGTAAATGAAATCGGGAGAAGAGTTGGTTGAGGGTATTGATTGGGGTGTTGGTCTTAAGGTTATCTCTACAATTATATAAATGCAATTTTGTGTGTGTGTGTGAGTTCTTTCCTGATAGACTCCGAAACGGGTGAACAGATTTTCTTTAAAATTTACAAAACTTTGGGAGTGATCCTACTTAATTTTTATCTCATAATACTCCCGATAATCACCGATAATCGAAACCTCTATTTTAATTCATCCATCATCGCTAAATCAATTTTTTCTATGTCGTCACTTGACAGTAATGATAGAACAACGGGTCGTGAATATTCTACTGAGGATAATTTGTTGCCATGTTTATTTTCTTTTGCATGACGTGGTCTCTGTTGGTTCAAACCCTGCATTTCTTAATTTCTAGAGAGCAATGGAGAATAAAATATATTTTGGACTAAGTTACTGCATGGAGGTGCGCGAAGCTTCCAACCGGGCGATTTCAGAAATTTCGCTGGCAAGAAAAATATAGGTGTGTGAAATATTTGTGAATCACCATTCAATCCCGGGCAACGTCGCGTCTCTCTGCTAGTCTGGTATCAGTGACAGATTTTAAAATCTAATCTAAAATGCTAATATATATATATATATATATATATATATATATATATATATATATATATATATATATATATAGTATCGATTATTTTGCCGTAATTTGTGTTCCGATATTAAAGCAGCCAGAAAGGTATTATAAGCGGATTTTAAATATCTCGGAGAATGAGTGAAATTAATTCCACCTGAAAATATTCTTCTCAATTATTCGAAGTAATCGGGGTATTGTATAGAAATAAAACAAGAACTCCCGTTCTTTGGATGTGTCCATTCTATCTGCGCGTTTAGCACAAATAAATTAGTATTAAGATTATGAGTGAGCGATAAACGAATATGCTATTTAAAATTTGAGCGTAATAATCTTTTGTCTGATTTTGTCCTGTCTAGTACTACATTTAATCTGTTTAATTCGCGGTCAGTGAAAGAATAGTCTCTTTAAACTTAGAATATTTTATTTTTTGCCAAAATGCAGCGCGACTTCCCCCACACTTTCTTTTGAAGGAGGTTAGTTTTCACAATGTAAACAAATGTCTTTGTGTCTAAATTACCCTATACAGACTTTATGACGGGCAAAGTCTTACAAGAATATTCTTTGATATATAAAGTCAGAAGCGTCTCCTTAAACGGTGCACTTAGCGAAGAAATTGAATTGTAACAGATCAATAGAACTGCTATTAAAACGAAAGCGATTCAACAAAGCAACTAAATTGATATTTCAAAATTAGCTGTTATAATAAGGTGATAAAGGCAACTTACACATTTAAGATGGGCATATCAACACACGAAAATTAGCATTCTTAAAAAATACTGACTGCTCCTTAGTTTATATGCGTCTATTATATGTTTACGTTCTGAACTTTTATTGTATTTTATCCTTGTATCATACCTGCCGAAAATCAAGTAATCGTCAATATTATAAAAACATACGAAAGTTCACATTTATCATTGACACCATATTTATAATGTGTTGGATATTTTATGCGAGTCGTGAGTTTGAATACAAAGCTCTTTTTATACTTTCCAGACCACTATGCTAAATCAGAACAGTCAGAAAAAAGACGATGGCAATTTGACTTTATATTCGGACCAAATCACTGATCAATGGCGCGGGAAAACAGAAGCACATAAAGATCGATACTGATTGTTTAATCATACCTTTGGAGTGCATCGAAAATTTTCGTGATTACAAAGTGGCGTTATTCCGAGGAACCAGCAATTTCTTTATGTCACCCTATTAGTCGTCTAACAATATTCTTGTCCTTTAATTTCTACAGTTTAGTAATTCTGATCTCTAGTTAGGCAAGTTGACACTGACTAGGCTTTCGATTGCTGGTTAAACTACTAATCGGTTTACACGGCCAATACTTACCACTTGGATTGATATCAGAAAAATTTATCTACAAAATAAGCGGCATAAACGCAATTTCTAATACACACAGACAGGCACATGTGACGCAGCATCAAATGTATACGTTAATACTATTTTATAATGTTGCATCTCAGACCAACCTATCCACAGACGAAATCTTTTAAAAATGCATTGACGCACGCAAGAAAATAAAACAAAACTAAATGTACTTAACGTATATAAAATCAATTATATATTAGAATGATATTTGCTAAATTCGATAAAAAATACGAGACAATTTCATTACAATATACGAGTCGTGTTCGTCAAATCTGATTTGCAAATCGAAAATTTCAAATAATTTTGCCAGGGAAGCAACTAAATTGAATATTTTTTCTCTATCAAATCGATTTCAGTATAGCAGATATAAAACAGAAGTAAAAGTGTATTATAGGTGGTGCCGTATGTTTTGAACCAGCTCTCCTCTCCGTTGATGGCTCTGCATTATATTCATTTATTCAAACAATAAAAATATGTAAATTCATTTTCCTCTTAATAACGTCGCGATTCTATGCATTTTGTTTGACTGTTTGAATGCAAATGAACCACTGAAGATTATTTAATACTTAAAAAATATTTATTGTAAACTAGCTGTTTTCCTGATACAAGCACTCCTTAACGCATAATTATTATTGCATAATTGGAAATAATAAATCTCATTCTTTTATAGGGTTATTAATAATAATATCATCCATAACATAATTCGATGGGAAACTTCATAGTTATACGTACCTTATCACTATGTACACATTAAAAATAAGGTTGTAAGATCACCGTGATTAATCAGCTGCTGTTAAGATAAAAAAATTCGACCCTTATGAATGAATTGTACCAAAATTATATCGTTCTATTGACGAAAACAGTTCAGTTACAAAAATACATTTCAAAATGCGACATAAATTTTCTTTATTAGAAAAATATATTAAGCTCGCATTTATTTTTAGTGTAAGAAGATAGAGAATTGTTGTAATCTCTAATAAATAAACTACAAATGGATATATTAGTTTTAATTATTCAAATAATAATAGGGTGAATTTGAAATATTTTTTCTACATCAAGTTTGCGTCGATTTTAGTACGGCATCGAATATTATTCAAAAGCGTAATATAGGTGGCGCTACTTTATGCATCGAACCTGTTCTCCTATCCCATATATAGCTGTATATCTATATATTAATACGATACCGTCTGTGTTATTCTGAGTGACTGTCGTTTACTTGTTATGATTTTCAGTTTGTTTTAATAAATAACTTTACTAAGAATTCTTCATACCTTTTTATTTCGGTTTTGATTATAGCTGATGATACTCAAGTCATCTATCTTTTTATATATAATTTTACCACGAATTCTTTATAAGTTTTGGTTTCGGTTTCGATTATTGATGAAGGACCTCGTTATATATATATATATTACTTAAAAGTTTTTCTTTCGGTTTCAATTACAAGCTGATGCAACCACTGTTACAAGAAAGGTCTCCCTTTTCTTGTAAGAAAAACATTAGATAAGTAAAAATGAGATTAGATAGATCGAGATTCGAACCTCGTAAGCAAGGTTCAGGAATAGGGTCAGAAATAAAATTTTCGCATTGTTCAGTTTTCACATAAAGTAGTTTAGATATGTTGTTTGAAAAGGAATTTAATTATTCAATTCTTTGTATGAAAACTAAAATAAGGTCAGTTAGTAGAACAAACAATAGAATATTTAAAACATATTGAAAAATAAGTTAGGTCAAAAATAGGTTAGAAGAATTATTTGTCTCCAGAAATTAGTTGGACATTTGCGAACCATGCCTGTTTAAGCCACGTGAGTTCAGGCCACGTAAGTCGAGCACGTTCTTGGACATGTGCATGACGTCATAACAGAAAATGAATTCTCAATATAGTTTGACGGTTTAAGGAGATTAGACAGAGTTATACAGACGGGTAGACAGAGTTGGACAGACGGGAGACAGGAGGCAGTCGAGTCCGGATCGAATAAGAGGAGGGTCTCCCTTTGGAAGCGAAGGGTTAGAAAGTTTTAATGATGTAGTTATCTTTGAATTCCTGGACCCAATCATCATTGCAAGTGGCCGAATGTAATAAAGAACACATCATATTTTCTAACTGCGTCTTCGTGTTGTGTCATTCTTCAAAAATTAAAGGTAATGTGAAACATCCTTTATATGAACATTGTGTCCACTCATCGTTATAATGAACTTTATGTATAAACCATCTACGTAATATGTCCCTGTCTCTATCATAAGTTATGCCTCTTCTCTGTGTTAAGGAACTGATCACGAAGAAAAGTACAAAAATTGTTATAATTGTGGACGACCTAATCACAAGAGTTTCCAATGTAGATACAGGACTCAAAATGGCGACTACATTAAAAATGTAGAGAGCTCTGTTAGAGAACATAAATTTTTATTTTCGTGTACATTTGATGCGTCAACAAGCAATAATAATTTTCTTGTCAGTTGTGGGGCCACGACACATGTGATTACAAAGGAATCTGATTTTATCAATTTTGATCCCAACTTTAAGCAACAAAATCATTTTGTAGAACTGGCTGACAGGAGTCGAGTCAATGATATCGTTTTTGAAAAGAGCCAATGCGAAAATCTCGCTAAAGAACAATAAGGGTGAACTGTGTTTCGGTATTCAGGAGAGCGCTCTTCTGGTCTCAAAATTTAAACAAAATATATTTTCTATGCAGGTTGCCATGGGACAATGTGCAGATATAAACTTTGGCCCCAATAAATCGGGGCTGGTGTGCCCGAATGGAACTGTATTCGACATTGGGGGGGATGGAAGAGTATATTATTAAATAGCGTAGTCCCATCAAAAACCGCCTGCCATGATCTACAGACATGGCATAAAAATCTTGGACACTGCAATATTCCTGATATCAAAAAGTTGCCGACTCTAGTTGATGGAATGCGAATACAAACATCAAAAACCTTCAACTGCGACGTCTGTCCGCAGGGGAAGATGACAAACCATGAATACAAGATACCAGAAAAAAATCCGATCAATGGTGCATTGTGACTTGAACGGTCGCGTAGAACCGATGGCCAGAGAACATTATAGATATGTGTTGAATTTCGTAGATGACCATTCAGGTTTAATAATGGTTTATTTTTTTAAAGAATAAATCTAATACCCTGCTAGCAACTAAGAAATATCTAGCCAACATGGCCCCCTACGGTGAAATCAAGTGTATTCGCTCTGAAAACGGTACGGAATTCACCTATAAAGACTTTAAACTTTTATTAATTAACCATCATATCAGCCATGAAACATCAGCTCCTAGATTGCCACACCAAACGGGACTGCTGAACGTGCGTGGCGGACACTTTTTGAAATGGCAAGATGCCTACTCATTGAATCAAAACTCCCTAAAAACCTCTGGACGTATGCACATATGGCGGCAGCCTATATACGCAACAGGTGTTTTAACAATACACTATCTTAAACTCCATATGAATCTTTCTGCGGTAAAAAAAAAAACAAATTTAAGCAGAATGCATATATTTAGTTCAACTTGCTTCGCATATATAGAGAAAAAGAGTAAATTGAATATTAAAGCTGACAGAGGTATATTTCTTAGATACGATAAAAACAGTCCAGTCAATTTAATATTTTTCCCGAAAAAAATAAAATAAAAAGAATCCGGTGTGTAAAATTCACAGATACGTTTAATTGTAAAGACGAAAACTCGTCATATGAAAAGGATGGAATTATATTACCTCAAATAATTAGAACAAACGAAAAGAATAAAAATGACGGAGACGAGTGTCGTCGATGATGATGATGATGATGATGATGATGATGATGATGAAGTCGAGAGATATCCCTAAAAGAAATAGAAGAGGACCCGATTTTTTTGTGGTCGACAATATAAAAGATTATTAAATCGACTATTGCTATTCAGTGGAAAATGCCCCAATAGACTGTGAAATTTATATTACCTCTCCAGAGGGATTTATAATGAGAATAAAAATAGCGTGTGGCGACTTAATAAGTCATTATATGGTCTAAAGCAGTGTGCTCAGTGTTGGAACACAGTATTCCATGATTATATTATTAAACAACAATTTAAACAATGCGCTGTAGACCCCTGTTTATATACCCAACACAAAGACGATAAACTACTGATTTTGGTTTTGTGGGTCGAGGATATTTTAATCGCATCAAATTGTGACATAATGTTAACTGATGTTAAGAACAAATTAAGTAAAAGATTCAAAATGACCGATCTTGGAAAAATATCCTGGTTTCTGGGGATAGAATTTACTCAAAGCAAAGGACTTGTTACGATGACTCAATTGAGGTACATCGACAAAATGCTATTAAAATTTGGAATGGGAGAGTGCAAGAAACGCTCTACACCGGTCGAAAATGATATTAATAAAAAGTATACACAGTCTGAAATAATGAATGACACACAATATCGCGAAATTATGGGTAGTCTTATATATTTAATGACTGCAACCAGACCCGACATATGCTATACAGTAACGAAACTGTCACAGAGATTATCACGATCGACAATGAAGGATTTAAACAGAGCTAAACAACTCCTACGTTATTTAAAAGGAACTAAGGAACAGAAGTTAGTATTTAGAAAATCAAGAAATCCCCTAAAATTAGAAGGTTTTTCGGATTCAGACTGGGCAAACGAAGAAGATCACAGGAGTGTATCTGGATATTGTTTCAGACTCTCAGAAAATGGGCCTATTATTTCATGGAAATCTAAAAAGCAACAGATTGTATCTCTCTCTATGTGTGAAACAGAATTTATCGCGATCACACACACGACCCAGGAAGCACTCTACCTTAAAAATATCCTAAAGACTATTTTAGAGCCAGAATTGATTACAAGCTCTGTGGTAATTAATTGTGATAATCAATCCAGTATATTCTTAGCACAGAGCACGAATGATCAATCAAAGATCTAGGCATATGGATATAAAATGCCATTTCGTAGAAAACGAGAGATCTAGGCATATGGATATAAAATGCCTTTTCGTAGAAACCGAGATAAAGCTACAACGATTTTCTCAAAACTTGTTGGTGAATTCGACTGAATAATTTTGTTTTCAATGCCCTGTATGTATATAGATTTCTATATATTAAAAATACAGACCAGCGAAGTTCCACTTATGAGAAGGATATTACTTTTTTGCATGAATATCAGCGGAAAAACCTAGGGATAATGCTCAGTATATAGATTTTTCTATATATAAAAAGAAAAAAAATAGGCCTGGACAAGACGTTAAACGGTATCCATTTTATTTTGTATTAACACTTTAACCTTTTAACCTACTAATACTTTTGCTTAGAAAGAAAATCCTTGTAATTTTCCTTTTGGACGTTTGAACACAATTAAAAATGGCATCTTTTTCAATGCTAAAATTCTAAGATCCAAATGATTTCTAATTTTTGTTATGTCTAAGTAAATATAAAAATATATATTAATTTTTGAGCAGAACAAACACAACGGACTTCCCCATTATAAAAAATAGGGTGGATGTTGCAATATTTTTGGTTGATAATGGGGGTAGTTATTTAAATGCTGACCACCTCAGCATTATTTGGCACAAGGCCTGGAAAGTGGGAACCCCGCAGGCTCCCCTAAAGGAGGGGGACTCCTGCAATTTTAAAAATTGCCTGAGTAACCCCGTCGGCATTCCCCGGTCGGGGCGCCTCAGGCAGCAAGCAATAAACTTGCCCCACCGGAAAGCCCGGTGGCAAGGCCTGGGAGGGTGGACCTCCTAGGTATTACCCAGGCGGTGTACCTCAGTCCAACAGGTGCTGGGCCGGTTCCCGGCCCCTCACCTGTTGGGCTGAGTGTCAAGTGACGAATCCTTGACTGGTACTACCCTGTCTCCCTGCAGCCGAGGCCGCTAGGAGACACATCCCATCACAACAGGGTTAATAATGGGGGTATGATCCCACACAGTCGGACGATTCTATTTATAAACGATGCTGCTAAGAACTGACGAATCAAATTAATTCACGTTCTGCTACAAACCAATCAGAAACCAGAATTGCTTCATAAATATTAAACCTTTCTGGTGCAATTTCACATGTTCATTCCCGGGTTTCGACACGGTAAGAATATTTTGTTCTGTGGAACTGTCTACTACAAACAAGTCACCTACCAGGACTTGTCTGTAACAGCGAACCATCTGAGGATTCAAAATGGCTTACACTTCTACACATATGGGAAGAGCGAGGAGAACACAATAGAAATGCCGAATGGGTGAAAGACATGAAAGAAGAGTTACAACAAATCAAAGAAGGAACAGTGAATGAAATCAGCAAGGAACCCCTAAAGAAAACCATAGGAAAAATGGCAAACTAGAGAGCACCAGGGCACGACGGGATACATGGATACTGGTTCAAAAAATTCACAACCTTACACGAAAGGCTAGCCCAAAACATGAGAAGATGTATACAGGAAGCAAACGTGCCTGACAAAAGGTAGAACCCCACTGATACAGGAGGACACGGAGAAAGGAACCGTCCCCAGCAATTATAGTCCAATCACGTGCCTACCCACTATGTGGAAGATACTGACAAGACAACTGAGGGAGCAAATCTACCGCTCACTGAATAACCGTGGACTCATGTCCGAGGAACAGAAAGGATGCCAAAAAGGGAAAAGAGGGACATAATCTGCTATATGTTGATCAAAAGATCCTAACGGAGGTTAAAAGCAAGAGGAAAAATTTAGCCATGGCATGGATCGACTACAAAAACGCGTACGACAGGATCCCCCAAGCATGGATAATAGAATGCCTAAAAATGTATAAAATACCAAGCCGGATCACCAATGTAATAGAAAATGCAATGAAAATATGGAGAGTGGAACGGACAGCAGATGGACAACACATAACAGAAATTAACATACAAAGAGGCATCTTCCAACGAGACTCATTATCACCATTACTGTTCATCATAGCCATGATGCTCTTGAATAGTATTCTGAGAAAGTGCCAAGCCGGATAAAAGTTCCCCAATGCAGAGGAAAAATGAACCACCTGATGTACATAGACGATCTGAAATTTTTTGCAAGGACCGAATATGAGCTAGAGACACTAATTAACACTACCAGGATCTTCAGCCAAGACATCTAAATGGAATTTTGAATGGAAAATTTATAAAAAGGGAAAACTGGAAACGACAGAAGGCATGGAACTACCCAACCAAACACAAATGAGGGCACTAGCAGAACAAGGCAACTATAATTACTTGGGAATTCTGGAAGCGGACACCATCAGAACAACAGAAATGAAAGAGAAAATTTGAAAGGAATACCTCAGGAGAACAAGAAAACTCCTGGAAACTAAATTATATAGCAGAACCTTAATAAAAGGTATAAATACATGGACAGTGTCACTAGTGAGGTACTCTGGACCGTTTATAGGATGGATAAAAGAAGAACTGAGACAGCTCGACCAGAAAACCAGGAAACTCATGACCATGAATAATGCACCCAAAGGATGATATTGACAGACTCTACGCGAAAAGGGAAGGCGGCGGGAGAGGACTGATCTGTATAGAAGACTGTGTGAAGGACACAAAAAAAGAACTAAAAAATACATAACACTGAAAGGATAATCATGGCAGCGAGAGATGCGGAGAAAACCAACAAAACAGAAAACAGAGAGACAAATGACAAAACGAGAAAAGAGAAACAGAAAGAGAAACAACTCCACGGAAGATTCGTAAGAATGAAAAAAGATGAGAATAACGAAAACACCTGGACATGGATGCGAAAAGGATATATAAACCGAGAAACTGAATCCCTAATAACCGCAGCACAAGATAACTCGATAAGAACCAATCATATCAAAGCAAGCATCGATAAAACACAAGAAAACAGCAAATGCAGACTATGTGGGCAAAGAGACGAAACGAAAAACCATATAGTGAGTGAATGCAGCAAACTGGCTCAAAAGGAATACAAAAGCAGGCATGACCAAGTGGGGAGGGCAGTGCACTGGGAATTGTGCAAACGGTTGCATTTTGAGCGTACAGATAAATGGTACAAGCATAAACCCGCAACAGCACTCGAAAACGAGAACCACAAACTCCTATGGGACATGGACATACAGACGGATAAACCCATCCAAGCAAGAAGACCAGATGTCGTAATAATTAACAAGAAAGAGAAATCCTGTCAAATCGTAGACTTTGCTGTCCCAGTTGACCACAGAGTGAGTATGAAAGAAAAATAGAAACGAAGCAAATACACAGAACTAGCCAGAGAGTTAAAAGGGATTTGGATGATAAGGAAAATCAAAATAGTACCGATAATAGTAAGAGCACTGGGAACAATCCCCCCAAAAAAACTGGAAAAAAGAATAGAAGAAATTGGAATCAGAGGAATAGCTGCAAAAATACAACGACTAACGATAATGAAAACGGCTGAAATATTAAGGAAAACTCTTGAATGCGGAGAATAACATAAGACAAGATAACGAAGAAGCGTTACAGGGAATGAAGAACACCGAAGCTGCAGATCTACATGTTCTACACCCCCCCATCATGCATCTCTTCATTGTTTCACCACCGTCCCCCCCCCAAAAAAAAAGTGATAACAAAGAGCCGAGAACGGTCAAGGAGGATGGAAAGACAGAGGAGGGAGCACTGGCCAGACCTCCGCTGGATAAGTGCGAAGAGAACTTGGATCTTGGGGAGGCTTAGTACCACTCAAATTCTAGTGTAAGCCAATGGCCACTGCCAGCGAGAAATTAATGGTAAGAGGCTGTTGCGATGATGCAAATTTATTTGCATATGCTATCGAAGGAGGAGGAGAGAGCTGGACGTCTGGGGAGATTTGTTGTCACTCAGCTTCCAGAGAACACAACAGGTCTCCAATCATATCGTTTGCTGACTCGTGTGAAAGCTCCAGGTGAGCCAATAATAATAATAACATTATAAACCATAAAATATCACGATAAAAAAACTGAGGCAAACGAAATACCAAAATACATCTTCATATCATGGTGGGGAAACGATTCCGACATAAGTCTTTGACTAAAACAATATTATTATTATTATTATTATTATTATTATTATTATTATTATTATTATTATTATTTTTATTTTTATTGTTACTATTATTATTGTTATTATTATTGTTATTATTGTTATTGTTATTATTATTGTTATTATTTTTATTATTATTGTTATTATTATTATTGTTATAATTATTGTTATTATTATTGTTATTGTAATTACTATTGTTATTAGTGTTATTATTATTGTTATTATTATTATTATCATTATTATTATTATTATTGATACTTATATGATTATTATTTGTATTTTTTAAAAATTTTATTTCTTATTCTATTCATTACCTTCTATATTTTGACACACAGAAATATTTTCATATCTTAATTATATTACGTCGATTCCCTTTTTCTTGTTTTTATTCCTCTTCTTTCTTTTTTATTATTATTGTTGTTCTTTTTTCTTCTTCTGTGTGTTTCTTTTTCACCTATATAAAATGTAATTAGCTTATTTTATTTTTATATATTATGCGACGAACCACCTTACTAATTTATTGTTGGAAAATTCTTTCTAATGGCATCACGGACTCTACTTTTGTATAAGCAATATCGATTGAAGAGTTCACAAGTTACTTTAAACTTGCTGGCCGAAGTATGCGCATGAATGTGTAGCAACATATAATAGCTTATATAAAAGAAATAAACAGTTCATATAAATTATTAAATAAAAGAAACTTTGTCTCTGCGTGTCTGTGTTTGTTTCGGTGTGAGTTCCTTTCCTATGAACTTGGATTTTTATGAAATTCTGCAGAAATGTACTTTATGTTCCGGGGTGTGTTCTTACCCAGTCTAACATAACAAGTATATTTGAGAAGTTTTATTATCACACAAGCCGAAAGGCCCGACATATAAAATCAACAGTACACTCTTTGATATCAGAGGAACGCATTCAAAATGAATGTTTTTCTTTAAAGAACAATGCCATCATGATACGTGACTTTGCCTTGTACAACTTTTATTCAGGCTATTACCACCGCACGTAGTAATGTCAGACATATAAACGGTAGGCTCTTTAATATAACAGAGGCGCGTTAAATTGACTATGTTGTTTAGAGCACAACTGAAGCGTGATACTTGAAATTTCGCTTACAACTTTAATTCAAGATATTATAACTAAAAATGTTTTTATAAAATCACCAATAGGTTCCCTACAGTAAAATGTAGACTACTATGTATTGTGAACTATGTCACTGCGAGGAGGCGCCGCGATGGGTCCCCATCACTCAATCGATTTGATTGAAAATAAGGCGATTTCTCCCACTTCGATGGTAATAAAAATATGGAAGGATAAAAACATTCGCTGATCATCATTCACTCATAGTTAACGCCGGGCCCCCCTGCTATATATATATATATATATATATATATATATATATATATATATATATATAAATATACATATAATGATTATATGATGCCATACAGGGATACCTTCATAGAAATAGATTTCTGCTATCACGCCTTAAATGTAACTGAGGTATAACCTTTTTACAACAATAAGGGTTATCGGATGCCAGGATTAAAATTTAATGTAGAGTTAAATAGGTAGAAGTGTTACAATAGAAATGAAGGATCCAAATCTAACATGCGAATATAGTTTCCTTTCTTCTTTACCGGGAAGGAAATATAAATAAAGTATATAGCTCATCTAGGAATGGGTTTTTTTCTCCATAACGGCAATCATTCTTGTATTCAGTCGTAGCAGTATTAAAGGTAAAATAGGTAACACCCTCTTCAAATCAATAAAACAACTCAGCCATTAATCTAGTTATTATTACAAATTTAATTAGCAACTTGGGGGCTGTTAATCCATTTAAATATTAATTCAATTGATTTTGTCATCTGACACCCTAGGTTAGTAGAATCCATGCTGACTTACTTATACTCCTACTTCACTCCATGGTCCAAGTGTTTTTTACCCATAAATGCAGGAGTAGATATCTTCCCACCGGAGTAAAACACACTTGGAGCCGTGGGTAGTTTTGCTGTCAGAATAATAATTAGAGGACATATAATATTTTATTTATTTCGACAACCCAAGAACACAACGCGTGAATTATATGACAGGAGCAGCTTAAGTGATTAATAACAGATGCGGGTTAAACCCAACCTATTCCTTTAGATCAAAAACATAATTTATATATTTAATTTGTTAAATAATTCATTGTAGCACGCTCTGGACCTATCTGATTAAATTAATTATTAAATCATAGTTGCCTTCTAGTAATCAATGATCCGAAAACAAAAATTGCCTGAATTACCCCCTTTAACAATTATAAGAAACAAAATCGACCCAGTTTCAAACAGAATTAACAGCAGTACTTAACAACTTAATTGGATTATCTCCCTTCAAATCATCCTAAGCAACGACATAAAACATTTTTCAAGTAGAATAACTCTGGATTTTCAGACAGTAAATAGATTAGAACACTTCACCGGAAATGTACTACACTGTTTATATATATTTAATACACCTATTTTACTTTATTCTCATATTAAATCAAATTCTAAACCTTAAATGGTCTTAAATCCATGTACCAATAGAACGATTATCTATAAACATTACTTGCCATTAATACGAAACTAACACTAACCGTAACATCTTTACAAGGTTGTTACGGCCCTAATCTAAATATAGAAACAAAATGAAAAAAAAAATTTTTACAAAATATCAATCATTGGGAAATAAAGGAATTTAGAAACCCAACAAACGGGATATATATATATATATATATATATATATATATATATATATATATATATATATATATATATATATATATATATAATTAATGGTTTAGGGCTCTCCATAGAAACTTCACATAACTTTGTTCTTAAATAAGGATACGAAAATTAGGCGATACATTAATATTTAAATGGGCTTTTCCGTAACTAAGGTAAATGTTTGTCGCATACTTTTCCCGTTAGGGATGCCCTTCTTTTTTTTTCTTTCTATTCAAAAAATGCTACATTGCCAAAAGTATGTTTATTCATAAAGTCTGAAGAAATGCTGATTTTTGAAAATTTTCAAACTATATAATGCTTGAAATTGTCGAACTGGACATTGAAACAATTGTAACGTAAAATGAAATAAACTTTTCGTTGCCATCAACATCTTGTCTTGAAGTCTTTATTTTGCACACACGGTATATTAATGCTCAATTATGAAATGTGATGATTTTGTAGCTTAATCCTTAAGTCAACCATTTTTGGCTTAAAACCTATTCGTATATGAAAAGTTACTGAATAACACGAACTCAGTATATTACATATAAGTTTATATATGTAATAGTGGCGCCAAATATAAGTCCGCACTTGCGATTTTTCCAAAAACCACAAATTGAAGTTAAATTGAATATCACTCCATACCTCATTTGATTCGGCTTTTATTCCCTTATGATTGTACTTATTCATATTTTACTTTCAATTGAAGTATTCTAGTAGTCATGTCAATTTCAAAATTAAGTCAAAAAGAAACTCCGAAGCAACAAATGAGCTTAAAACCTGCTTAAAATATCCACCTCTTAGTCAACAAAGCATATCTAATCGTAATTGTTGTTGTTCTAGGTCATACAACGTAGCATTTCGCCAATATACCTCGAATTTATCTTAGTGATCATCAGGAGCTCATGAATCTCCACCTATTTCAATCGAGAAATTGGCATCAAATTTAAATATGATGATAAAACGGTAATTATAACTGTGCAAAAGCATAAAAAATAACAGTGTTCGTGATACCCCTAAACTGGTGGTGCTAGAGTTACTTCTTACAGGGAAGACAATTCTACGCAGATCCGCAGAAACAGATTAGGAACGTCTCCCAAAACCAACAACAGAGTAATCTTGTTAAAATTGCTCTCTTTCTACATTTAAGAACAGAATTAAGGAATTTAATTCGCGAGGCTGCGCTGCAAGATGTAAGTCAGTTATTTCTGTAAAGAATAGAAAGCGCCGTCTGGGGTTTACCAGATGGCACAAAGATCTTGACTCTTCATTTTGGTCGAGAGTCGTTTTAGCGACGAAAGCAAGTTAAATAAGCTACGCAGTGATCGTAGGCAGTACGTCCACCGAAGAAAGGACGAAGAATACCCTAGGTGTACAGTTTTAATGCTGCAATGTGGTGCAGATCCGGTTTTGGTGTTGAGCGTTAATAATGCAAATAGTCCAGAGTTTATAGTTCGCTTGCAAATAGTCCAGGGCTTATAGTTCGAATTAAGTAAACCAAGTACACTAATATGGTGACTAAGCATTCCCCACCTAACTTTGGCAATAATTTGCATGATAATCCCTTTTTCATGCGGGATAATGCTCGGATTGCTACAGCTGCCAATGTAAAGAGGTCTCCCTAAGAGCATGATATTCCGTATTTGGATTAGCTTACACATTTTCCAGACCTCAATTCTATCGAAAACGTATGGCATTACATCAAGTGAATTGCAGAATGCTTATGCTACTAAATATTAACTAGTCCATTGTGTCTTGCTTTATTTGTGTTGCATTAATGTTCTAAAGTTAAATTAAAATAACAAATTTTCATTCTTTTTGCCGTCTTTATTTGATGTTATTTTTTTAAATTGACGTGAACGCTAGACTACTTCAATTAAAAGTAAAATATAAACAAGTAAAATTATAGCGGAATAAAAGGTGTATCAAATGAGGTATAGATTGTTTAAACAGTTACGTTCAATTTAGAGTGTATACATATTGTTATATATATATATATATGTATATATATATATAGTAAGTTATAAAACGTATATGGCGATTAAGCTTAATCGCCATATACATTTTATAACTTACTAACAAGCTCTACCTACGTATTGAGCACTTTTGAAGTAAATAGTTAAAGTTTGCGCATAAATCTATACTTTCGTATAATTATTTTATGTGAGTAAATTAAGTATATATATATATATATATATATATATATATATATATATATATATAGGAAAGTGTATATCTTAATACATTTCAACGTAGAAGATTCATACACCGATCATTATGAATTTTGAAATTCAATTGCAATACTTAAGATGTGGTAATCCTACGTTCATCAATTTTAAATGCTGTTTATGCAATAGGATAAAAATAGTAAAAACCATTTCGTAAAAGTTCAGATATATCAGAAGTTTTGAATTTAAAATAATAGGATTTAAAACTCAACTAATAGATATTCTTTATATTTCAGATTCTTGTAAATATCTAAAAATCTTTTAAAATGCAGAATATAAGCACAGAATTGGATTTGAAAATGAAAATGCATCAGATTGGTACGGAATTTGCTTCATGGTTTTAGATCTGAATGAAAAAGTAATTAATGAATTTTCAATTATTCTTAAGACACCATGATCTGGAGCTTAGAAAACACAAATCATCTTATATGGGTTTTACTTCTACAATTATATAATATATAACCTATTCACTGATATTAAACAGAAAAAAAGCCCAATAAAATATGCTGAAATACGCGTTACGCATTGATATTGGATAGTACTCATAAACATTATCAATTGATAGAAACACGAATAGAAAACCGAATGAATTGGGCGAATTGTTTTTCTATCGTAAATAAACTGATATCGAAAAGTAATATTAAATCTGCGAAAATGTTTGAATTTTAAATAGTCGATTCGAATTTTCTCGCTATTAATATATATTTTTAAGTTCCAAATCTTTTTTTGTTTTGATGAATTAATGTTTTTGAAATTACACACACGCACACACACATACACACAAACAAGCGCGCACAAATATATATATATATATATATATATATATATATATATATATATACAATCATGTTATCAAAGAATATATCTTTAACAAAGAAACTTATCTAGAAAGGAATAGCTCTACATTGTTTAGAAGTATAAACGAATATATTAAATTAAAGATGAGGAATAAAAGTCGTATATAAGTTGTTATATCATCAGAACATAAGTTTTTTTTTCTCTTTTTTGTTCTGAATTCTTTTTTGTAAAATATGCTATTAATGAACATTGTCTTCTTACATATAAAACTAAAAGAAGAAAAAAGTCACCCATGAAAACAAGAACCTTCCAAAGTAAAACCTTAATCTATTATCTAAACTCAAATGTAAATTACAAAAAATTAAGCCGACTTCACAAATTGATAAAAGTTCATTCTTGGATTTTAATTATAAAGTGAAGCTCGAATGATTCAAACTCGAAATAGATAACGCCAAAACATCCCCACATAGGAGGGGAGATTATCTTCAAACAGCCTCCTGAATTTATAATTGAGCACCGGACTTATACTAAGGAGATATTAATAAGTCCCTCGTACCTATTCCTTTTTTATAATTGGGAGTAGATAATGCAGTGGATGTGTTATCGGCAGCTCCAGTAACTCTCGCTTCTCCTTCTTTATCCTTCAGTCCTTATTCTAATGAGTGATTTTTCTGACAAAGGGTGAAGAAAAAGCTGCTTTCCAGGTCGGTAGTACTTGGTAAAGAGTAGTCTGAGATGTGGTCATGTCACTAGTAAGGGTGCTGGAGGTAAACGTTTCGTCTGGGCTGATGTTATCCGCCTGATAGTCAAGGACCCGAACCTTAAATTAACCACTAAGGAAGCTGTCCTATCAGCAGGCGCAAAGTAAGTGGGCTGCTGTATTGCCATTTGGTGAATAGATTCTGGACGATGCAGTAGTCTCTGGTGGGGTTCTTCGATGCCATACTAGTGGGTAATTGTTACGGCTTTTCCTTATCATGTGCTGTATAAAAAATTCTGTCCTTTTCTCTCTTACTTTCCCTCTCTGTCCTGCTCTAACCTGTTCCACAAATCCCAAAACCTCAATATGAAATATCTCCAGAAAAAAAAAACTCGAATAAACCTAGAACCCCATCTTCCAACATAGACCCCTACTAACATGTGTCCTTTTCCAACATCAGGGGTCTACGTTCCAACCTTCCAGAGGTTGAAACCCAATTAGAAGTGATGAAATCGGACATATTCGTTCTAAGCCCAACTGAAATAGAGCCGACCACTTCCCTAGATGAGTTCATAATTAACGGATACTCTAACTTAACATCTAAATCTGACCCCCAAGCCGGCCATAGGTATGGAATATGTGCCTACATTAAAGATAGCTTCCCATGTGGCAGGGATATCTCTAGGGAAGATCCTAATTAATCTTATATATGCTTCCAGGTTGCATTTACTTACACCACTGCATTTATATTTGCCCTCTATCTGCCCCATAACATCGGAGTTACTATCTTTATCTGAGAAAACAGACCACGACCCTCGGCTCACATTCACATCTGTGGTTACCTCAACCTCCATAATGTGGAATGGCTGACCCACTCAAATAAGACAGATGATGAGGGGAGGTTCTGACATGATTTTGCCATTGCCTATGACTTCACTCAGATTGTTCGCGAGCCCACCCGTGTGCCCGATACTACAGGTCATTATGCGAGCCTTCTAAACCTTTTTTCTCCACTTCCCCTGAGCTATGTTCCTGTTCCATTCTTACTCCTCCGACCACTTCGTCGTATCAGTTAAGATAAAAATGAAATGTACTAAGTCCCCAGACGTACCCCTCCACCGTACTGTACACCGATACTCCATGGCTGACTGAGAAACTTCCGTACATTCATATCTTATCTACCTCTGCATTCCATGTTTAAAAAGGATGTGTCCTCTATAAGATCAGACTGAATGATTAATTGTAGGCATAGACCGATTCATACCATCTAAAAAATTCCAATAAAACCCTAATAACCAGCCATGGCTCTACCCAGAATGTGCTGCTGCTATCGCGCACAGAACTCACTTTTTCCATAGCTACCAACGTAATAGATGCACTGAGACTAAATCTGATTTAAGGAACGCCAGCAACCACCGTAAAAGAGTAATAAAATGCAAGAGAGCTATATGCTCAATCTGTTTAATCCAAAGTAGCTGATCAGCGGCTTTGTTCCCACCAGTTTTGGCAAATAACAAATAGTATCCTGAACAGAAGTGTGCATTCTATCCCAACCATCATCAATGGACCCGAGGTCATCTCGTCAGCATTTAGACAAGATCAAACTATTTGCCAAGAACTTTGCAGCAAATTCTAGCCTATGCGACGAAGGCCATCAACTCCCCCTATTTCCTCCTATAACACAGAACACGCTAGGTAACATATAAATATCTGTGCATGAGGTCGCCAAGCTAATCAAGAACCTTGATTCCAGTAAAGCAACTGCCCCTGTCGGCATCCCAATTATAGTGTTAAAAAAGCTTCAACCAGAACTTCCATACTTACGAAACTGTTTAAGCGTTGCCTTCCCAACACCATGGAAAGCCTGATTAGTATGCCCTGTATTTAAGAATTCAGGTGATAAGTCATCTCCCTCTCAGTACAAACCAATAGGTCTCCTGTGTGTCATGAGTAAGTGGCTGGAATCCATATTAAAAAGAGAAGTAGTCAACGACCTCAGCAGAAAGAACCTTCTTACTGACACGCAATATGGTTTCCGTTCTGCTAGATCTACAGCAGATGTGCTAACGGTTATATATCATAGGATTAGTGAATCCCTTGACAAAGGTTTCCTTTCCAGAGCTATTGCTCTTGACATATCAAAGGCCTTAAACAAGGTATGGCATACGTGCCTACTTCACAAGATTTTAAGCTACAGTATAACTGGAAATGTTTTCTCTATCATTAAATCATTTCTCTTTGATAGGCTCATAAGAGTAGTGGTCGATGGACAAAAATCAGAGGCCTGCAGTATTAATGCTGGAGACCCTCAAGGATCCATCCTGGGCCCAACTCTCTTCCTGATCTACATCAATGATCTCCCTAAACACATACATAAATCATTCGTTGACATCTATGCTGATGACACGACCATCTATGGTAACACATCAAAGGCTGTAAATGATAACGTTCTCTCAGATTCTCTCTCCTCTGATCTCGAGAGCGTGGTTCAGTGGGGGAAGACGTGGCTGGTTATTTTTAATGCATCCAAAACCAAACTCCTATCTTCATCATTAACACTCTGATCCCCATCTGGCATCAACTGAAATGGATGGCTCTCGTCTAGGAGAAGCCCATGTTTTGACAATCTTCTGGGCTTGATCTTTACTCCTGGTCTTAAATAGAACACGTACATCAAGTCTGTTGCCAAGGTCGCTGGAAAGATGGTGAGATCCTTCTACCGCTGCAGAAGATATCTCACTCCTGATGCAATTCTCTATCTATATAAAAGCCAAGTACGGCCAAGGATGGAATACTGCTGCCATATCTGGGCAGGAACTGCTAAAACAGCCTATCCTGCCTTTACAGAGTACAAAATAGACTTCTTGGCTTAGTGGGGGGATCCCCTTTTCTCTTCCCTGCTACCTCTCTCCCACAGAAAATACGTTGCAAGCCTATCTTTATTTTATCGTTATTTCCATGGCAGGTGCTCGTCTGAGCTCTAATCTCTGGCCCTTCTTCGCCAATCTTTTACGAAAAACACCCGTCTAGCTGAATCCACTGTCAAAAATTTCCCCCACTCTCTATCTGTGCCTAAATCAAAACGTAGATTCCATGAACAAAGTTTCTTTCTTAAAAGTGCACGCATGTGGAACTGTTTCGTCTGCCTGCTTCCCACCTGACTACAACCTGGATGTCTTTAAGTCCAACGTAAACAAATTCCTGATGAAGCGCCCCTTAAGTAAACACTTTTATTACATCCCAACACTAACGCACTGTACATGCAATAACCCTTATCCCTGAGTGGCTTCCGGGCCTTGATAAGTGATGACCACCTTGTAAAAAAAGAGAGGGGTATTAAGGAAAGTTAAACACCCTTTAGTCACGATGTTTCGAAATAAATGCTTCTCATCAGAAGAGAACGACCAGAATTATACAAAATGTAAATATAAATAAAAACTTTCTTAATAATATTTATTTTTAAAATATTCCCTTTTTTACTTTTTTATTGTTTTGATGATGGTATAAAGTGATATATAAAGTTTATTCCTCATCTATCATTTAATATATATATATTTATATGTATATATATATATATATATATATATAGAGAGAGAGATAGATAGATAGATAGATAGATAACAAGCATATTTGGTACCAATTTGTCTGATGGAGTTAAAGAGAATATGCGAAAACCACATTAAACTGTGTATGTCCTCTAAAATAGATTTTATATGCCTTTTAATCTAGTTGCACTTGCTCTGAATTGTACTTTTATGGTTAACACAACCACGTGTTCACTGTGAACTGTTTTACAGTTTCTCTAAACAATTTTAACCATGCTTCGCTTCTAAATAACGATTTCCGGAGTGAAATTCAACACATAGCTGTCAAAATACACTACTAGAAATTCGACATTGCTGCCATAAACTTGTTGCTCCCAAACTCGACGCTATGCTGTCAAAACTTCTCGCTTCAAAACTTCACGCTCTGCTGAAAAAAAATTAACTACAAAACTTGATACTCTGTCAAAACTCTTAACTTCAAACACGAGGCTCTGCTGATAAGACTTGCTACTCTAATATCCAAATCTAAAACCAACACAGTCTCTGAAAAATCAGGCATATTATTCTAAACCTGAAGTACCTTACTTGCACATTAAGTGAAAATATCATAAAAAGAAATCGCCGCCATTTTTTTTCTTTTTTTTCAATATTTTTTGATTGCAGATATCCTACTAACTACTGAAAATAGGATTGCACTAATTTTTAAAGGATTCAATCCCAGATGATTAACTTATCTCGACTTTGGTAGCATTTAAGATCATACGTTGATTAATATTGAATACATAATTTACGATAACGAGTCACTTATAATAAATACTAAAACAGTCTAGCATAATCGTAAATGAGATGGGTTGATTGTCAGTTGAATGATGAAGAATATTATAAGTTTGAAAGTAATACATTGAACGAATAGACTTTACTTGTAGAAATGATGAATGACAAAGAATTATTAGCATTATATTTAAAAAATGAGCGTGTCGAAACCTATATGGAAGCAAACCCATGATAATGTTTTCCACAGATGGAGCTACTACTCCTTTTGATGTTAAGTCCTTGGTGGAAGAAACTATTCTTTGCAATTGTTTAAAAACACGTTCCTATAATGAGTGTATTACAAGAACTAGATATTGTGGGAATCGTTTAGATATTCTGTTGAAATATATAACTGGAAACTTTTGATATGTTTATTTAATGTATGTGCAATTGGTACATATAGATGTTTTGTGATAAAATATTAACACATACTCAAAAGCTAAAGTTTTGTTAAAATAACTCTTAATAATTAGAAAAAAAAACTTGTAATTATGAGAGAAAATTTTCTTGTATATTAGCTTCATATATTAGTACATGGTCCTGATTTAGAATTACTGTCCGCGAACGATTTTTGTAACCTTTCCAAATATGCTATTACTGAATTCGAATCTCAACTAACTCATGTAAGCGGTTTTCAATTTCTTAAGGTTTGAGGAGTTTTTGACTAATGCGAAATTATCTTTCTCTGCCAAATGAAGTCAGGCCAGGGATTGACTAGTTCGCTTTTTTTGTCCTGAACTAACCGTTCGCGATCTAATTTAGTTGAGTCAGACATGACGGTGTCCTAGCCAAATACCTAATCAATCCCAAGTTTCAAGCGTCGCACTAAATAGAGTATATTACCTCCCTTATTTCCAAACTACAGATCTTTGGGTCCTTTAATGTCAAAAGGAAACCAACAATCAACATTCAAACCCAGCATAATTTATTTAAGGTCGAACTTACGCTAATTACGAAACAAAGCGGAACAATAAACGAAAGCAATACAGAAGCATATTGAATAGTTGCGAATAGACTAGCGTAAAAATATTTTACAATAAAGACTGCTCAATCTCACACATAATAAAGAATAATAAAATGTATTTTTATATGCTTTAATTCAATTCAATTAAATACAATATATTGACACAGAATTAGCACAAGTCTAAATCAACGCGAATGTCATGCAATAATTAACCCACAAGCCGTTCACAGAAACCTAATCTATATTTAAGTCAAAGGAGACAATTTTGTCGACATTATTTTAGGAAATTGATATCGCCCTCCACAATAAAGCTCCTAGTAGTCCCAAATAGCCAATGTTTTGCTAGTAATTATGCTCTAAATTTTAATCTCCAGTGATCTAAATAGAATCGCTGTGCCAGGGCAATTGTGTTATATGCATTTATAAAATAATAAGTAATTAAACTTGGTTGCAAAAATAAGGATTTCTAAAATAAACAATCGTTGTCAGTTGCATAATTTCGTGTTCCTTAATATTCCTCGTCAAATAGACAAATAAGAAAGACACAATTTGGTATTTATTAGACAGGAAATACATTGAAATAAAAATGAAAAAAAAGAGCGATTATACATCAGGTTGATTGCCAAATGTGCATTACTTCGTGCATAATTCCGGATGCATATACTCCTGATCTTTATAGAGGCGGAGGAGTGTAAACAAAATAGCCTAATAGAAATACAGAAAACAGATACAACTGTATGCGGAAAGCAGCCCTTCTATGAAACCATCTGCATTTTGAATATCTATACACAATGGTGCATATATAAAACGAAGCCAGCAATGGAAATGAAAATCTTGACAACATCTGTGAGAAAAAAATTGTGCATAAATAGACCGGATGCGATAAAAATCAACAATCAGGAGCAATTTCTTCCTCCTACCAGATTATATGATTTATATCAAGGAGGCATAAAATACACAAATACTTGTAAAGAACTAAAAACAAAAAGTATAAAACAACTATTTAAAGGAGCGCTTTGGATAATTCTAACAAACAAGTCCAAAAGAGAAATCGGAATCAATCGCAGAATTGACATTTTACAACTCATGAGATGAATTATTAAAAGAACCCCTTGAATGTTTAAAGCAAAGAAAAACATAACCAGGGAATTCCCACCAACCATTGGTCAGTTTAAATAGAAATATAGAAAATACATTACATAAATGTAAGATAACATGTAGAAATTTAAGATAACGTGTAGAAACCCCTTCCTCCTTCTCTTCCTCAAACCGATTTCTGACACTAGTCTCTGCTATTACAGTCCAGAATCCTCTTTACACGTCAAAGGGGATGAAAACACCGAGTAAAGAAACCTACTTGGAATGGATAGTCATATTGCTACTCAAATTCCATAGAAAGCTATCGCTGGTTATCAACGAAAATCAATAGGAAACACGCGTTGCGATGATTCGAGGTGATCAGAAACAGCTATGAAAAGAGAGGAAGAGTGCTGTGAATCTGGATATATTTGTCACATAGACTCCAGGAAACGCCCCACTCTTTATCTGTGCCTAAATCCAAACGTAGATTCCATGAACAAAGCTTCTTCTTAGAGGTGCACGCCTGTGGAACTCTCTTCTGTTTGCCTGTTTCCCACCTGACTACAACTTGGATGTCTTCAAGTCCAACATAAACAAATTCCTGATGAATCGCCCCTTTAAGTAAGACACTTTATCAAATCTTCAATACTAACGATTACTACGATAATATCTTATTGATTACTGTTCACGCAGTAACCCTTATCCCCGAGTGGCTTTCGGGCCTTGATACGTGGTGACCTCCATGTAAAAAAAAAAATCACAATTTGTTATTGCCTGTAAGCAGTATCTGATAACGACTAGCGTTAAATCTTCTAGGGAGTAACTAATAAAAAATACGGCTTATACTAAGGAAAATATGTTAAGATAAACTTCAGCTTATTTGTAAATTATTTTTAAATGTGAGTTAATCAGTGTTGGTTTTCCTCAGATTTGTAAACAATACATATTGAGAACACAAAATACATAAGAAAAGGTGTCTCAGTTTTGGTATTGAGTTATGATAAAAAGTATTTTCTAATTCACCGTAATATATAATTAGCTGAACAAGTCACCAATTACGCTCTTAATTATCTATGAATTTCTTCGTCACCATCTAGGTATGCTGATCCAAACATTATCAAGTATTAGCACATTTGCTTACGTGTCTGTGAGAATTTAGAGAAAGAGCGACCCGATTTCATTATGAATATCTAATTTACATGCGTATCTTTACACACCACCAACCATGTTATACTACTACTACTACTACTACTACTACTACTACTACTACTAATAATAATAATAATAATAATAAGAAGAAGAAGAAGAAGAAGAAGAAGAAGAAAAGGAGGAAAACAGTTTAGATAACAACCGTAGTATAAAGAGTACTACGAACAATTCAGAAAAACTTCAAAAATAATGGGAGAAATTTAAATTAGCTGGAAGGGTCAGAAAATGCAACATATAGCAATAATGAATCAGCTAATATATTGAAAAATTATAAAATGCTGAAACGAATCATATAAACCGCGAAGAATAAATATTAACATGAATATTGAAAAAAAAATAAAAACAAAAACAAAAAGTATTCAAAAAGACCTAAATCACAAAATTGCAAATTTATAAACTCTTCCATAAAAATTGTATATATATATATATATATATATATATATATATATATATATATATATATATATATATATATATATATATATTTAAATAAGGGAGTAGTCACCAACAATGTGTATTCTTTAACATTATTTTATTATTCCGTGTCTTGGTTTTTCATTGAGAATTATGTTTGGATCATTGTAATAATGTTTTTAAGTCATTGAACTCGTTTACGTACGTTTCAGACGGTCTGATGCGTCCTCGTCCAGACCGTCTGAAACGTACGTAAACGAGTTCAATGACTTAAAAACATTATTACAATGATCCAAACATAATTCTCAATGAAAAACCAAGACACGGAATAATTAAATAATGTTAAAAAATACACATTGTTGGTGACTACTCCCTTATTTAAATATACATCTTTCTTTCGTTGGAATTTATTAACCCATTTTATATATATATATATATATATATATATATATATATATATATATATATATATATATATATATATATATATATATATATATAGTGCCGCACAAAAGTTTGCAATACTCATTTAAAATTATCAGTTTTTGTATTTCTAGCTTCCAAATTGTAATGAAACTTTTTATAAACATAGAAAATGTATTGAAACTAAGAGAGGAACGGTGGGAAAAATAAAAAAAATAATAATCTAACACAACGCGAAAATAAAACTCAGTAATTTGTAACGCAAAAATTTGCGACACATTAGCAAAATAATATCTAATATTTTGTAGCACATCCATTATTGTTGATTACAGTATGCAAACGTTTTGACTAATATTCTACGAACTTCTTACATATGTCTTGTGTTTTTTTAATACATTCTTCCACACCAATTCTCTCCAATTTTCGCAGATTTGAAGGTTCTCTTCTATGGACCCGTAATTACAATTCCCCCCATAAATTCTCTATAGGGTTGACTAGGCCACTTTAAAACATTCACTTTATTTGAATTAAAGTAATTTTGTGTTTCGCAGTGTGCTTTGGATCCTTATCATGTCAGAAGATCCAGTCTGATTTAAATTTGAGTAACTTCACACTTTCTTTAAGCTTTTCCTCCAAGATACTCCTATACAGTGCTCCATTAATTTTTCCTTTTATTATTTCCACTGCTGATCTAGAGAAGACGTCTTTAACGTGACGGGTTCTACTGATTGTGTCCTTGCTAACTTTAATTTCACTGTTTTCTAAGTCCGTTTGCAGTTCTTCAACAGTAATTCTAGGCGAATTCATATCCTTCCTTGTTAATAACCTTTGAGCAGGTTTGATTATTTTTCGAGGCCGACCATATTTGGCCAAAGGAAGAGTTGATTTGCGAGACTTCCAGTGCCGAATTATTGTTCCAACAGAATTCAATAGAACCATCAACTGTTTGGATATTGTTCTATATCTCAATCCATGATGAATACTTATAATTCGTTTTCTGAGTACTTGACCAATCTGCTTATTCTTTCCCATGATGTGGTTGCTTACAATACGGTGATTAGATAAAGAATGACGCAATACTTTTACTAATTGCTTACTTCGATGTCTATTTGTTCTGGGGCTCAGTTGGGTCCACGGGAACGACACGGGAATCACGTAGTAGGTGGTTTAAAAGTGTATTAAGGAAAGGTACAAGGATATAGAGAAAGATAAATTGCACTATAGGTTGCTGCTATGCGAGCAGTGAATTAACAATGTTTTGATATTGTTCAAATACCTAAACTCAATTTGTGTACACAAAGAGCATCGCTTCATGCGCTAATGGTATCACTTCCTAAATGCTTAACATAAGATAGAAAGCATTATAGTCATCCACATACAGTAGTGTTTCGCTGTTTCACAGCTCATCTTTCTCCCTCCCCCTCTCTCTCATATATATATACATATATAGATTTATATATATATATATATATATATATATATTCTCATTTATTGGAACAATCTAAATATACATTTTCATTTTAATTTCTTGTAACTTTAGATCAACATACGTTGATTTTTTCGTACTGATATATATATATATATATATATATATATATATATATATATATATATATAACGAATCTTTTATATACTGTTTACAAAAGAAAATAAATTGAGAAAATCAACAAACATTAAACCATTTATGTTTGCAAAGTTCTAAGCCCTAAATCTCTACTTTTAATATATTCGTAATATAATTAATTGGCTTCTGTTCGAGATAAAATCCTTTGATATTAACACACAAACTCTGTCGAAAGTCAAATCGATAAGTTTACTCTTCTTTGTTTACTGCCGAATAACTTGATTTCAATCATGATCTACTCCGTCATGAAACTCGACCTTATTGATTTGATTCTTATCTTAAAATTAAGTGTGCTTATTTTTTGTGTGTGAAAACATGTCTCCTTTGATATCTATCCAATTCTTGATTTCCGTTACTGATATGAGTCCCCCTCTGAGTTAAAACAGTATAAACACCTCAAACCCCACGTGGATATTTTAATTATTTGTTTTCTTCTCTCGAACCCAGATCTTTCATCAGTTCCGGTAAGTATCGCTGGCAATCTTTCAAATCAGAACTAACATTATGGCTGGAGCTATGTTAGAATTACAAGTTGCGTCTCACTTGAAATAAATTAAAATGAATATCACTGCAGATTCATTACGCACACGTATCAATAACATTGACTCTTGATTTACTACAGGTGGCTACTTTTATAAATATGTTATTTTTCGAATAAGCCTATGCAAGTAAACCAGACTTAAAGTATTAAAAAATATCTTGCTGATTTATAATAAATGCTCTCATCTTTATTGTGATTTTCACAACGTTTCGGCCAATGATCTCCGACTTTCTTCAGGTGTATCTTGTCGAACTCGTGAATGTTTCTAAAGAACTCGGGAATTTGGAGGGAATTTCGAGCAGAACCCTTTATTTACTTCACGGGGGTAGCGTGCTCTTGTTCCGTCAGCCATGACTGGGTAGAGGTCCTAAATAATTCGCAAATGTATATTTAGATCACCCACACTGAGGAATGGACCTTCAACCTTCAGGAGAATATCACTTTTAATAAAACGGAAGCTCTATATTGTCTTTAACAACGTTTGTTCAAATGAATGAATGTTGCCTAAATACACGCACTATATATATATATATATATATATATATATATATATATAAAGAATGTAATTGTTCGTATATTCTTAAGATGTAATCTAAAAAAATAACTAATTTACTGGTTGACTTAAAATTTTGCAAAATTTTTAATCGGATACGTGAATGTTTTTACATATAATTTTTTAAATTAAAACCTCCAGCGAAATCCTTATTTAATAAATTATTTTGTTTTCTTTGTAAGAAACTGACGATTTTATAATAAGGGAATTGATCACCGGTCACGTGATAATCTTCGTTCTTAAATCTTTTACCTCCTCCCATTTCCTTTGTTGACACTAGACATTTTGACAGGTTTTTGTTTTGGTTGTATAAATACTCTCGAACCTTATATCGAGTATAAAAAACTAAATTCGATAAGCATTTCACTGAATGTAAAGAGAAGTTAACAGTTTTTAATGAGCAAAACTTTTTCACATATAAACAAATAAATCAGTTAAGAGTTTTAAATAATAATAATCTCATCCATTTTAAAAGCATTTTTTTCACAAATATACAATAGACAACTTTTTGTTTAAATTGCTATTAAAATGTTTCATTTACGATAAGGGGCTTCCTGCTTGAGTTCATTAAATAAGTAACTTGCCTACAACGGATTCTTTACAGAAATATGCAATACTGGATTATATTTTACATAAATGTTATTTTACAATGATTTAATTCTGTTTTTTTTTTTTAGAATTATAACAATATATTACTTTATTAAATATTTATTTAGTATTTTTTATTTTTATTGTTTCCTGATAAAACAAGTGTAAGAAACACTTATAGAAATGTAAAAATTGAATTTCATTATTATTTTTTTGTTGAAAATGAAAAAAATATTAAAAGAAATGTAAAAATTAACGTTTATTATTATCATTATTTAGTTATTATAAGGTTATTCTAGCAGATTACCTTACAATAAAAAAACAAAATATCGTAATAACTGAAATTAACTTTAAAATACTATGAATAAAAGTGTTTTATATTTTGTAGTCAAGTAAAAATGAAATTTCTACTTGACTAAATAATTCAAAATGCGAAAGATTATTTGTTTCAATTTAATTATTTTACTGTGCAAATATCTTTATAAACTGAAATTAAAAAAAATCTCTTTTTATCATTTGTTCATTAAATTGTTAGGTACAGTAATTTGCTAGATTACGTTTTTAAATTTACTAACCAGGTAAAAAATTGAATTTTTATTTGATTAAGTAATTCAGAATTAGAAAACGGATTTTTGTTTTAATTTAATTATCTTTACTGTGGAATAATTTATATCGGTTTAGAACAGGTTAAGGATTCGTGGAATATGTTTAATGACAGATTTGGTAGAATGAAAGTCTACTGTCGTCCCACCGCTACAAATTCAGAATACAGACATGTGAGCGAAAAAAAAAAAAAAAAAAAAAAAACACACACACACACACACACACACACGAAAAGAATTCAAGGAGACATCTCCTACTCGAGGATCTTTTGATTATTTTCATGATAATTCAGGTAGTACCAAAACAAAACACCGTGCATGGTTTTGCACTTCGAACATAAAACAATAAAGAAAATGTTTTGTTTTTACATTTCTATAAAGTTCCCTTGAAATGATATATTAAATATATCAACACAATCAATGTGTTGAAATTGGGGCAATTTTTATGAAATGGTGTGTTCCCTTATGTTTTCGTGTTTCGTTTCATGCTTTGTAGCTCTCGTTCCATATTTACATAAACTGTGTCTATTTCCATCATCTGTTTTTGGGAACGCAATTAGTAAATATTGCCAAATATTGCATACTAACAAAGTAATAGGAAATTATGCACATACAGAATATGCACCGTCTCTTCTTTTCTTTTCGTTTAAACACACTGAACCACAGCAACGCGCAGCCGTCGATTTCTACATATGAGGTCTGTCACAACAACTAAGTTGTTCGGAAATCGATTTGTTTATAGTGGAGAAAGCTTTGTGCAGAGCCAACTACGCTTTCTGGTACAGCTGCTAATTTCAGTTGGTGCAATGGCTGATGCAAGGCAGAGGAGACAGCAGATCTAAAGTTTTAATTCAGAGTATCTCTTCTTCTAGATGCATGTCTTAACGAAGATTGAGGGTGTATTTCTCCTAGTTGATTGAACGAGCTTCTAAATACCGTGGTCCATACAGTGCCAAGTATTCCTAAATGTGTTGCTGGCCAAGCTTTTTCTTGTTTAACTTAGGTTATCCGGCGGTATATATATATATATATATATATATATATATATATAAATATATATATATATATATATATATATATATATATATATATATATATATATATGTACCGCCGTAATGAGCAAATAATTATGTCAGACCCTGTAAGAAACTCGTTTCTTACCGTTGAATACTTTCAGTTGAATTAATCCGGTCCATTTAGTTCTTATGCATAGATCATCATATACTGATTAGATCACTGTGTCTGACGTAAAAGAAAATATTTAAAAATAAATGTTTAAATTCAACGTTATTTCTCGTGTAGCGGATTGCATACAGTCTTTGCTAATCGAACCAGAGATGCCTTTTGTTGCCAGGTTCGGATCTGTCGACTGGTGTTAATCGTGATACCATGCACTGAAGATTCCCGAAAGGATGAAACACTATTATCCGTAGGTATTTAATTATTATAGTAAATAATTATATATATATATATATATATATATATATATATATATATATATATATATATACAGGGTGGCCGAAAAGTCCCAGGACACTATACAGGTATTTTTAATAAAACACAGTATTTTTTAATGAAACAGACAGAAAACATATAATAACATTTTCGGCCAGTGTCCTGGGACTTTTCGGCCACCCTATATATATATATATATATATATATATATATATATATATATATATATATATATATATATATATATATGTGTGTGTGTGTGTGTGTGTGTGTGTGTGGTTAGTTGCATCCCATTACCCAAGGGAAAGTATCAGTCCATATTCAAATTTTTTATTTTCTTATTTTTTATTTTACCGAATTATATCTTATTCTTTGCCGTAGTAAGCCATAACGAAAAATATTGTTTTTAGTGTTTTGACTAATATTGTTCGACCATTAAATAGTGATAAAACTTGGAAAACTTGCTTATGCAGTGTCAATGAGAGTCGGCCCCCACAAAATATCACTACCTATTCTCAAGTAAACATCTTAAATTTGACAAGCAAAGCCAAGATCGCCAATAAAATTTCAACATACAATTTTAGAAAATATTGTCAGGCATAAAATTAATGATTAATGTTTACAAACTGCTAGATAATATTAAATGGCTAAATACAAAATACCATTACTTTAGAAGGTTTCTAAATATAACATGTTATACCTAAATCTTATCTTGCTATCTTAGAGGAAAATGCAATCTATTACAAATGTACTACTCAAATGAAATAATCTATTTTTATAATAATATTTACTCAATCAATGTTGACTTTTATGACGCGTTTTAATATATATTTTAATCAGAGAAAGTACATGTAAAATATTTCTTTGGTTTTGAGATTGACATATATTTGAAAAAAAAACGCTATATGAACTTGTTCGCCATAATGTGCAATGTATTTACAAAATCACGCATCTACCTAATATTCTGTATATTACTCTTATTTTCTTACTGTTGCTATGTGATCTTTATCTGAACTTTTACATAGTTTTTATAACTCTCGCTTACATAACTGTCACATCTAATTAACGGTCACACCTTTTCTTTGTTGTTCTTGGCCTTCCGACCAGGATCAAAGTGTAGTATCTGCTCCGGCAGATACTGCAAGCTATGACTAGCTATGACTAGCAAAGACCAGATGTGGGGGCAACCCCACATGCTTGACCTTTAACCAGCTCCCATTTCCCACCTCTCGGGAGCTGGTCCCCTTTTTCTCTTCCCCCTCCCTTCACTCCTCACATTAAAAATCGGCCTTGTGCTTAATTTGCTCGGTGGGGGAGCAAATAAATACTATCTGCTCCGGCAGATGCTGCACTTGGGATGGTTTGTGCCAGTCAATGGACGGGAAACCCTCTATACTGGGACAATTATTATTTTTGGTAACCAGAGTGCCCCCTTTTTGCCTACTTTTAGGGGAGCTGGTTTTTACCTCACATTAAAAACGGCCTTGTGCCTAATTTGCTCAGTGGGGGAGCAAATAAACACCATCTGCTCCGGCAGATGCTGCGAGCTATGACTGGCTATGACTAGCTATGACTAGCAAAGACCAGATGTGGGGGCAACCCCACATGCCTGACCATTAACCAGCTCCCATTTCCCACCTCTCGGGAGCTGGTCCCCTTTTTCCCTTCCCCCTCCCTTCACTCCTCACATTAAAAATCGGCCTTGTGCCTAATTTGCTCGGTGGGGGAGCAAATAAACACCATCTGCTCCGGCAGATACTACAAGCAAAGACCAGATGTGGGGGCAACCCCACATGCCTGACCTTTAACCAGCTCCCATTTCCCACCTCTCGGGAGCTGGTCCCCTTTTTTCCTTCCCCCTCCCTTCACTCCTCACATTAAAAATCGGCCTTGTGCTTAATTTGCTCGGTGGGGTAGCAAATAAATACTATCTGTTCCGGCAGATACTGCAAGCTATGACTAGCAAAGACCAGATGTGGGGGCAACCCTACATGCCTGACCTTTAACCAGCTCCCATTTCCCACCTCTCGGGAGCTGGTCCCCTTTTTCCCTTCCCCCTCCCTTCAGTCCTCACATTAAAAATTGGCCTTGTGCCTAATTTGCTCGGTGGGGGAGCAAATAAATACCATCTGTTCCGGCAGATGCTGAAAGCAAAGACCATATGTGTGGGCAACCTCACATATAAGACCTTGGTCAATGTAGAGGCAACCCTTCATACCAATTGTCACTATCCAACGCCCCTACTCCCCGGGGAGTTGGTCCCCATTTCCCCTTCACTCCTCACATTAAAAATCGGCCTTGTGCCTAATTTGCTCTGTGGGGGAGCAAATAAATACCATCTGTTCCGGCAGATACTGCAAGCTATGACTAGCTATGACTAGCAAAGACCAGATGTGGGGGCAACCCCACATGCCTGACCTTTAACCAGCTCCCATTTCCCACCTCTCGGGAGCTGGTCCCCCCTTTCCCTTCCCCCTCCCTTCACTCCTCACAGTAAAAATTGGCCTTGTGCCTAATTTGCTCGGTGGGGGAGCAAATAAATACCATCTGTTCCGGCAGATGCTGCAAGCTATGACTAACTATGACTAGCAAAGACCAGATGTGAGGGCAACCCCATATGCCTGACCATTAACCAGCTCCCATTTCCGACCTATCGGGAGCTGGTCCCCTTTTTCCCTTCCCCCTCCCTTCACTCCTCACATTAAAAATCGGCCTTGTGCCTAATTTGCTCGGTGGGGGAGCAAATAAATACCATCTGTTCCGGCAGATACTGCAAGCTATGATTAGCTAAGACCATATGTGGGGGTAACCCCACATATCTGACCTTGGTCACTGAAGGGGCAACCCTTCATACCAACAGTTTCTAATCCAACTCCAACTTCCCACCTCTCGGGAGCTGGATCCCCCCTTCCCCCTATCTCCACATTAAAAAACGGCCTCCTGCCTTATTTGCTCAGTGGGGAAGCAAATAAATAAACAGATACTGCAAGCAAAGACACCGTGTGGGTGTAACCCCATATATCAGACCTTGGTCAATGTAGGGACAACCCTTCATACCAATTGTCACTATCAAGCTCCCATTTCCCACCCATCGGGAGCTGGTCCCTTTTTCCCCTCCCAACTCCCTCTCTCTCTCTCCACATTAAAAAACGGCCTTGCGCCTTATTTGCTCAGTGGGGAAGCAAATAAATACTTCTTGGCTATTGCGCCGGGATCAAAGTGTAGTATCTGTTCCGACAGATACTGCAAGCTATGACTAGCTATGACTAGCAAAGACCAGATGTGGGGGCAACCCCACATGCCTGACCTGTAACCAGCTCCCATTTCCCACCTCTCGGGAGCTGGTCCCCCTTTTTCCCTTCCCCCTCCCTTCATTCCTCACATTAAAAATCGGCCTTGTGCCTAATTTGCTCGGTGGGGGAGCAAATAAATACCATCTGTTCCGGCAGATACTGCACTTAAGATAATTTGTACCAGTCAATGGAGGGGAAACCCTCTATACTGGGACAATTATTATTTTTGGTAACCAGAGTGACCCCTTTTAGGGGAGCTGGTTTTTACCTCACATTAAAAACGGCCTTGTGCCTAATTTGCTCAGTGGGGGAGCAAATAAATACCATCTGTTCCGGCAGATACTGCAAGCTATGACTAGCTATGATTAGCAAAGACCAGATGTGGGGACAACCCCATGTGTCTGACCTTTAACCAGCTCTCATTTCCCACCTCTCGGGAGCTAGTCCCCTTTTCCCCTTCTCCCTCCCTTCACTCCTCACATTAAAAATCGGTCTTGTGCCTAATTTGCTCGGTGGGGGAGCAAATAAATACCATCTGTTCCGGCAGATACTGCAAGCAAAGACCATATGTGGGGGCGACCCCACATATAAGACGTTGGTCAATGTAGGGGCAACCCTTCATACCAATTGTCACTATCCAGCTCCCTTACTCCCCGGGGAGTTGGCCCCCATTTCCCCTTAACTCCTCACATTAAAAATCGGCCTTGTGCCTAATTTGTTCGGTGGGGGAGCAAATAAATACCATCTGTTCCGGCAGATACTGCAAGCAAAGACCATATGTGGGGGACACCCCACATATAAGACCTTGGTAAATGTAGGGGCAACCCTTCATACCAATTGTCACTATCCAGCTCCCCTACTTCCCAGGGAGTTGGTCCCCATTTCCCTTCACTCCTCACTTTAAAAATCGGCCTTGTGCCTAATTTGCTCAGTGGAGGAGCAAATAAATACCTCAAAGTGTAGTATCTGTTCTGCAGATGATTTGTACCAGTCAATGGAGGGGAAACCCTTTATACTGGGACAATTATTATTTTTGGTAACCAGCGTTCCCCCTTTTTACCTACTTTTAGGGGAGCTGGTTTTTAACCCGCATTAAAAAACGGCCTTGTGCCTAATTTGCTTTGGTGGGGAAGCAAATAAATACAATACATACAATAAATGAAACAAAGTAAAATAAAAAAAAAATCATTGGTATACGTAATTACAAATCATATGAGTTATCATCACATTATTAATACTATTTAATCCTTAATTATATAGAAAAGAGGACACACGCAGATAAAAAGGGAGCGAGAGCGAGAGCGAAAAAAGTATAATATTATTGGAATTTATATTTTAGTTTTGTTTTGGTCCCTCGACAAAAGGAGGATGAACCTGTAAATGTTATCCTTGTCCGTTCGTCCGTTCGTCTGTCCGCACTCCTCTTAATAATTACGCCTTGAAATTTTTTGAAATTTTGCGCAAACATTAAACATGATATGAGTAAAAAAGTAATAGAACAGATTTTTTCGGTAAACCCCCGGTTACCCCTCCCTATGGGGTGCCTTTCGGGTTAAAATGACTAAAATTGACACTTCTGTGCTGATTAAAAAAAAATTGATGCCTTGGCTTTCATAAAAATTTCTGCAAAGTTGTAACTAACTGATTTCTATATAATTTTGTTTGTCTATACTTCACAATAACTCTTGCGTGTGCCCTAGGAGTTCTTTTAGGGCTAGTAAAAACACTTCATTTTTGGGACTATTTTACCATATTTGTTCAACATATTCTGTGTAGGTCTATTTAGCAGTTTTGCATGGTGCTGAACGCAAATTTTAATATCTAAATGTCTTAAGGATTTTGGGGGCTAAATGTGGGGGTGGCTAATGATGGACTTTGTCATTTTTTTTTTTTTTTGCATGGTGCAGAACTCTAGATTACATATGTTAAGGCCTAAAACTGCAGCGTTGTTCATTTTCACAACTCTAAGGAGTTTTGGGGCTACATGATGGGGGAAAATGCTGAACTTCACCATGTTTTATGCGTTGTTCACTGTGCATTCACGGGGGACCATGCATGCTTCACTTGTTATATAACAATTAACGGTTTTTGAAAATTCGTTTTTTTTTCGTGATCCAAGCAAACTAATTGAGCTTAATTGGTGACTCGACAGGTTATGCTTTTCAACATACATATAAATTTTACATATTTGTAATTACCTTGAAATCCTATGACTCGTGCGCATAAAAAGATGCTGTGTTACCCCTACTTACAGTGGCGGATTGGATAAGTACATACAATATTAATATTTGTAATAAAATACAATTAATTCAGGTGCTTTTGTAGAATGTGATTAAGCACGATCTCCTTACTGGGAAATAATAAAAAAATGCTAAACTCTGCCTGTTTCATTTAGAAAAATATATATTTGTCTGTATGTGTACATGCACACTTATATATTTCTACTTATATATACAATACACTTCTGCGTATGTATGTGTGTATGCGTGTGAGTTCGTTCACTATGGACTTGAGAACAGCTAGACCGACTTTAAACCCCCCCCCCCTACACACATGTTCTTTATATATCTGGAATTAGAAATGCCCTCGAAAAGTATCGATAATTGAAATACCCTAATCAAAGCAAGAATAATACAATTTAATATCACAAGTGTATTTAGGACGTTTTATCACCGCACACGCACAGTGTTGTTTTGGAGGAGATGAAGGCTCGGAACGACTGTTTCTGTTTAAAGCACACTGGAACAATGATACTTAACTTTTGTATTTTAAACTTTACATAAAGCTATAATATAAATGGATTTTATAAAATTACTAGTACGTTATTTATAGACCAATGTATACTATGATGTATTGTGGACTAAGTCCATACGGAGAAGCATATAAAGCAGCCGTATCTCCTTGAGTAAAGCTGGAAGTTAATAGATTTAATTGACAAATGGGCGATTACAATGTTTTCTACGGCATTAAAAGTATTAAGTGTGGAGGATTTGTTGATCATCATTAAATATAAGGGGACATCGTCTAAACCTGCTAGTATATATATATATATATATATATATATATATATATATATATCAAGTGAAAATATATGTCTGTGTATCTGTCTGTGTATGTATATTTCCATACGAAATCACTCTTTCAATTTTCAGTCTACAATCTAGGGATTTGACATAAGGGGTATTGTGATTTGAGAATATCTTTTAAATCGGTTTTCGGCCAGAAATTTGGTTGTCAAGGGGTCAAAGTGTAACGATTTGACCTTTGCCATCTCTAGCAAACTACTCCGCAAATCTTGGGTCGAAACACTTAAAATTTTAAATGTAGGTTATTTGGACAAACTTTTTTAATTTGACTGGAGCCCCAAAAATAAATGTTGTGGGGTCAAATTTGGGGCCAAAGTTGCCGTCTCTACAAAATTACTCAGTCTATTTCTGGTCTGAACATTTGAAATTAAACATAAAGGGTATTTAGCTATAGATCAAACTTTATAATCGGTTTCGACCAAAAATTGTAGCTGCCAAGATGTCAAAGTTCCAAAGGTTTAATCTTAGCAAACTATTCAGCGGATTTTAGGTCTAATCATTTAAAATTAATACAGGCACGCGGCAGACATTTAAATCAGTTTTGCGGCAAAAATTTGGCCGCCAAAAAGTCAAACTTTAAAAAGTGACCTTTTCGGATTCTACCAAATTTTTCATCCAATTTAGGGTCTAAAGACTTGAAACTTTGGATGTAGGTAACATGGACATGAGTAAAACTTATTTATTTTGATTTGAGACAAAAATAATAATTGTTTAGAAGTCAAAATTGGAGTCAAAGTTAAAAAATACCTCTGCAGTTTTACGAAATTTTTGGTCTAAACATTATAAATCTTACATAAAGTTAATTCACATGTAGGACAAGTTATGAACAGTACATAGGGCCCGAGCAAAGCCGGGCTGAACTGCTAGTATATATATATATATATATATGATTTTCAGAATGTGAGAGATTGTATATAATAAATTCCACAGCCAAACAACGTCGCAGTCCACAAGAGCCATGACAGTCAAAGAACCGGAAGTCCAAGACTCGAGTTTCGCCCTCATTTGGGCTCATCAGTTAGACACATCCGAACTCAGGATTCGAAACCCGAGCCTCTTGCATGCAAGGCAAGCACTCTACCAACTGAGCAAACGCCCTGCACACAAGAATTTCAATTAACCAACACAGATCAAGCAAACCGCGCCGAAATCCGACTGTGAAATGAACCTACTTCGTCTCAACAAGGGACGCGGTCATCCAACCAGCTAATAACCCCAAGCTGATGTCTCACAAGTAGGAGTTTTAACTCGAAAGGACGATGCCATCCAGCAATACTAACCAAGCGAGCAACTTATGATAGGATTTTCAGAATGTGAGAGATTGTATATAATAAATTCCACAGCCAAACAACGTCGCAGCCCACAAGAGCCATGGCAGTCAAAGAACCGGAAGTCCAAGACTCGGGCGAAACTCGAGTCTTGGACTTCCGGTTCTTTGACTGTCATGGCTCTTGTGGGCTGTGACGTTGTTTGGCTGTGGAATTTATTATATATATATATATATATATATATATATATATATATATATATATATATATATATATATATATATGACCAAAGAAAAACCGAATGAATTTATGAAATGATCAACGTTTCGTCGCTATTACAGAGGACATCTTAAGGATATTAAAAGGAAAAATGTAAAAAAAAAGAAAGAAAACGATCATAGACCATATGAAAATGAAAAGGAAACAGTGTTAGAATCCTACCCATATCGAGAAGGGAACTATGTGTGTGTATGGGAAGGTTGGGTTGTTCAATGTCTATATATACACTTTTAAAAATACGTTAAATAAATATGTACACATTTTTTTTCTCTAAACTTATTCATTTTGTTGAATTATTTAAGGATAAAGGAAAACGGTTAACCAGGATATGTTTTGATATTTTGCTCTTTGATTATTATTTTCCTATACTAGGGGCTAAACGGTAGAAGCCCTTTCTTTGCGTAATAGTATTAGTGTTTAATATTAGTGCTGACTCTAAAAGTATTCTTTTAGCTCTCTCTCTCTTTCTCTCTCTCTCTCTCTCTCTCTGTATACATATATATATATATATTATATATATATATATATATGTATATATAGTAATTTATAAAATATATATGGCGATTAAGCTACACTGAATATTCGGCGTTTCATCCACTCTAGAATTCGTCAGACTTATGCGCGAATTCTGTGGTTGTTTCTTGTTTTTATATGGTCCTCTTCTGTTGAGGATTTTAGTTAGCCAATCAGCTTCCTAATATTCACCGCGCCCCTTCCTATAACCCAATGGACATGTATTTTATCGAACAAAGGATCTGTTTTAGAACTAGGTTAGTGGTTTAAGGCATACCTTTTTCTTTTTTATATATAAATATACATACGTGTACATACATATATGCACATATATATACATATACATACATATAAGTGTGATCGTTTATGTATATTCATGTTTATTTAATTTATTTATTTGTTTATTTTCTATTGTTTTTGTTAGTTTTAAAGCTATTTTGTATCGCTATCCTAGAGTAAGTTTTATTTTGTGAACACAATTATTTGCTATTTCTCTTCTACAGTTTAATAGATTTTGGGGTTATTTAAACTACAGGATAGCAAATTTTTCATGAAGGCATAATTTACATGGGTTGTCTACATGCCTACACGTGGTAGCTTGTTTTATTATTTTCCATTCGACTACCGGCGAATGTCCGCTTTCTTCTTTACAATATATATATATATATATATATATATATATATATATATATATATATATATATATATATTGTGTGTGGGGTTCATTGTATGGGTTTTATTAAGTTTGAGTAATTTCGTAGAGACTGGAGAGGTAATTTTTTTTTAAACTTACGTCTCGAATCCAAATAAAATGCTTTACCAATGTCCAAGTTACTTACATCTAAAATTTCAAGTGTTTACACCAAAAATTAGCGGAGGAAATTGATAAAATCTGCAAAGGTCAACGCCTTCAGCTTTGACGTTTATCCAGCCAAATTTTTGCTGTGAAACTGATTAAGATGGTTGCCGCATGTCTGAATACCCATTATCTATTAATTTCAAATGTTTACACCTAAAATTCGTTGAGTAGTTTGCTAGACACCCTTGCAGCTAAAATTTTCGACCCAAACCAGCTTGACCTTTTTCTGATTATCCTTCATCTTAAATTTAAATGTTCAGACCAGAAATTGACTGAGTGATTTGGTAGAGGCCGCAGAGGTCAAATTCTTTTTGACTTTGACCCCAATTATGACCCCTTAAAATTTATTGTGTTGGGCTCTAATTAACTTAAAAAGTTAGATCCAAGTCCAAGTAACCTATATTCAAAATGTTAAGTGTTTAGACTAACAATTGGCGGAAGAGTTTGGTAAAGAATTCAAAGGTCAAATCGTTGCACTTTGACCCTTTGACACTAAATGTCTGGCCGAAAACCAATTAAAACGATGTTCCCAAATCTCAATAACTCTTGTGTCGAATTTCGAGTCTCTAGACTAAGAAGTACTAGTTATTTCGTAGAGATGTGGCACACACTGCTATTTTCACTTATATATATATATATATATATATATATATATATATATATATATATATATATATGATATAATATAGAGCTGAATGTGTGTGTCTGGTCACGAATAGGCTCCTATATGGTTGACTATTTAAAAAAAAAACTGATTACATATAATGATAGAAGATGTATCGAGACACAGGAATGGATATCTTTGATCTGGCAGAACGGTGGCTCATTAAAATTGTGGGGTCAGCGTCCGCGCCTGGTCCACAAAGTATTGAAATAAAAAAATTTAAAACAAAAAAAAATAGTTTACAAGTGTTTTTGATATAGATGTACATAATTTGATAAGTATGTTTTAACTTAAATAGGGATGGTATAATAAACTTATGGGGTGTTCGTTCGCACCTGCCCTCCAAAGAATGGAAATATGTCACAAAGTTTTACAAGGTTGTTTAATATAGATCCACAGAATACTGTGATAAATGTTTCAGTGTGAACAGGTATGGTATAATAAATTATGGGGTTTATCTATTTTATTTTTACTTTCATCATATTTTGCTTTGGTTTTGATACCCCGGAATTCGAAGCTATCTATTTACAACCTTTCCTTTTAATAACCTATCATACTTTCATAAATCAGAGTCCATTTTCTGTAGGCTGTTTTTGAACCTAGTCAACGAGGGGTACCTTTGCTAGTGTATATATATATATATATATATATATATATATATATATATATATATACGCGTGTGCGCGTAAGATTTGTGGGATAGAACCCAAGAAAGTACTTTATTATAAAGAAATGAATATAAGAACGTAATTAATATATATATATATATATATATATATATATATATATATATATATATATATATATATATATATATATATATATACATATATATATATATATATACGCGTTACAGAAATCAAGAAAAATATCGGCACCTTCGCGTTCAAATCCAATACACACTTATGAGTGTACATAAACTTAATATCTTTATTTATTGAAAGATTGAATACCTAGTTGCATACGTGTTTCAAGCTTTCAATATTAAATATAGTATAATGCTATAAATAAAGTAATATTGGTTTGTACTGGAGGTTTTACTAGGCTGTATTTTGGCAGTTCATATTCATTTGATTTATGTGAGATTTTTATTATACATTTTAAATACCAATTAACACATATTCTCTAAGGGTTATTTTAAGGGCAAATTCCATTTCAAATATAACAAATTTGCATTGAACTTTATCCATAGTAATTAGATACTAATTAAAGAATATTTTAGAGATTTCAATTGCTTCTGGAAACCCCTGTAGTTTAAACCTAATAAATTTGACATTTTCTAGAATAAATATTATAGAAATTTGATAGCATTTTAAATTGAGATTTCCTTGTTTAATCCTTGTAAGTTGGCATAGAAGTGATTGAAAAAAATCTTTAGTTCGGGAAATAAATGTTACTTGCTCTGGGAATGGTAGTATGCTACTTTCATCTCAATATATTTTTTATAGTATTACTGTCTCCAAGATTTCCGTTAAATATAATAATTTAACACAAGCCTAAGAGAAAAGAACACCAAAGTTTGGAGCAGGAAAAAATAAAATGGTGCCACGCAGAAAGAACGTTGTTAACCATTCATTACAGTCGAAGTTAAATGAAGAGTTTACTGATGAAACCCTTTCCTAATCTTACTGCAGAGATATGTAACATTTCCTAAAGATGATAGATATCTGTTACTCGGCATAAACATTGGCTTCTTCCACTAGATAACACACAGAATGTAGTTTATCGCATGTCATCTAAACTTTTCAGATTAATAACATCTTTCTTCATTTCCTTCACCGCATAAGACAGTGTTTACCCCAGACAATAGCCTACATTTGCTGAAGTAAGAGCGAATACAATGTAAAGTTCAATGACAAATGTCGTGTCATGCTGCTGGTCTCTTGGTAATCATTTCGGTCAAATACGACGAAAGATCCATGGAACAGTTTCCTGTGTTATACACGGCCCGAATGAATGTTTCTCTATTTCACAGCCTGATTTAAACTTTCAACCGAGTTAAAAGAGATTTCTCTATGTCTGTTAGATTCAACAATTCAGTAATTCTTTAACAGCCATTTTGACTTAGATTCTTCGTATATAAACATTGCAATTGATACGCGAAATGAGACCGAAGCCATTATTCCCTTGTGTCAGTACTAATCAATAGGCTTATAACATTACAACTCGTGCTTATACATCAATTGAAGGAATTCAGAACCGACAAACAAAAGTGAAGCCGCTGTAATCCTCTTGACCCACATAAGAAGCTTCTTTCAAATGCATGTATATGTATGTTTAACATGTGTGTCTCTCTATATTATATGCATACATACATACACCTATATCTGTATATCTACCAATACATTGGTATATACGTTGTAATATATAAATCCATCAATACACCCCGCTCTGTAATAAAGCTATACATGTAGTTTACTATTAAGACGAATGTTTAAATAAATCTATATGTATAATTATTTTTATGTACTAACATATATACATATAAAGTATATTGATTTATTTATATACAATTATGCTTTTAAATATATATATATATTATTTTGTAAATATAATTATCCACTGGCACGTGCTTCGTCGTCTACAACTCATCAGAGTGGCGAAATCTAACGAGATCTGAAATCGGGATCACGTGATGAGAAGCCTAAACCCCTACCACGCGGCTAACATCGCAGGATTACTAAATGTAACACATTTGTTAGCGATACATTTTTGAATGAATTCAATTATTTATACGAAAAATATAAATAATATATATATACGCCGCTCCCCATTTAAGGAGTACCAAATTGGTCAAAGGGAGAATTATTCCTATCACGCTTTTGGTTAAAAATGCGCTTTCATATTAATAATTGAATTTATTCAAGAAAGTATCGCCAACAAAAACAAATAAAAACATCTCTCTCTCTCTCTCTCTCTCTCTCTATATATATATATATATATATATATATATATATACATATATATATATATATATACAAAAATACCCCCCATATATATATATATATATATTAAGTAATGTGATTGATAATTTAAAATTTAAAAATAAAATTATAATTAAATAAAAAATCTGTTTCATAAGAAGGAACAACAACAAAATCAATTATCTGTACGATCGTTTCGGAAAACAATGCTTTTTATTGTGGTAGACATCAAGTTACGGACAATAATTATTACATATAGTTTTTTAATAAGCAAGTTCTCCTCGTCAGCAAATTTTGAAGGGTTTTTATTAAATTTAAAAGACACCATAAATAAACCTAGCATTAAAAGTAAGGCAGATGTATCTGAAAAAAAAATGAAATAAAAGGTCTGGATTTAAAATTGATAAGAAAATTAATATGGGTTAGAGATAGAAAAGAAATAGAGTAAAATATAGATTTGAATTTAAATTATAAGTTTGCTTTAAGTACAACATTACAACTATATATATGCATATATATGAAAAAATAGACACATACATATACATAGATATACAGGTATATACATAAAAATATAAGTACACAAAATTTACCTTTTAATTTTTCGCCTTTTGAAATCAGGAACTATGGTTAAAATACTCATTTAGATGTTTGCTATAGCTTTTCACCTTATTGAATGATGAATTTTAAAAAGGGGGGACGCCCGTGCAATAAATTATTTCCGTTAGCGTACTTTTGATTTAAAGACGCCATGGTTTATATGTTAAAATTTTGGAATTTTTCTCTATCGCGATTTGTAGACCTTCATTGTGTCGGAAGAAGGAATCGTTAAAAGCTTTAAATCTCTTCAGAGAACTTTGACCACCGCCTTTCTGTTTTTTTCTTCTCCGGCACAGTGCCATTTTAATCGCTTTATACTCACCTTATTGAATTAAATTATTTATTTTAACCATCTTTTTGGTGTCTTAATTGTATATATAAAAGATCCTCCGTCGCTCTTTATTTTCGCCAGTAATATTATTTTGATTGCTATCGATTTTTCTCCTAATGAGATTGTAGACGAAAGAGCTCTAGAGAGATTCTCGCTTGTGTTCAAATGTAATATATATATATATATATATATATATATATATATATATATATATATATATATATATGTAATACGAAACTAAAACTAAACGTAACGTTTTTTTGCAAGGTTGATACAGCCATTATATAAATATAGAAACACAAATTTAAGAAATTATTTTTATAAAAAATCAATTATTGGGAAATAAAGGAATAGCAGGATCTAATTTAGGAACCCAACAAATGGGACATATATATATATATATATATATATATATATATATATATATATATATATATATATAAGTTTTTAAATGGCTTAGGGTTCTCTGTAGAACGTTCCCATGATTCTGCTCTTAAATAAGTATACGACAATTAGGCAATATATTCATAGTTAAATGGGCTTTTCCGTCACCACAGCCAAGGTTAATGTTTCTCGCATGCTTTTCTCGTTAGGGATTTCCCCCCTTTTTTCTTTCTCTTCAAAAAATACTCCATTGCCAAAAGTCTGTTTATTCACAAAGTGTGAAGAAATGCTGATTTTTTAAAATTTTCAAACGATATAATACTTGAAATTGTCGAACTGGACATGGAAACAATTGTAACGTAAAATGAAATACACTTTTTGTTGCCATCAACACCTTGTTTTGAAGTCTTGATTTTGCATACACAGTATATATATATATATATATATATATATATATATATACTTGCACTGCTTTTTTAGGGACTGTTATCTTTATTTCCATAGCCGTTGTTGTTTCACCAGGTTTCGGCCAACTATTCATATGACCTTCTTCAGGTAGTTAACAGCGACGCGTTTGGAATGCTGAGCCTTGTAACTGAATTCGCAGTAAATACTGCCTTCCATAGTTGTTATTGTCTCACCACGTTGTTGCCAGCTAAATCCTGTGGCCTGCTTTAGGTAAGATTGGAACCACTATAATGCTCACCGGGAACTATAGTGATTCAAATATTCTGTCCACTGCGTCACGTTATCCTTATGAAACCCCATGTCAAAGAATTGCTTAAAATAAAATATATACATATATATATATTTTTTTTTTATTTTATTTTTCATAGATCATCGTATAACGATTAGATCACTGTCTGACTGACGTAAATGAATATTTAAAATTAAGATGTTTAAATTCAACGTTATTTCATGCAGTTAATGGTAGCCGAATGGATTAGGTCTTCGCTAATCGAGCAAGAGATGTCTCGTCTTGCTGGGTTCAAATCGTTCGACTGGTATTAATCGTGGCACCCTGCACTGAGGATTCTCGAAAGGATGAAACACTAGTGTCTGTAGGTATTTGATTTAATAGTAAAAAATAAGTATATATATATATATGTGTGTGTGTGTGTGTGTTTATATATAAGATTGATGTAGACAACAGTTCTTTTTTAACAGATGTGCATAACACAACAGATAACTGCATTATTATCTCATGATCTGGCCGGCATTTTCAGAGATAACACGTTCTTTACATCTTGACTGCCCGAAGTGACGCCGCTTCCTACGTCATCTTGAGTCGTCCGTTATTTCTAATGTCTAACTAACGACTACTTAGGATCTCCCCAAATCTACATACATCACATGTTTCTTTACGTCAAATCATTACGTGTCTCAGACCAACCTAATGCCCCCAATCTAATTATTTGTTTATGCAAACCAAAAATAATTTTTACATCTATTTTCTATTTTCACATTCCTTTTGTGATATTATTATATTATATATGTCAATCATTTTTTCCCAATTTAATTGTTTATTTTTCTAATCATAATAATTGATTCAGCGACTAGCCATTGCTCGAAGCAATTATTATTATTATTATTATTATTATTATTATTATTATTATTATTATTATTATTACCCTTGGCCCTGCTTGCCACAGTTAGCACACATACTACGTTATGATAATAGCCGTAAGGGTCACAACATTACATGTGTGTCCATGTGAGGAGGGTTCCAGTATAATAATATGCATTTTATTTCCCTATCATTTTATACGACTGAGACGAAAGCCGAAATGAGAGATTCAGGCTTTTTTTTTTTTTTTTTTTTTTTTTTTTACAAAGGCATCACCACATTATCAAGGCCCAGAGGCCACTCAAGGATAAGGGTTAAAGAGTGTACAGTAGAAATTGGTCAATATAGTAATCATTAGTAATGAAAATTTGGTAAATTTAATAACTTATATGGAACGGCTCATCAAGAACTTATTTACTTTAGACTTGAACACAACCATATTGTAGTCAGCCGGAAAGCAGGAAAACGGAAGACAATTCCACAGGCGTGCAGTTCTAAGAAAGAAGCCTTGTTCATGGAATCTACGTTTAGGTTTAGGCACAGATAAAGAGTGGGGGAAATTATTGATAAGACACACTAATGGTTGATAGCGAACATAATTCATATGTCTGTGGACGATAAGTATTTCTTATTTTAAGAGAAGTTTACACAGCTTATATGTAAGCAAAATTACGCAAATTCTCTCTATTAACAGATGAAGCATATTCTGAGGCTTTATATATTCGGAAATAAAGCTAATTAATGTGACTGTCACGGCTCTCAAAAGCTTAAGAACGTTTGGTTTAAATTATTCAGATTCAAGATTTAATCAGCGGTGCAAATAAGGATTTCATTATGTTTTCCTTTCACGTCAAGTTCGGGTTTTAATATTCCAAATTGCCTAAATCACACACCCCCTTTTCGTGGGCCAAAAGATCCGAGATCTTTCATTCTTTCTCGATAACGTTGTGTTTCTTTTCCATGTGTTTATCATAGACCGTAGGTTGACCCTTTCTTTCTTTATCGTTTTTTCTTTCATTCTTATTTTTAACTTCTGTTTGCATGCAAGTTAAGCACTTTTTCTTTCCATTTAATTTTCTGTTTATATTTTTCACCTCGGTTTAAAGGGTCGAATCTGGTTGTCGCTACCATTTGTGAAAAATACTTAGATACCTTTCACCGCCTCTCCAATCCTTATAATGTAAAAGAAATTCGACGTATTTTATTACGCTAATAAGTTTTTGTATATAATCCAATTTGAATGAACACATCAGAAAAAAAACAGCGTCTGTTAAGGAATTATTCCGGTCAAATAATCGTGAATTTCTCAGTTTTGCACGTCATTAAATCTTCAGCATTTTACCAGGAGATGTCAGTCGAGCAGTACGAGATTTTTTCGCCTTCGTCGCACCTGCATTAAGGCTAGCCATGCCGCATCTCACCATAGTGATTTCACAGTCTCACGCATTAAGTATTCATAGTTCAATTCAATCGTAACGGAAAATTCTGCAGCTCGAATAGTATGTTTTAGGTTGGTTGAGAAAGGACACGGGGTGGGCCAGAATTGGAGATTCGATAAGAAGCTATATCTGGTATGAAAAATTAGGTATTTTATGGATTCACCGCCATAGGAGTTTCTTTAGAAGATCTATTTGTTTATTGAGGTATTTTATGAATACATAATAAATATAACAGACCTATTATACACTCACATATAGATACATTGTACCTACATATAACCGTAAAATACTACAATAAATAGATTTTGAGACGATTCTTATTAAGTTGTGTCCATTGTGATATATTATTATTATTATTATTATTATTATTATTATTATTATTATTATTATTATTATTATTACATTTTCACCCCAAACAAGGCACATCGCCACTTTGGTGTAGGGGACTACTATCAGGGACTTGAGCTACTGGGATACTGTAGGGAGTTGGGCAGCAAGATGTCAGTTCACGTTATACTTGACTTTCTGCATGTTAATACAGTTGGGGAAGCAGGGACTCAGGGGGGAATTCCAAATTCTAGCGGTTCTGGGGAAGAAACTACTGGAGTAAAAAGCTCTCTTACATTTAGGGATCTCTACTGTGGGATTTGGCTGCTTGTCGGGTTTGTCGAGGGTACTTACGTCGTGGGGGCACAAGTGCTTACAGTTCGTCAGAGCATTCACAATTAAAATAATTGTATAACAGGCAGCGGGGCGCAACATTTCGTCGGTGGGACAGAGGCTGAAGCTTAGATGACAGTTCAGGACCTATCAGGTTGGAGACTATCTTTTTGACCTTGTCCAGGAGCGAGAGACTAGTACCAGAGGTACCAGCCCAAATATTACAACAATACTCAATACATGGGCGAATGGTGGCCTTAGAGAGGTACGGGATACTTTCGGGCGTTAGTAGCTTTCTAGCACGGTAGAGATAGAGCCTACCTTCCTCGCAGCGGTCCTGGCAATGCTCTCAATGTAATTGTTCCAACTCATGTTCCTGTGAACGTTAGGCCGAGGAGTTTAAAAGTTAATGGATCTTTGGCTATTGTTATTTGTGGCATATATATATATATATATATATATATATATATATATATATATATATATATATAAAACCAACAGTTTTGAAGCAAAATTCCGGAAATATTCATATAATCATAGAATCAAATAAATATTAATTGACCAATTAATTAGGTTACATGATTATCGGTATTAATATTCGAGCATGTGTGCAATATTTTTGCAATAATCAATTCAACGAATTATAAATAAGAATGTATTTCAACATGTGTTATAATTGTTTCATAACCATTTGTACAACTTCAAACCTTATTTCATTTATATGTATTCGAAAGTATCAGAAACCAAAATACATCTTTCATATATATATATATATATATATATATATATATATATATATATATAATTTCTTTTTAAACGAACAAAGCAGTGGATTCACACGTCAGTTGTTCTCATTTTATTTATTTATTTAATTTTATATTTTATATTTTCTTTCGATTACTTGTAAGTAGGATAGGTATCACACTTTCGTATTTCCTATTTTAGTTATTACAAGACAATTTTCCAATTTCTTATTTTTATTTTCATTTCATAGTTTGATGTCTTTTTTTATTATTTATTATTATTTTTTCTCTTTGATTAACTTTTTTTTTCGTACTCCCTATATTTTTTATTCAAACGCTTCTATAGTGTCGTATCTATTTAGATCTCCAACTGTTAATTTCTCAATTTGCCTTTTTTTGTATAAATTTTTATTTAAATGCTTCTATATACTTGTTGATCATTTTCCATTTTTATACTATTTCTAAGAACTATAATTCAGAGGGTCATTTAAATTATTTTAAGTTATATTTATCTTCATTTATGTAATTTATTTCTATGTAGACTCTATCATTTTCCGACTTATCTTAATATCTAACAAATATCGTTACTTAATAATTCCTAAATATTCATGTTTCCATTCAATATTATCGAGACAGTCTAAAGGACCATAACTTGATTTCTGACCACATTTATCGACTTATTGTTTTATCCAAAGTCATTTTCTATTCGTAATATAATATTTTAGTTTTTATCGTTATTTATAACTCTTGTTTAATTATGAACATTAAAATTGTTTTATAACAATCTAGGTTCGATTGTTCACTTAGTTTATACACTGTTGTGCATGAAGAAGTACATTTACGTGTGTGCATTGTCACACGTGGCGCAATAATAATAATAATAATAATAATAATAATAATAATAATAATAATAATAATAATAATAATAATATAATGGAAGTCTAACTCTTAGTAATTTATCCCTTCACTATACCATCTGTATTCTCTATCTTACCCAATTAAAATCTTAGTACACTGCACCCGTATAATTTTTCCCCTCACCTTACGTATCATAATTAAGACTAGCAATAGAAACACCTGTTCAGATGTGGCAACGATTGCCCATGTGCATATAGTTGCTTTGTAGATGTATGTGATATTCTTAGGTGTGCGTACTATTCAAGTATGGTAGAGAATGGCTACCTCATTTGAAGCAGCCTCCACAATGTCCTCACCGTATGTGTTCTAAGTCATATTGCCTACGGATTAAAAGTCTCTCTTAATTAGTCGAAATATGTAATTACATAATTAAATGATTCATTTCTTACTAAGCCTCATTCCTATACTCTAAATCTCCCTTAATATACATTTATTAGCTATGACTTACATAACATTCAGCAAAATCCCGACCCTCATTGTTGATTTCACTAAACCGTCTAATCTAATCGTTTTTTTTTCTCGGACTGATAGACTTCGAAATTATATTCCTGTTTCTTGCTTCTCTGGCTGTACTCATATGCCGAAACTTAAATGTAATATGAACAGACATCTTGCTACCCACCACGTCATAATCCCGTGTTACACATGATCTCAAATAGTAATCACTTACGTTAACAGTCGCAACACGCTTTGTTTAAGGTGATAAAATTAAACAGAATCACACATTACACATTTTGCAAACATGAGTTCATTTCAAAACTAAGAAATAGTTTAACGAGATTTTTTTGTGATTAAAGTATACACAACAATGGAAAACTCAGCCTCAATATAATAATGAATAAATAATCTATATTCAAATAAAGGAGACTTATTGTCTCGACGTAGCATTCATATTAAACCCCCCACTTTTTCTGTTTAAAAATTATTAAAGTAAATATCTTCATATATTCAGTTATAGATATGCGAGCCACTCCATGAATCTTAACTAATTTGCATATCCTATTTGAAAAACGTGCGTTAACTTATTACTTATTCACTTGCCATGTTTTTTTTATTAGAAGATTAGTTTCATTTCACCGTCACGATAAATTAGTTTAACGCATAGTCTCTACATTCTGCGTTATTGCGTATAATTTAAGTAGAAAGCGGTCTAGCATACAGAAATTTTATATGCATCAATATATTTATATACCTATACATTTTAATTTAAAATTAAATTCCATTTTTCTATTTTAAAATTATTGAAACTTTTTAATAGATTTGTTTAAATATATTCTAAGATGTACATGTGTGCTATATTACATAAATGATTCCTTAGCTAGGATTATTAATTTCGTGCTAATATTATAAAGCATACTGGTAAAATAGGACAAAGTGTTGATGTATGTTTAAGTAGATTAGATATTATAAAAGTGGGTAAAGGAAGAACGGGAACATAACGTTATTAAAGCGCTGTGCCCACAAGCGAGGCAAGTAAACGTGTCGAAACCACCCTGGAAAATGAATAATTGATACTACTGACTTCTTCCTCGCTATCTCGTCTCACATATCCTTATTGGTCGACCAACTTAGTCGAATTTGGACTTTAGAATTTACTCTTGTCTATTCGTAGGTTCGTCATTTCGTTTCCAATTTCTCAATAACTACTCATGAATTTTTTCTGAAATTTTGCATGAAATTACACCTAACCAAGGGAGAAAATGTAACATTCTCGGATAAAATTTCTGCTTGACTCCCCAGGTTGGTGAAAGGAGACAAAATAGCCCAAAATTGCACTTTTCGGGACATAGATTGGTTGGTTGTTCTTGTTTTACGGCATATCAACCCTTTTCGGGTTATTTAATGCCGAATCCAAAGATTTTGAAGAAAATTTTTTTAATAGAATATATTTGTTGTTTTCACGCCGGTTCTATTTAACCCATAGTTGGGACCCTAACAGGTACTACCACTCCGGGCCAGAGTGGACTGGCTCCACACTCCCCAAAACTCACAAGCTGGGACCTCACCACTGGATATAGTTTAAGGTCATATCCAGGACCCCCATTGAGGGACTTTTACCCTCTGCAGGGGGGGGGCAGTCGGCGTATTCTAATGCCCCACAGACAGGGCCTCGGGACATATAATCTTTTTCGATCATTAGATTTTGCTGAAAGCTACCCAAACGTAAGATCACATTGATATACATTTAGAAACGTAATATTTGACCCTGGTAAAATTCTGCTTGACTCCCCAGAAATGTAAAAGTGACAAAGATGGCCCAAAATAACAGTTTTCGGGATATATTATCTTTTCCAGCCATTAAATTTTGCTGAAAATTACCCAAAAGCAAGATCACTTTGAAATACATCTAGAAACGTAATATTTGACCGTGAGAAAATTCTGGTGCTTGAGCCTCAGGGTGTTTTAGGAGTAATAAAACGTACTTTTTGTGATTAATTTGTATTTTCCTCAAAAATTCATACTTGTATCTTAATAGGGGTTTTGGATGGTACCGAATTAAAAAAATAAGGCATCGCTTGTCATGAACCGATGTCCTTTGGCTATCTTAGCCCAATGTTATAAATCAGGCCAGGGATTTTAATGGTTAAAATAGGTAACAGTTCTACGGCTCATTGTGGCTTACAGTACAAGGGAAGTAAATCTTGTAGACTCGAGTTTATCAATATTGATTATAAAAGGTGAACCCCCCCCAAAAAAAACAAATGCTAATTGGAGGCCATCTAGATCATATGCTGTAGAACAGAGAAAAAAAGGCCAAAGACCATAGTGTTTTGATGTGATGTTGAATATAATAAACTAGTTATGACCAAAGTTTCATTTCATTCGGACAAAACACTAAGAAACTGGGCCTAATTAGAGTTGGGGCCCGTTTTTTTTGGTCACCCTGTATATTCGTAGATTGAACTTTAATATATTCAATTGGTTTACAATATAAGGATACAAACTAGTAAGCAGACAGCTCATTTGTTAAAGTTCCTTCTATACATGAATGAAGATCCGACATTAATCAAACTAGACTCTCGTGAGAGGGCAAGTAAATAAGAACAAGTCAATTTTATAATTCGAATTGACTACATATTCCAATTAATGTTTGTTACCTGTGAATGTTAGGCTAAGGAGTTGAAATAATGAACTCTCAGCTAGCGTTCATAGGAAATCATTCAGATTTCGTCTGTGATAAGAACCTTCAAACTTTTGTACTTTGTACGTAGACAAATTAGTTTTATCATAAATGGTTATTTCTGATCTGCTATGAAAAATACAAATATGAAAAGCTATGTGAAGTGTTGTGTTGTTTATTTTACTGGATGCTGTACCAGTTGAAGCTGCAACAAGAACAGCTGGATGTTCCATATCCTTGATCGCTAGAGGTAATCAGCTATAAGGTTAACCAGAAAAACATGACAAAGGCATCAGTTGCGGGATCATATAGTTTTTGTCTTGTTTATATACAAAAAAACATAGTTAGATAACTCGGAGTTTGATTTATTGTTTAGAATTGATTGTTGCGCTTAGTTATGTAAAGAAGTGCTTATTTTAATATCTCAAATACCAGCAAGGAAAGCCATCCTAAACAATAACGAGCTTTATTCACATCTTTCGAGGACACTGATTAAAACTTAAACAAAAGATTTCAAGTATAATAATTGACTTAAAACTACACGTATACCTTTATTACAAATAAATGGTTTTACAATTATTATGTAAACATATATATGTACATAACTTGAGGAGATTAAATGAGTAATGAAGAATTCTTAAAATTGAGATTCAACGGAATGTACAGTGCTCAATCGTGAGGATTAAGTATATGAGGAAAGTTACAGACAAGACATAATCTACATTGTTATATATGGATTTATTTTTCAATTCCATAAAGTACACATCGATCGGGACTAGATATCACATTACATTATGCATTGCTATATACATCTTCGTCTGATGAGGAGCATTAGGCTTTAAAATGCCTATATATAATACGCATTTACGCCTACCCCCTAGATGTTTTTCTTTATTGAATTGACATAAATTTATATATATATATATATATATATATATCTGTCTATAATTTTATTCATATATATATTTATATATATATATTTATATATATAAAATTATAAAAATGTACATATATATACATATATAATTTTACTTGATAATATCTTGTATAAAGATTTTATATAAATGCGTGAATGTGTATGAACACAGGTATCTGTATGTATATATCCGCATAGATGTGTATATTTATATAACACTATCCAACTACAACAATTAGGCCGTGTAAGAGGTCGGACTCCAATTCATTTGCAATGGGTTGCCGGGACTAACAAACACAATATTAACAAACCAGACAATTCCAAGAGATATACTTCCCGCCGTCTTAAGCATGCACCTTCGCTGTACACTGTTGATTGACAACACGCTGTGAATTATTTTGTTGTTTAATCAATTCTCTTTTATATTGGTCGATTTCCTATGCTGTCACTGTGGAATGAAAATTTGTCAAACATTCCAGTAGAAATAATAAAAAAAAAATCAATGATCGAATAGTCTATACTAATAAGCGTATTTTCCGTGAAGTATTAAAAAAATATACAAACTAAGTGATACACCCTCCTCCAAAAACAAAATTAAATAGTAAAAAAAATATGTTTCTCGTATTATTTCTTTATTCCTAGCACGTTGGCTTAGCGCTCGCAGTCGTAGTAATTTTTATCTGCGTTAGTAGGTCGGGGGAGGTAGTCAATGTTCTCTCCTGCTTAAGCAGTTATTCGAATGGGATTCTCCCTATTGCAGACCACGGATTCGAACTATTCTTGTCGCCATATCAAAATTCATAACTGGGATTTCTTATCATTTTCTGGCTTATGGTTGTCTTCGATAAGAACTAATTAGCCGGCGAGTCCACGGTTTTTTAGCCCATTTTGTCTGATATTCCCGTAGAGAATCCCTCAGAGATAATACAGAGAATCCTTAGACTCCCCTTAGAGAATCCATCTCCTCTCTCCGCGACCCCGCTGAGATTGATGCTCTGGGTTTTTTGCTAACCGAAACTTTTCCGTCTTTTTCTTTCTGTTTGCAGTTCTTTAATATAGTTTTTATACTGAGGTAGATGTTTTTATGTATATTTTTTATAGGTAGATGTCTTTATATATACTTTCGTACTGAGGTAGATGTCTGAGGACAGCGATAGCATTCATCTGCAATAATCAATACTTTTGTAGAATAATTTTCACTGACTTTATTGTTTCCTATAATTTTTGTGTTGGTTTGCTGCAACTGTAACAACTATGGCCTTGTGTTTTTTTTTTTCGGACTTAAGCACCCTTAATTCAGTATGGGAGCTCATTAGTCCTTCTCGTCAATTCAGTTTGTTTGGTATGCTATAATATAAAACCTGAATGTTCTTCTTTTGGTTTCTCGAGCTACCGACAGGGCTTCAATAATATTATCGGATTAGACCTTGCAACATCTTTCTGTATAAAGGTCTCGTTCAATACGTCGATACAAAATGTAGCGAGTTGCACCTGTAAAGCTGAATATCCTAGCTTGGCGTTCCGATATGCGTGTCTAGTAAGCTGATTCATTCCGTTGGCTAATCCTGCGAGACTTCTCTCTGATTTTGCATTATTTTTATTAAAGTTCGATCAGCATAAGTAGTGTATGTAAACTTCCCTACTGGATCGATAGCTGATCTAGCAATTCCTTACTGGTGACATTTGGATGGTCGTCGAAATATTCTCCGATCCATTCTGATGACATCGTATCCGGAAATCTGTAGGCTAGACTTATCTTCTCTGGATCCATCAGTTTGTCAATTTATTCCTTCTCTTTTTAACGCAAATTATAGTCAGAGTTTAAGATCGAATGATTTACCAGTAACCATTGTGATCTTCAATCCGCCAGAGATTACTAAATTAAAGGAGGTTAGGTTGGAAGTATCCATTTTGTTTAGGCATATTATATACAAGTAACATGCTTTCTGAATAGTGTATCTAATATTAATTTATAAAGATATATGGTCTAAAAAAATTGTGGCACGAATGAAGAGAAGCCTAGGAAAATAGTCACTTACCCGAAGCTGTGAATTTCTTGAAGTCAACAGCATCTGGTAAAGATGCTTAATAACTGCTTTCACAATTATAGATGCACTCGGAGTTGTATTTAAGTGTATTACAGCGTGGAAATCATTCCAGGTGCCTGCTTTCTTTGTTACAGATGCGCAAATAACGTAAAGAAACATAGATAATTATAATAATGTCATAAGTAAGGCTGTGGCAAGAGACTATTCTTTTCATTATTTTGACTCTCGAGTATATATCACTTAATGTCTTATATGTTTTTAGATAGCGTGATGTGGTTCTCGATTGATTTACTGTATCTAACTGTTTCAGATATATACTCGAGAGACAAAACAATGACAAACATATTCTCTTGTTATAGCCCTAGTCATAAGTCAATCGCTGTCATCGGACAGTTTTATGTATTGAGGCAGTTTAATCTGAATTTCCAACAAGTGGGGTTTAAGAAGATTTTTGCCTACGATTATTGATAGATGAGCTGGGGAGAGCATGTCCCGCTTGATCTGTAGATTCAGAACAGATGTTAGAAAGGTTTGGGGTTTCTGATTCAATTGCTTTATTATCGCCGATAGCTGAAGATATTTCTTCGTATATTCGAATTTTAATACTCGCGACAGGAATATTTCCAAGCACCACTTGCATGTCCCCATCATCATTATTAGCTTAATAATAATTACAATTATTATTATACGACTTCGCTTGAAAAATCAATTTGCAGGGAAAGGTGGAGGTGAGTGACACAAGCCAAGAAGTTCAGATTTAAATAGTAACCGAGAAACGAGTAGAGCGATCATTATTCAACCGATGACCGAGTTGATATTGCTTGCAGTGTAAGTTTTCTCTTTCGAATGAACTTTTGGATACAAAACACATAATTTTAATAAAACATATATATATATATATATATATATATATATATATATATATATATATATATATATATATATACACACATATATATATATATATATATATATATATATATAGAGAGAGAGAGAGAGAGAGAGAGAGACAGAGAGTAAGTTAGAAAAATATATATGGCAATTAAGCTTCACAGAATATTCCGCGTTTCATCCATGCTTAAGCCTGACGAATCCTAGCGTGGATGAAACGCGGAATATTCTGTGTAGCTTAATTGCCACATATATTTTTATAACTTACTACCTAGCATTACCTATGTATTGAGCACTGTTGAAGTAAATACTTAGAGTTCATGCATAAAATTATAATTTCGTTTATTTATGTGATTAAATGAAGTAATCATATATATATATATCTATATATATATATATATATATATATATATATATATATTCGTATTCCTGTTTGTTTGTTTATTTTTTCACAATTTGATTAATATATACATAACGCCCATTACTTCAGTATTTTATTTAGTTCTATATATAGCATGATTTTTATAAAACATACAATTAAGAGGTTGCCTCATTTGCATATTACATTAAGAAAAATAGATTTTACCAGATAGTTGTATGTTTGTTAGTGTTTGCAGAGAGAGAATTGTTTTGCAGGTCTGATTTGAGATTGTTATTTAATAAACTTTAAATAACAAAAATATATTGAGATTATATTTTTTTTGAAATTATTAGTTCCCACATCGACTTTTTAGAAACGGATGTAGAATTATATTCCATGGAGACTTCGAGACATAAAAAAAGCCTCTCACCAAATAAAATAATTTGGTAATCACAATAAGTTTCTAGCGTGAAAAATAATCCGTGTAGACAGAAAAAAATATTTTGCTTCTTTTTTAAATATTTAAACAGACAATAAAAACACTTACGATTAAACTGAAAGGATCTCATTCGTTTATTTTTTATTTTTCTTGAAACTGCAATATAGAATCGTATACTGTTGTGGAAATTAAAGATTAAGCCACACTTATAGAAACAAAAAAGCACCCCCCTAAAACAATCGAAAATTTCATTTATTTAGGAAAAGAAAAAGCCAGTGAAAAATTGCCTTTAAAAAAAGTTGTATGACACGCACTCGTTAATGTTTATAAGTCGTCATAAGTCGTTGTGAAACAGTTGGCAAAATCGTTTATAAATTACCTTTTCCCCTCTTTCACGTTTCAGGTTCGTACCTACCTACACAGCTATAGTTTGCGGTTGTTCGGGCACTTACTGCTATTTGTATTTTTTATTGGTTTATTTTTATTTTATTATTTTTTCCAGCGTACGCCCGACAAAATGGGCTCACTGTCCGGAGAATAGCTTCTTCTCTTTTTATCCCTTCTGTCGATATATCTGATGGAGAGGGTATCACGTACTTTTTTCCCCATGACATTAACATATTCATATCCGTTCTTTTATTTTTTAAATAATTGTAGGGGTATCGACACTGCCCACGTTTACAATGATTAGTATAGCAAGTGCGTTTCGAACGGAATTTCATGTCGACTCAGGCAATGCCGGGTACCCATGCTAGTATATATATATATATATATATATATATATATATATATATATATACATATATATATATATATATGCATATATATATAATTATTTTTTTACTATAATAATTAAATAATTAAATACCTACGTACACTAGTGTTTCATCCTTTCGGGAATCTTCAGTGCAGGTTGTCACGATCAACACCAGTCGAATGATTCAAACTCGGCAACACGAGATATCTATGGCTCGATTAGCAAAGACCGTATCCATTCGGCTACCATTAACCGCGTGAAATAACGTTGAATTTAAACATTTTAATTTTAAATGTTCTTTACATCGGTCAGACAGTGATCTAATCGTTATACGATGATCTATGCATAAGAGCTAAATTGACCGACTTTAATTAAACTGAAAGTGCTCAACGATAAGAAACGAGTTTCTTAAAGGGGCTGTTACAATTATTTCTTTACTATAATAATTAAATAATTATATATATATATGTATATATATATGTATATATATATATATATATATATATATATATATATATATATATATATATATATACAGATTAAAAATGTATATGCTTTTTCGTTTCCAAACACATAATTATGGACGATGCATGTAATGGAAAATTTTATATTATAAGATTGCTTACAGTGGAAAATAACTTCTTGTTGAATGAATATGTAGATAAAGATGGCCAATTTTACAGTACTGTTCAATCTACATTATTAGAGTTTGTATTTCTAATGCATGTTTTTTGATACATTTTGCCATTTGTTTATGAGAGAGGGAGGTGATACGAAGAAAAATTGTGTGAAGAATTTTAATTGATTAAAATCCTTAATTATTAATTTTAATTTATTGGGTTCAATTAGATCACAAAATAATCTAATTGTAAATGAAATAATATCTAAAACACAAAATATTCTTTCCGTGACTGATCTGAATTAAAAATTTCATATTTTATACTAAGTTACGCTGATGGCTACAGCCGTAATTCCACGGATTAAAAGGTCGCGCGAAGATTAAAATGACAGCTGAAAACTAAAATCTCGAAGTAAGACATATTTGTCTTTTTAAGATAAAAATCAAACCTGGTTAAAATCATAACAATTTTGACAATCGTTAATATTTTGATTTTCATGATGACCTTTTCCAAAACCCGAGAAATAATTTATGACAATAATCTAATACTGAAGAGTCGAAAAGTTCATTATCAGTATATTGAATAAACATACACACATATCCATGATTGATAAATTTAATTAACCTTCAACTGATGGTAATGCTAATTAAAAAAAAGACTCATGCGCATATTGGAGCTTATAATTAAGGCCTAACGATTTTTGGTAATGACAAGGGTTTTTATTAATCAACCGATCAAAAATGGAAGGAAAATGCAAAATGATTTATAATTGCTGAACGAATCACAAACTTTGATACAAGTGGAAGTTCCCAATAAAAAAAAACAATTAGAGAATTGGATTGAGAGCTAGTCAGCTCAGTGAAACAGGCAGACTGAGAAAAGGACCAAGTTGGTTACTAATCAAAAACAGAAGTTCAAAGACTAAAATCGAGGAATAATTTCCAAATTTAAATTACCTCTCAGGGCGTTTTTGAATTTTTAAGATGAGGATTAGTTTTTTGTATCATTTAGATTCATAAAACTACTGTTCTCACCTTGAGTGTCATTTTCACAAGGTGTCGGTCAATGTAACCTCTGACCTTCTTCAAATGTATCTTGTCGAACTCAGGAATATTTCTGTCGAACTCAGGAATTAGGACTATATTTTGAGCGGAACGCTTCATTTACTTCACGGGGGTAGTATGCTCTTGTTCCGTCAACAATAACTTGAAAGAGGTTCTAAGTAATTCGCATTTAGGATTTAACTTGCGCAAGGACCCTTGCCGCAGTTTTTAGAGTACTTGGAATAATCGAATGTAAATGTGATATTCTTCTGAGGGTTGACCCCCCCATATATATATATGTATATATATATATATATATATATATATATATAGTCATGAAGAGAGAGAACTTGATGAATATAGAAAGAGAGACTAATGTAATTTGGAATAACGTTTGATGTGGATCAATGTAGTTTTAAAACTCTCTAAGTAGGTTCATTTCCGTGTGAAATCATTCGCCAATCTGTTTTGCTATGACAATTTAATCAGTAGTATGTCATGCCTGTTACTTGAGAATATAATATTTTGAACGTTCCACAAATCTGAACATTTGATAGGCAGCTTATTTATTTGAACCTTAGACGAGAATGACTAGGACATTTCATCTTTCAGAAATCGCGGTTGTTTTCATCGCTAAACTAATAAGACAGCTGGGAAAACGACTAAAGCAAAAACGAACTCTATTACTTGCAGACATTGATCGTTTTTTTTTTGTGCTATTTATTTTGCAGATTCCTTAACGAGTAATGAGTAACGTCGAAAAACTGACAGCTCTGATTTATCAAGAAAAGTCAGAAGAGAGAAAGGTATTTGGAACTAGTTGCTCGTTAACATTAGCACTTAGTGTGTAATAGTAGTTTTATGCGGACATCGGCATGTAAGATGGCGGTACGATCGGTTGCAAAACTAGAAAATACATTATTTTACTGATTAACAGTTACTCAATGTTAATTTCCTGTAATGTATTTATTGACATTTTAATCGGGTTTCCCCTCGATTAAATCAAATTTGTCTGTCGCACAATATATATGAGGACTTGTCGAGGGAGGTCTCGACCTCCCCACGTTGTTTTTACTTTTGTGCCAAACTTGTACTCAAGTTATTGCTGTTTCTATCTCAAAATGTCAACGCCAAATTATCTTGACTGAAATTGACACATGTTTATAAAACTCAGCCGAGTCCAAGCTATAAGAGCACAAAGATACCGAAAGGCCATAACTGCTTGGCTTACACCACGTTTTGAAAAACAAAATAATATTGCAATCTCTAGATTTTCGTGTGTATATAGTTATGTGTTTTTTCGTTTTCTATCACCCGTTTGTACTCTCTTGCAGTAAGTGAATACTTGTATTGTATGCTACAGTTTTGCTGTGAGCGTCGTCTGGGACAGACTATAACAGTTTTGGCCGCGATCACAGAGTGCGATGGACTGACCGAAAATGGATTTCGAATTAACATGATTCTTTTAATATTCAAATAAAATAATTATATTTTTATTTAAAAAAAGAAAACAACATTTGTTGGTCTATATTTTTCGAAATTTTTAAATTCTAGCTGACCAGCGATCCCTGTCATCAACACCAGTAAAACCCTGTCCGCAATGACACCAAAAAGACCTATTGAACCCCTATAAAGAACGTTTGTATCGCTTATGTGCATATCGTTTATTACTCCGGATGCTGGTTGTCGTGCCAGGACATTACAACAACACTTTCAGAAACGTCTCCACGATGAGCTAAGTAACACTTCCCGGAAAACGATCGTGTTACACCTTCATCGTCACCGACAATGAACACATTTCGGTAATTTATACTGATCGGTGCCATGAAAACACGCGGGGAAAATTTTATTTTGTGCATTAAAAGTAGTTTTATGTAGTATTTTATTTAACTATTGATATCATTATTAATAAATATTAAATGATTAATTATTTCGAGTCAAAAAAAATCAAGTTTACCGGTTAGATGAATACGGCATCAGTTATAATTGGATGACTATGTTGTTTTTCACGGCTTCTTTTACATAATGTTGTCACTTTTGAAATATGCTTTTCTCAATTTTAGATGCATAATACTAACTTGATTTGATTCATTATTTACTGGCATATAACGAGACCAATATCATAGCCCCTATTTTAATGTCTAAACTTTTTTTGCGTTCGTTAATGGCCCCGGAGTGCTATTATGAGACTGCTGCTGCTGATTGTTGTTGTTGTTGAGCACCATGCTTGATGCTGATTTTTGTTGGAATTAGTTTTCATGGTAACTTTTTGGTTAAGAATTCTTTCTAAGCTACCGAGTATTTACGGCAGTGATCACCCGAACAATTGGTCACTTTCTTCCCCAAAACTGCTAGACTTCGTATTCCCTTCCAAGCTCCTATTTCCCCAACTGTACTGACATGCGTAAGTTCAAATGTAATATGAACAGACATTTTGCTGCTCAACCCCCTACATAATCTCCATGCAACTTATGCCCCTAATAGTAGCCCCCTACATATAAGTGGCACTGCACCTTGTTTAGGATGAAAATGTAATAAAAAATATTTAAAAAACTTACAAGAAATGACATTTTTAGAAAAAAAAAACCTTATACTCGCATGCAAATGCCTCAGTTACTCTCAGTTTGTTTTACTGTATTTTATTAAGGAATTTTACGTTACGTTTAATACCTAGCACGCCGCGTACATCTAAATATTTGAAATGTGATCTATTTTTGACTACAATCTTCTATATGAGTTTTAATCCCATATTCCCTGTAAATATAGCATATATACATTAATAAAACGACACTGTGGATAATGCTGTTATTAAAATGTTTAAAATTCATGCACGAATTTTAGAAAGATCGATAATTATTCTGAACAAATATCTTAATCCTTAATTTTCCAATTTAATTGTCTAGTGAGGCAAGAACACTATGCTAATCCGTGCATAAATAGATGATTCATTGCGTGATTAATTCAAAAATAGGAAAACTTTTATTTGAATCGATTAAAAATCGATATTTTTCTCATGAAAACAATGATTTCATCTAAGCTATATGAACATCAGTGAAACAATATTACAATACGAAGATTAAAAACAATTAGCCTGAAGTTATTTTCATTTTAGTAGCGATTTGCGCTAACGTAAACACGATACGTTTTGTGTATTTTTTAAAATTTTCCATCGTTTATTTAAAACAAAACACATTTAAACAAGTTTGAAGTTTGTAAGAATGAAAAAATAATAACAATTAAATAAAATAAGATATAAGATTAAGTAACCATGCTGTTCATAGATATGTTCAGCAGCCAATTATCTATCTATTGGTCGGTCTCGCGTTCAATGTAATATTTGCATCGTCAATCGCGTAACATGTAATAGACGCTTGTTATTTTAAATACTGCAAGAATATTTAAAAAATGATGTGTTTATGTGTATGATTTGTTTTTTCGATCTACCATACTTGATTTTAAATATCGTTTGCATACACCATCCTTGTATTATTAGAAGAGTCCATATGCTTCAAAAAATAGCATTTTATGTTCGTCGTTCTGTCATTTTATTGTCACGTTCTGGTTTGAAATAACGTTTTATCAAATGCTTTTAGTTTTTGTTTGGGATATCATTTCCAGTCTCGCTTCAATTTCAAAATTGGATAAGTCCATACAGTTTGTGTTCATCCAAGCAACTCAAGATAAAAACACTGCAAATGGTTAGCGTACAGAATGAATATTAGCATCTTATTTTAGATAATGCATGCGTGTTTATAATATAATTTCTCCATCTGTACTTTTTCGGTGTACCATAGTTAAATTTAAATAACCTTTTCCCACATTCTTGTCGAATATTAGAAGCGTTTACGTATCTAGAGAATAGCCACTCTCCGTCTGCATTCTGTAAGTTTGTCTGTCTTGTGTAAGCTTGAAATAGCGCTAGTGTGCATGTGTATGGGAGTGGTTTATAATATTTTTTGGGTCTCTCCAACTTCTTCGCGTTTATGAGTTCACAGCGTTTACGTTTGTATAAACCAATTGCATTCATTATGTTACAAGTCAGATACTTTTGTGTACCCGCCGGGCCACTGCTATGCTCGTGGGTTAAGATGTCGTTGCCGCTGTGACTCTGACAGCAATCGATGACCTCGGCCTCTTGTTAGCGGAATGACAAATCACGTATCACGTTTTGTTCGTTTAAATCAAGTAGTATATCTCACAAATTTCCTGGTAACATCGTCCGGATAGGATAACTTGTTTTGTATTTCTTGCAAATGTATATTCTATTTACAGTACGTTTGAATGAAGAATGTTGGCTGAGGTTCTGGATGCTAACAGCAACTCTTCAGCCAGTTCAATTCGCGAACGTTTTTCTGCGAGCGATATTATTGTCATGCCACTGATAAGCTCGACTACTGTCAAAAACACGCGAAAATGAGGAGATAGAGTGCTACACAGTTGGTTCACTGGCAAAGCAACTTCAAATTCGCCCATAACTTTCGAAACTTATGAATAGGGCTATGACAAAAGTATATTCTTTCCATTGTTTTGACTCTCCGGTGTGTATGCTGTTATATAGAGTGATGTGGTTCTGAGTTGATTAACTGTGTCTAACTGTGTCGGATATATACTCGAGAGTTAAAACAATGAAACAATTTCAAATTCCCTCATAACTTTAAAAACTTATGAATAGGGCTATGACAACAGCATATTCTTTTCATTGTTTTGACTCTCAAGTGTGTACCCGTTGATATCTTATATGTTTTTATATAGTGTGATGTGGTTCTCCGTTGATTAACTGTGTCTGTGTCGGATATATACTCGAGAGTCAAAACAATGAAAAGAATATGCTGTTCACATACCCCTACTTATGAACTATTTGAAATCTCATAATTTCACGCTGTGACTAATCTTTTATAGGCAGAGATAAGGATACATACATAACGAATCCATACAACACGAAGAGTACTTATTCTGATTATCTCTGCCCAGTCCTAGTCTTAATTTCACTTGCCACTTTAGAACAACTACGTTAGAAACTCGAACCAAATCCCATACTTGCCGTCAGTTATGCATATTCATAGACAAAACAATGTCTTAAATAACATATTATATCGACTCATGTGAATTGTAAATTGATAAGACTGTTTCCAGGAGCATTTCTCTTAATATACACTAGTATATATACTGCTCGCTAGTTCATCGTATAAACCTAGCGCATTGCTGTTGCTTAAACTGCAGATATATGGCAAGACTTTCACTTTGAATAATACAAAAGTGTATATGAGAGTACGTGTTACACTCTATTTTTATCAGTCTGGTTGTCACATTTATGTTTTAAATGGCCATTGCGCGCGTCTTTTTCGCAATATTTATTCTTTCGTATATCTTTAAAAACGTATGCATTTTACTCGATCGCTTTGTCTTTAACGTTGAAATTTCATTTGGTGCAACACGTTCGAGTTTATAATAACATTATGGTCAATCTGTCAATGTTACAACCAGGGATACATTTTTAGCGGCCGATTTTTACAAATTGGCGACTAAAATAAAAGTGTAAACTCATTTATATGCACATCATCGGCGCCTATCTTATCATGAATACAAATATATATAATTATATTTGGGACCGATCTTAGACTTTTCTGAATTTATTCGAAATAGTTTATCTGTAAGACATATAATATTTTAAAAATCATATTTGTCTTCAATAAACCAGTTGGGCCCGGTTGACCCACGACCAGAGATTGGTATCGCTGTCCTCCTCTGTTTAGCCTTCTCTCTGCTACATCTCCCTCCACTTACACAAACATTAGCGAACACACAGCCACAAAATAATTCACTCATTATCGTCTGCACATTTGTATAAACCATATTCATTGCAGTATTTCCAAAACTTTTTCACGGAATTTTGCTAATACAAAAACAAATAAACATTGACTCTTAAAAAAAAAATTCCAATAAATTAGAATTTATATAAACGAGCAGAAAAAAGTTTTGATTGCATTTTTTCTACTGTAACACAAAGCTCTTAATTGATCGATTCAGACTTCTTCACTGTTCAACTAATGAATTCCTCTTGTTTTTACGAGAACTCTAAAAATATTCAAGAAAATTCTCTGTTTCCCTATTGCTGTAAACTTCCTCTTCAAACATATTTAAAACATATCTTTTGAGAATATATTCCTTCCTTTGGTTTTGTTTAACGTATAATATGTTTCTTATATTATCACATTTAATTATTAACAACAACACGTTTTTCAGTGAAAATATTTTTTTGAATCCGTCTTATCCACAATATATTCTCCTATTATAAACACCTTAAAATAATAATCCCAAAGTCTAAAGCCTGTTATGTTCATATTCGGAAAAAAAAACCATTGCTCATGCTAAACGTTCATATTGCCTATGATAATCCTATTTTAGGTAATGTAGCATAAGATGTTTAAAAGTCTTTTAAATTTGGCGGACATAATTTTAGAATATATTCCGCATTAAAAAACATAAAAAAATAATTATACTAAGGACGTTTCTTTGCGGTTTAATTTAGCCTATTGTTAAGGCGCTCGGATTTGAGATAAGGGAGAATCGTTTCCAGGGAATAGAATAATGTGACTAGCTGAAGAGTTATCTTCCACATTGGCAATTCAATTAGGATTATTACCCTAATATATCCTATACGTATATCGATAACAATCGTAAGCACACACACACACACACACACACACACACACACACACACACACACATATATATATATATATATATATATATGTATAAGGAATGAAAAAATATAACCAGCGGTGGTTGATGTTATGTTTAAAGAAAAAATAGAAAAAACCGAATGAAATTATTAAAAAATCAACGTTTCGTCCTTGTTTCAGAGGACATCTTCAGGATAATTGAAATAAAAATGTGATAAAAGAAAAAAAGGCATAGATCGTGCGAAAAAGGACAGTTTTTTAAAATCCAACCCATGTCGGGAAAGGACGAATATGTGTGCGTATGGGAAGGTTGTTTGATGTCTATATATACACTTTTAAAATGCATTAAAATAAATATGTACATTTTTTTTTTCTTCTGCGAAATTACTCATTTTCCTGAAACATTCAAAGAAAAACGGCTAGCCAGGATCCACCCTGATACCTTGCTCTTTGATTATTATTTTCCCTATGCTAGGGGTTAAATGGTAGAAGCCTTTTCTTTGCGTAATAGTATTAGTATTCAAAATTAGTGCTGATTCTAAAAGTCTTCTTTTAGCTCTATCTATCACGTATTTAATAATTTTCGCTTGATCTAAATTAAATGAGTGATCGTGTTCTGCACAATGGCAAAAGAGTTCATTTAGGGCGTTACCATTCCTTATATCTCTTCTGTGCTCGTTAAGTCTTAATTTCAATTTTTGTTGTGTTTCACCTATGTACGCTTGTTGACAGTTGTTACATGGGATGGAATATATACCGGCATCGGATGTGAGGGATGTGAGGGTTTTGGGAGAGTGCTTGGTAGTGATGAATTTCAATATATTACGAATGTTTTAAGAAAACTACAGTATCCATCCTATTTCATTTCTTACGCAAAGGAAAAAGCTACGAAAATACACTATAACATAAACACACAGAAAAATAAAACAGATACCTCACTATTAAACAGACATCTTTTCATTCCCACCCACACCAAAATACAAAAATCTACGACACTCTTAATAGACTTGGTTTTCACCTGATACAAACAACTTCCTCAACCATAAAACAGACATTAAAAACTACCAAGCACTCTCCCAAAACCCTCACATCCGATGCCGGTATATATTCCATCCCATGTAACAACTGTCAACAAGCGTACATAGGTGAAACACAACGAAAATTGAAATTAAGACTTAACGAGCACAGAAGAGATATAAGGAATGGTAACGCCCTAAATGCACTCTTTTGCCATTGTGCAGAACACGATCACTCATTTAATTTAGATCAAGCGAAAATTATTAAATACGTGATAGATAGAGCTAAAAGAAGACTTTTAGAATCAGCACTAATTTTGAATACTAATACTATTACGCAAAGAAAAGGCTTCTACCATTTAACCCCTAGCATAGGGAAAATAATAATCAAAGAGCAAGGTATCAGGGTGGATCCTGGCTAGCCGTTTTTCTTTGAATGTTTCAGGAAAATGAGTAGTTTCGCAGAAAAAAAAATGTACATATTTATTTTAATGCATTTTAAAAGTGTATATATAGACATCAAACAACCTTCCCATACGCACACATATTCGTCCTTTCCCGACATGGGTTGGATTTTAAAAAAACTGTCCTTTTTCGCACGATCTATGACTTTTTTCTTTTATCACATTTTTATTTCAATTATCCTGAAGATGTCCTCTGAAACAAGGACGAAACATTGATTTTTTAATAATTTCATTCGGTTTTTTCTATTTTTTCTTTAAACATATATATATATATATATATATATATATATATATATATATATGTGTGTGTGTGTTTGCTTAACTGGATTTGTCAAGGATCTATACGTGTATAATCTCTGTGTAAACATTCTTTTGTTCTGTACCCACGTTTATTTCTTTTAATTAAATTTAGTATCTAATAAAAAAAAACGCAAACAATAGAAAATAAATAACGAAGGTTTAATCTTACATAAATCACAAACGGTATTTTACTCACGATCTGTCCATCAGTTGTTTGTTCCATCCTCAATCTATCTTTTTCTAAATTACAAATTATGTTTTTGCAATTCTTTTTCGCACTTCCGTACGTGGTCATGCATCGAGTAAACTGGGACACAATGTCCATCATTCTTTCAATTCGTACGTAACGTTTACGTTTGAAATGGCATTTGATTTGGTTCATCAGGTTTTAATACTTCATTCTATTTTCGTCGGTGAGACAGGATAGAGATTGAAACTTTAGCAACGTCGAATTCGTTTCATGCATTAAACTAAAACTTTTATCTACGTCCACTTTGTCAGTGTTTCATACTTGAATTCGGAAATTTTGCTGCGTTTACTTCATTAGTATGACATTCATAAATTCGAAACATTTTTGCTGCGTCTATTCGTCGACCTGTCGTGTTTAGATTCGAAACCTTTTGTGCAATCATTTCGTCGGCCTATCAGTTTTGTATTTAGGAGTTTTGCTGCGTCTATTTCGTTATCTTTCATGATTGAATTCAATACTTCTTACTGCGCCCGCTTCCTCCGTCTGTCATGTTTAATTACAAAGATTTTCCGCATCTATTTCGGTAGTCTTTCTTGCTTGAAGTTTTAAGATTTGCTTCGATCATTGCGTTGGTCTATCCCGCTAGATTTAGAAACCTTTTTTCTGCGTTTATAGAATAACATTATTAACGCTAAAATCGCGAATAAAATTTACTCACCTTAGAAACATATCTGTTCTTGCTAAACTTTTTTTTTTCAGTGTTTTGAACAAATCTTTTGTCCTGGCGGGCGAAATGCTGATTGAAATTTGCAGCTGCCTTTTTTTACATGATGAAATATGAAAACTAAAATAACATTCTCTTCAAAACGGAAGAAAAATATATAATTAACTTTTAATCTTTTCACAAAAGTAATAAAATCTATTGATAAAAAGAGAGAATTGAAGATATGAATATCTGATGGTAAAATTATTTTCAATAATTGAAAAAGCCAAAGTAAATCGACGAATTGTATTGATCACGTGGAGAAAGACGTTATTACTAGAAGACTAGAAATCCTATATTACGTATACACACTCAACATACGCTTTGTGTTTCAGGAAAAATGCGATCATATATGGTGTTGACATTTTTAATTCTTCATTGTGAATGATGCATTCATTCATACTAGCTCATATATTATACGAGTGGTCTCTAGTCGCAGTTGCCCGAGACCCAATAAATTTATTTTGATTCTCAATTGTTATTTAAAACATTAAAAAAATACACAGTAAAACAAATAAAGCCAATCTGCTGCCGTTTGTATTCTATTTTAATTTCATTTGTAAATTCATAACCTGCGAAGTATACTTTAATTTATACATAATTCAACTAAAATTGAGTATGTTTACGCTTGTATTATTATATTATTATCTATATTGTTATCATTAATATATCGATGTACTGTTTTTTATTATTCTTATACGAGGAAATTTACCTAAAATATGTGTGGTGATTACAGATAAAAACATGTGTGCAAATTTGAAAGTAACTCTTAGAAAAGAGTGTCACTCGTTATTTGACTGCTCACATAGACACTAAAAATATAGAATAGTTTAACCAACGTAGATTGAGCGTTACGAGAAGTTTACATAGATAGCAAACGGAAATATTTGTAACATGTTTCGTGAAGAACATATTATTGTCATGCTAACAATAATAATGGATTTTTAAAACCTGAGTCAATTCGCTATTTTCACTCGTCCTAGACCTCTATAATAATCGGCTCCATCAATGCCAGCACAAGAAAGTTGCGGCTGAGATTTGCATAATCTTGCTCCGTTTTAAGTTATCTCTAAAAAACTGTTACTATGAGGACGCATTTTCTCTATCAGGCTAAAATTTAGGTAAACCAAAAAGTATGGAAAGTACTATTTAAAAGTAAGCATTTTACCATTGAAGATCCTATTTTTAATCTGATTGAATGGTCATGTATTTTCGAAACGAATATTTTAAACAAAGCCTATCTCTAACTCTAAACGTATAATACAAGAGCCCGACATTATTTTTCGGACACTTTAGCATTCGACTTTCCGAGTACCATAGAGCGGCGAAATCCCATCAATAGAATAGCATACACATATAAAGACAATACCTGTTATAAAAATGGAAGAAACTCGATTAGTTAAGGAAAAATATTTCATTTTTCTCATCTTGTACAAAACACATGCGACATTATTTTTCGGACATCGTTGAAAAACTGTTAATAGTTTGCAATATCACCTTTCTTCTCAATAACTTCTATCAATCTCTCTTCATAATGATCAAACATATGCACAATAACATCTCTATGTGTTTCTATTAGTTGCTTTTTGGCATCTAGTATTCGTTCCCATAGTTGAGCTTCTTTCGTTATTTTAAGTCCATCATAGGTAACTTGCGCAAGCATTTCCCAAACATTTTCCATTAAATTTAGATCTGAGCTTTTTGCAGACCATTCCAAAGTAGTCATATTCACTTTAGCCATCCATTCTTTCATGAGTTTTAACACATTGATGCTGCAATTGTCTTGCTGTAGAACGAAATCATTCCCCATCTCTCTTCTTATTCTTGGTACGGCTTTCTCGTTTAGAAACTGTTTGTTGCTTTCGCTGTTCTGTGGTCCTTTCAGCCACTCCAACCATATATATCCATTAGCAAAGATCATACTCCAAACCATAACTCCTCCTCCTCCCATCTGTCGTGTGTTCAATACTACAGGCCCACCCCTTCTCCACCAAGTACACCATCCATTGGGCCCATCAAACTTGAAAAGCTTCTCATCAGTAAATATAACCTTTTTAAAGTCAGCATGCTTTGTTAACCAGCTTTTAGCACTCTCCAGTCTTGCTCCTTTGTGTTTCTTTGTTAGTGTAATTTTTTTAGCCTTTGCATACTTCAAACCAATCATATGCAGCGTTCCTTGTATTATTCGGACGTTTACATCCAATTCATATTTTTCCATCACTTTTCTTGCTGTAACCTTTTCTCCAGATGTCAAATGCCGTGTTTCAGTCCACTTGCCAATTTATCTTTTCCGTCCTCTCTTCTTTTTCCGCTCGGAATTTGTCTTCAGTATGTATTCGACCGTTGATTTCGATAGCTTCAAATCTAGGCGATCCTTCTGATGCTGAGGCCATGTTCCCGCTTTTCCCGTGCCAAACAAACGACTTCTTTTGAATTCATTTACCCTCATTAAACATAATTGTTTTGCCAATAAAATAGAACAAGTAATTGATTTTAATGATGAGAGCTAAGCGTACAAGCAGGAAATTTGCATACAGCAACGTATACATGAACATAGCTCTTAATAAAATATGATGTTTTGTCATGTCCGGAAAATAGTGTCGCGCTAGTTTTCGCAAAATCACAAAAAAAACCTAAAATTATTAAAGCCAAACTAAAAAAACCCTAAAATTATTAAAACCAAAGCAAAGTAAAATCCTTAACTGTTTCGCATGAAATTAAAACAAATATTCTTTACATTTCCAGGCATATTGTAACTGATATTTTTCTCCACTTAAGTAGACCATCTCACTTAAGTAAGTCAATGCTATAGTAAAGACAAATTCGGTAAAAAAAAGAAAAGAAATTATGCTAATTTATTTAGAGGATATGAAAACTTTATTTCAAATCATTTCCACCGTGTTATGAATCCAGACTTATTGCATGTCCAATTATTGCACATATTTAAACAAAAAACATATAAATAATTAGATTTATTGAGCTAAACCTGAAACTCTACCATTCGTTAATTTATTGATGGTTTTTCCTTCGCGGCGGTTAAACTTATTTACACAAATCCTTACGGTGAATATGACTTAAATTCCTTTCCAAAGCTGTACTCAAAACTGCACATTTCCTTTTCAGTTTTTCCGCTTTTCACCTTGTACGTTATATCTGCTATTATTTTACGTTATATATGCTATTATTTTATTTCCATCATATTTGTTTTTTTGAAACGCGTATTCAATTGTTAACATTAATATCTCTGAAAACGATACACAAGCAAAGAAATACTGTCGCGCCGCCAAATGGAAAACTTTTCACTAAGTGACCCCCTCCCCCTAAATTAGCATACCCACTCCCTATTGAATAGATAACATCTTGGTACCACAAATGCCATTTGACCGTGCGAGGCCAAGGGAAACGACCACCCTGTGTTTTAGTCTCGAGTGTTCAAGAAAAAAAAAACTAAAGCTAAGTAAAATCCTTAACTGTTTCGCATGAAATTAAAACAAATATTCTTTACATTTCCAGGCATATTGTAACTGATATTTTTCTCCACTTAAGTAGACCATCTCACTTAAGTAAGTCAATTCTATAGTAAAGACAAATTCGGTAAAAAAAAAGAAAAGAAATTATGCTAATTTGTTTAGAGGGCATGAAAACTTTATTAAGTACGATACTTAATATAATCAGCCATCGATAGGCAATTTTTTTTAGACATCAGTGACCCCCCCTTCCTTGTACACTGCCATTTCCTTTCCGGATCCCTGCTCCGAACTTATGCCCTTGATCCATCATCTCATCTAAAGATGAGGGGCTCTTATGCCTTACACAACAATTTATCAGTCTGTACTATTGTCTATAAACAGATATCATCAACAATATGATAAGCTGTTTTTAAATTTCCTCTCTTGACAAAATTGCCAACCGAAATACAAACGGATTTTCCTTTGCGATAGAGGATAGAACTAAAGCAGTATAATTTATATGTACAATACGTGCGTACTAAACAAAACCACCTTTGCTACCCATATACAATCGCCTATACTGAATCCTCATCAGCTCAAAACTCTCTGTATCCCCAGACTCTTAATTTCTCAAATTTTATATCACCAAGACGTTCTTTCTTAATTGATACAAGAATCCTCCTGAGCAGTTCAACATCCAGTGATCATATATCTAATCCTCATGAAATTTCTTATATCACCCTGAATATTACCTTAAATTTTCATTCTATCCCTAAGCTAAGTAGAACACCTAATAATACTCTAGTCAACTACTTTTAAAATTAGATAAACCCATTTTCAATATTAGAATTGCTTCGTCCCTCACCTTGACTACGGACTTGTACAATAAGCGATGAAACTATTGTACCTAAAATTCCTCTCAAAACTGCAAAATACTGCTGCTTGTATACTAAGTACCTCCTATAGATACTTTACCTCCAAGATGACTGCCTTGTCTGTTTTGCATGACAAACCTTATTATTTTTTACTTAAATTCTCTTTCTCCTGATCACTAACAAATCAAAACTGCTCTATTTCCTGAGTTGCCACTAAACCTAATCCGTCTCACGTAACTTAGAGGGGTCCTTGCTCTCCGCCCTTGACCCTAACAAACTCTTAAATCGATACCCATTAACACATAAAATTTCTTAGGCAGGCTCCTGATTATAACTCCTAACCCATAACCAAGCTTCTAAGTAAATACTTACTAGCCATAGTCCTATCCATTGATTAAAGTAATCTATAATGAACAGTAACCATAAATCTCTTTTTATTAACAGATAGTATTCCAATAATTATTACACAAACTAAACCGGTACTCATTGAAATAAAAACTTCCGGATATTAAGAGAAAGGCGAAGTCATTCTCCTTCGTTGTAGTCTAAAGGCAACTTACTCAAATTACTCAAATTGTCTAAAATTCCATGCATTCGTATACAATACTACTTATCCATCCATCTATACTTTAACTATACTTACAGAATATGCAATAACCTATATCTATCAGGTATAACTGTACTCCATATCAAATGTTCTCTTGTATCTATACTGAGCATGTCTTATCTTTCAGTCTTACTAAATGTCCGGTTTGGGCACTAAATCAGAATTTCTAATAGCAAGTAGATCATACTCTAACACTTTATCCTAATCCTAGACCTACTAAACCATATCTAACCATACATTCCTAAACCTACTAAACCATATCTAACCATACATTGCTAAACTTACAAAACTATATCTAACCATACATTAACTCGTCTCTCTCGATCCAATACTGTAGCAAATTTAGCTGCTTCCACTGCATGAATTTTTACCTATACCCTCTCCCAGTAAAAATGAAAATGGAAAGCATAATAATGCCCTTTTTTAACCACGCTTGAGGAGTGAAAATTTTCTGTAGAAGCTAACCTAAATGCCCGATTTTTCCAGGAGATATTAACCTAAATAACCAATAAATATTAACTACCAATTCGGGGTCGCAGAAATACCTGGATTAGGACCCAGGCGCGGGGCGAACCCCCTCGGAGCTGATGGACCCGTAGGTCTTCCCAGGTCATCCGTCTAGGAAAACTCTGAAACTAAACCTAGGGGAGGGAGGCCTCTTCAGTCCTGGACGACAACCTTCCTAGAGCTGGTGACTCAAACAAATCACCGGTTGGCAAACCTAAACTGCTTAAGGAGGAGATAGACTCTGTCTATCGCCCGGCTTTCATACTCCTTCTTTGCCCATTGGCCAGGCGTAGAGGTACTATCACAGGGACTCGTCTGAATCACCCAGTGGTTGACCTTGTTTCCTCACTAGGGCAATGAACGCCGCTTTTCCCCACTCCCGCCACATCCCATCCCCCTAAACTGGACACAGTGGGGTGCTTCAGTGCCATATATGTCGGTGCAGTTGGACTGGGCTGGCTTTGCCTAATGGATTGAGGGTACCGGATTGACAGTTCCTAGCTGCTGTTTCCGACTTATAGTACAGGAGCCCTAACTCTTTGGTAGCGCTTAGAGCGGCTGCTCCATCAACAGTTGTAAAATATCGGGATGTTTGTAGTGCCATGTCGCGCATGGAAAGGGACCCGGCACTCATCCCCGGTGGGCTTTCCTGAGGCCACAATCCTGTGGGTGAGGACAGCTTATGGTCTACTTGTATTGCATGTCTGGTATTCTGCATAACTACTTGTCCAGCATCCCCTCACTCATCCACTCTAACTGAAACTTTTAAATAAAATAAAATGAAATGACAGCTCAAACAAAAGTTACGTTTAAACCAGGACCAAACTCAAAGAAAACCAACCTGCCTCCTCCCTTGGGGCTTGCATTTACTAATATCCGCGGAATTAGAACTAACTTAGATGATGTTGAGTCATTTCTCCTTGTAAACACCCCGGATATCTTAGCATTAATTGAAACTAACCTTCACTCCTCCATTCCCTCTAACCACTTTAACATGCCTGGTTATCTCCCACTCTACCGTAAGGACTCGGACAGACATATGCATGGACTTGGAGTCTATATTCGAAACACCCTCCCCCTAACTAGAGAAATAAAACTAGAATCAGAGGGCCAGGCCTTTATGTGCTTCAGACTAAATATGCAACACAATATTAGCTACTTGTAATTTCTCTACCGCTCTTCCTCAAACCAAGACTGTACCCTAATAAACAAAGTCTCAGACAGCATAGATATAGCACTCTCCCTCGATACTAGCGCCAAATACATGTATTTGGTGACTTCAATGTCCACCACAGTAACTGGCTAGGATTCTCAAATCACACAGACGTAGCTGGTAGCGCAACTCATAGCTTCTCTATATCTCATTCCCTATCTCAGTTGGTTACATTTCCGACACGTTTCCCAGACCAGCACGATCAACATGCCTCACTTCTAGATCTCTTTCTGACAACGGTTCCCAATGACTGTACAACAAATGCCCACAGCCAACTCGGGAATGCTGATCACGCTGTGATAATGGTAGAAATCAACCTAAATTGTACCCCTAAAACTGAAGACCCACTTCTCAAAACAACGAGGTATTACAAAAAGGCTGATTGGGAAGCCATCAGGGAGCTCATCAGAGATGCCCCATGGCAAAATATCTTTACTCTTCCAGCGGAACAGTGTGCAAATGAGACAACTGAATGGTTCCAAACTGCTATTGAAGCACATGTTCCCGCACGGAAATACTATAGCAAGCCCCACTCTCCCCAATGGTTTACTTCTGCTTGTGCAGCTGCCATTTGTCAAAGGCAGCATGCGTTCCGCAGATTCAACCGACATAAGTCCAGCTCAAATAAACAGAAGTTTATAGAAGCTAGAAATAATTGTAAGAGAGTGATAGACACAGTTAAGACAGATTACTCTGAAACCACCAGAAAGCGCATCGAAGCACAGAAATTAGGAACCCGGGATTTTTGGAAAATCAACAACAGCGTAGTTAATAATGGACAGTCAATTATTCCCCCACTAACAAAAATTCATGAGGTTGCTTGCACGGCAACTGGCAAGGCTAATCTGCTTGCCAGTCGGTTTGCCTCAAACTCCACACTGAACTCGGTACACCACTCACTCCCTGATTTTCCTCTGCGAACAGACGCCACACTATACGATCTGAAAATCACCCCTTCTCAGGTACATGCTATTATAAGAAACCTAGACACCTCAAAAGCATGTGGACCAGATCTCATCCCGGCTGTGCTATTAAAAAAATGCTCTGCCGAGGTTGCTCCAGTTTTGTCCAAACTTTACAATAAATGCCTTAACGAATCTTGTTTTCCCGACTGCTGGAAAACCGCCTCTGTGGTACAAGTCTTCAAGAATTCTGGTGAAAGAACTGACCCACTAAATTATCGCCCCATTAGCCTCCTCCCCCTTTTCGCCAAAATATTTGAGTCCTTAGTTAATCAAGCCCTAGTCCAGCACCTAACAGCTGCTTAACTCCTGACTGACAAACAATATGAATTCAGGCAAGCCCGTTCAACAGCAGATATCTTAACTGTAGTTTCTTAACGTATATACCGTTCATTGGATAAAAGAGGGGAGGGTAGAGCGGTGGCCCTTGATATATCTAAGGCTTTTGACAGGGTATGGCACGATGGTCTTCTAAGAAAAATTAGATCATATGGAATCACTGGAAGAATTTATAATGTAATTAAATCCTTCTTAAGTATTAGAAACATCAAAGTTGTCCTCGACGGACATACATCCAAACAATATGACATAAATGCGGGAGTACCTCAGGGGTCTATCCTTGGACTTCTATTATTCCTGATATTCATAAACGACCTCCCTGATAATATTGTTTCGGAGATGGGCATATTTGTCGATGACACCACTCTCTATAACAGATATGAGGGGAAAACAAATGAACACATCCAAGGAAATGTCAGAAACACTAGAGGATGACCTCCAATCCGTAGTGGAATGGGGACAAAAAGGGTTGGTCACATTCAATGCTGCTAAGACTAAGCTTGTGTCCTTCAATAACTACAAGAAACCTTCTCTACCACCAATAGCAATGGCCAAGAACACATTGCCTGAAAGTAGTTCTTTTAAACTCCTCGACCTAACGTTTACAGGGATATGAACTGGAATAGATACATTGAGAGCATTGCCAAGGCTGCTGCAAGGAAGGTTGGCTCCCTCTACCGTGCTAGCTACTTACGCCTGCCAGTATCCTATACCTCTATAAGGCAACCATTCGCCAATGTATGGAGTACTGTTGTCACATCTGGGCTGGTGCATCTGCTGCTTGTCTCTCGCTCCTGGACAGGGTTCAAAAAAGAGTCGCCAACCTGATAGGTCCTGAACTGTCATCTAGGCTTCAACCTCTGTCCCATCGACGAGGTGTTGCATCCCTCTGCCTGTTCTACAAATACTTTAATGGTGAATGCTCTGACGAACTGCAAACACTTGTACATCCCCGACGTAACTACCCCCGACAAACCCGACAAGTTACTAAGTCTCATCCCTTTACAGTAGAGATCCCTAGGTGCAAGAAAGCCTTTTACTCCAATAGTTTCTTCCCCAGAACTGCGGGTCTTTGGAACTCCTTTCCGGGATTCTGCTTTCCCAACTGCAATGATATGCAGAAGTTCAAGTGTAATGTTAACAAACATCTTTCTACTCTTCTCCCCTCATAATGACCCCGCTAATTAATCCCCTAATAGTAGCCCCCTGCTTCAAAGTGGCACTGTGCCTTGTTTGGGGTGAAAATTGAATTAAAAAAAAAAAGAAAAATCATTACACTAGTAGTAGATTTTCACTCCTCAACTACGTACTTACAATCTCAAACGATATTAGCACTAGTAACCACTTTGAAGTACGTTTTTCAAAGTGTCTGAAAAATATTGTCAGGTCCCTGGTTATAAAGCTAATCGTCGTAATGTGATAAACAACACAATAAATAAAGGAAAGTAAAGACAAATGGACAATGTTTTTGTAAATATTACCTTACTCTACAAAAGAATACCGACTACTCTAATTTGACTTTTAGGGGTATTTGATGTCGCTGACAACGAATCTGATAATCAAACCGGTCGAAATTTATCGTTTGCATGGTATTCACCCTGGAACTTGGAATTATTTTGCGCCATCTCACCGCTTTCGTTAACGCTACGGCCGAGCGCACAGTAATGTCTTCTTACATTATGCGTTCGCGCGTACAGGCGCGTAGTAAAGTTACTTGTCACATTGTGGAGGAATCTTTAGTGGGCATTTGAAATAACAAGAAAGTTTTTAAAAAATGCGGTTCATTTTTTTGTGTTTCTAGGTAGTTTTTAATTATTTTCAATTGTTCTAAAAAATTAAGTTTTCACGAGTGGTCGATAAAAACATATTTTTATATTTTTCGTTCCTTTTTATAGGAAGGGTATTCAATTATAACACTACGCACTTGATTATGCAGTTTAATAGACTGTTTGTGTAAACTCCCATGAGGAAAGCAGAAAAAGCGAACTATAAAGAATAAAAAAATAGACAACAAATAAAGCAGACCGAAAAAAGGATCAATCTATAGAGAGAGACGAGGGAGGAATAAACTAATCTATAGAGAGAGAGAGAGAGAGAGAGAGAGAGAGAGAGAGAGAGAGAGAGAGAGAGAGTAAAAAAAAACACAAGACTCTCAGGAAAATGAAGAAATAAATACGAAAAACATGGAAAAAAGAAAAGAGAACGTGAATGTAAGTTAATTCCTAGACTTTCCGCAGAAAACTCGGCTTATTTAAACAATTTTTTGATTTTCGTATAAGGTTTATTGGTTTGTTTTGTTATTTGATTTATAAAGATGTCCGAATCCGCAAAAAGGCGATACTAAAAACAGAGGATATATAGAGAGAGGAAGAGAGAGCATGACATATCTGACTATTACTGTACTACTAATATCACTACTACTACCTACTACTACAAATAATAGTTGTAATAGTAATAATGGTGGAGTAAGAACGCAAACAACAAATTTGTGTGGTCCTGGCATGATGGATTGTGAAAGTGATTAAAAGAGGAAAAGAGAAGGAAGTGACGCAATAAACATCCAAATAAACAAAATGTACTTGACTTATTTTTTAAATAAGATATTACATATTCGTTACCATTTTCTAGATGTTTTTAATTGATGTTAGGTTAAAAAAGAATAAAATAGAAGAGGATGAAGACAATCGTATATATAACTGGAATATATACTGGAGAAGTAAAACAATTGGAACAATACATTTTTTATACATGTTTTTTTTCTCGATTTTTTTCCCTCTTGTATTCGGATCAATTTTACACATTTTGTTTTTAGTTTCAATATACTTTTGTAATGTTACTTCATAGGGATGCAAGCCTAGGATGGAGATTGCCAAAAGATTCAATTTTTTTTAAATTTTAATTTTATTACATTTTCACCCCAAACAAGGCACAGTGCCACTTTGAAGCAGGGGGCTACTATTAGGGACTTAATTAGCGGGGTCATTATGAAGTCAGATGAGTAGAAAGATGTTTGTTAACATTACACTTGAACTTCTGCATATCAGTGCAGTTGGGAAAGCAGAATCCCGGAAGGGAGTTCCAAAGACCCGCAGTTCTGGGGAAGAAACTATTGGAGTAAAAGGTTTTCTTGCACCTAGGGATCTCTACTGTAAAGGGATGAGACTTAGTAGCTTGTCAGGTTTGTCGGGGGTAGTTACGTCGAGGAGGTACAAGTGTTTGCAGTTGGTCAAAGCATTCACCATTAAAATATTTGTAGAACAGGCAGAGGGATGCAACATCTCGTCGATGGGACAGAAGCTGAAGCCTAGGTGACAGTTCAGGACCTATCAGGTTGGCGACTCTCTTTTGAACCCTGTCCAGGAGCGAGAAACAAGCAGCAGATGCACCAGCCCAGATGTGACAACAGTACTCCATACATTGGCGAATGGTTGCCTTATAGAGGTATAGGATACTGCCAGGCGTAAGTAGTTTTCTAGCACGGTAGAGGGAGCCAACCTTCCTTGCAGCAGCCTTGGCAATGCTCTCAATGTATCTATTCCAGTTCATATTCCCTGTAAACGTTAGGGCGAGGAGTTTAAAAGAAGTATTTTCAGGCAATGTGTTCTTGGCCATTGCTATTGGTGGTATAGAAGGTTTCTTGTAGTTATTGAAGGAAACAGGCTTAGTCTAAGTAGCATTGAATGTGACCAACCATTTTTGTCCCAAATTCCATTACAGATTGGAGGTCATCCTCTAGTGTTTCTGCCATTTCCTTTGATATGCGTTCATTTGTTTTCCCTTCATATCTGTTATAGAGAGTGGTGTCATCGGCAAATATACCCATCTCCGAAACAATTTTATCAGGAAGGTCGTTTATGAATATCAGGAATAATAGAGGTCCAAGGATAGACCCCTGAGGTACTCCCGCATTTTTGTCATATTGTTTAGATGTACGACCGTCGAGGACTACTTTGATTTTTCTATTATTAAGAAGGATTTAATTGCATTATGAATTCTTCCAGTGATTTCATATGATCTAATTTTCCTTAGAAGAACATCGTGCCATACCCTGTCAAAAGCCTTAGATATATCAAGGGCCACCGCTCTACCCTCCCCTGTTTTATCCAATGAACGGTATATACGTTCAGAAACTACAGTTAAGATATCTGCTGTTGAACGGGCTTGCCTGAATCCATATTGTTTGTCAGTCAGGAGTTTAGCAGCTGTTAGGTGCTGGACTAGGGCTTGATTAACTAAGGACTCAAATATTTTGGCGGAAAGCGGGAGGAGGCTAATGGGGCGATAATTTAGTGGGTCAGTTCTTTCACCAGAATTCTTGAAAACCACAGAGGCGGTTTTCCAGCAGTCGGTAAAGCAAGATTCGTTAAGGCATTTATTGTAAAGTTTGGAGAGAACTGGAGCAACCTCGGCAGAACATTTTTTTTAATAGCACAGCCGGGATGAGATCTGGTCCACATGCTTTTGAGGTGTTTATGTTTTTTATCATAGCATGCACCTGAGAAGGGGTGATTTTCAGATCGTATAGTGTGGCGTCTGTTCGCAGAGGAAAATCAGGGAGTGAGTGGTGTACCGAGTTCAGTGTGGAGTTGTAGGCAAACCGACTGGCAAGCAGATTAGCCTTGTCAGTTGCCGTGCAAGCAACCTCATGATTGTTTGATAGTGGGGGAATAGTTGACTGTCCATTATTTACTACGCTCTTGTAGATTTTCCAAAAATCCCGGGTTCCTAATTTCTGTGCTTCGATGCGTTTTCTGGTGGTTTCAGAGTAATCTGTCTTAGCTGTCTATAACGAATTCTTCTATATTTACGGTTCGTTTTTCCATTGCTGGTAAACGAGTATAAGTTTGATATAAGCTGGAGGGTTTTATGGGGCAATGCATTGTGTTTAGTGTGATCTGTAAATAAATATCATGAGGTTTCCGAGTTGTATGGGACTATGGATTCGTCGTAAATTAAGTACTTGTAGATTGGGATGGTATTAAAGAAAAAAGCATTTAAGTTTTGGTAATTTAATTAACCAGGATATTTTGCGAAAGACAGGACATTAATTCTGTAGGATGCAGGAAAAGAGGCATTCAGGAACGCTATCGTATCTCCAGACGATGCGATCAAAAGCGTCACATCAACATATGTTGATGATATTTTCATTAATGAGAGTGTAGTTCCTGCCTCGCGCGTGCAACACCATTTTTTAGACTATGGTTTGGTTTTCAGCCGGTACGACTGAGATACGAAGCCATAATTCTTGGCTTGCAAGTCTGATAAGAAGAAGACTCTTCGATGGAAACGTGGAAGTTCACTTTCGGAAATCCGTGATAAGTTTATCCGTCATCGCGTATTTTGTCTCTGTGGGGAACTCATTAATCACTCTCCCGTATATAGATGGCTCTGAGTGGCAGTTGCATCTATCAAGCGCCTAGCATTAACAAAAAGGCTTGGATGACAGAATAAAAAACGCGTTTCTTTGTCACATATTGGCAGAAACTATGAGCAAAGTACAGGAAGTGGATCCCGTTTGAAGAGAATTGTGTATGAATGGTAAAGAAAGTACTATCTGGATGAATGCGAGTTGCATAGCCACAGGAGTGGCACTGGAAACGAATGGCACAGTCATTGAGGATTCGTATCAGTACGTCCAACTAAGGATGCTCAGCACATTAATCTAGCTTAGCTAGACGCCTGCACTCAAAGGAGTCAACTTGGCCCTTTCAGTGGGAAGCAACAGCGTTACATTTGGTCACTGATTCGGCGTACGCGGATTTCTGACACTTTAACTTGAAAAGCACGTGTGAATACTAGAGCAACTGGTGACATGCTCATTAGGCGACGGTTAACAGACGTACAATCGTTGGCGAAAGAATATGGATTGGACATTGATGTAAAAGTCATGAAGTCCTGTCAGAACCACGCAGATAGTCATACCAGAGTATCGCGCAGGTGGATGGATATACACAAGGAAGGAAGATGGCCGATGCTTTGGAATTGCGTAACAGTAGGATAACTCGAGGAGGACCAGGTGACTGGCATCCATCATCAAAATGGACATTCAGGTGTTAAACAAACTTTATATTTTTTCAAGTCGGTTGACCCACAATGTCCAAAGAGACTGATAAATCTGTTAGGAAAGCCTGTGAAACACCTGTTCGCTAGAAAAAAGAAAAACTCAATATGAAACACAACTGAAGCAGATCAGCGATGGACATGACTCACCACAATTGTGAAAACTTTCTAACTATCATAGAATGTGGCCCCTCTAGATGTGTAATATGGCGACCATTGCGTCCGAGAGATGCGATCACTCTTATCCGACAGCTGAATTACATATTCCATGAGCACGACCCACGCCACTGCTTTCGGTAATTTGGAGAATTGTCAGAGAATTGGGACGTATATCTGCGGTTTCGATATCATTACTCACCGAGTGGAAACGGGATTGTAGAACGAAGTCATATGACCGTTAATATTATCGCAGCCAGAATGAATTGTTCAATATTAGAGATGTTCTACCGGCAGAACGTCATCCCAAAAGACAGCGTTTCACCTTCCACTGCACTAGCTGACGTGCTACCTAAATATAATTTTCGAATCCAAATTGTTAAAGTTTACTCTCTAGAAGTGATTGAAGGAAAGTATGAAAGAAGAGACATCGTTTAGGTTAAAAATTCTCGTGCTTAACAAAATATATTACAGGTCGCGTTACTGAAGTAATCAGCCCGCAGTCTGTAAAAGTTCATGGAGTGCCTCGGCACCTTGAAGACGAGTAATGCAGACGCACTTATAAGGATGAAAGTGATTCTGAGGATTGTGGTGGCTAATCTATATGAATTCAGATCTGCTTGACAATGATTCCGATGCTAGTAACCTCCCAACTGATGACGTGTCTATTGAAAGCCGACCCGCAGACGAGAGTACGCATGGGAGTGAGACCCGCGTCATTCCTCTATGGAGTACCCGACAGAGACAAATACTACCTCTCTACCCTGTTTGTGATCAGGAAATAAGTGGGAAGTGTAGGGAAAGTCGTAGCTTACCTGACTAGCGTGGGTGTCGGGTTTAGTCGCTTAGGGAAAATAATTTTAAAAAAGGTTAAATGGTAATGTCGCCCTTGTGTATGACGGTCACGTGTGAGTAACGCAAACTCTATGCAAATTAATTTATGCAAGATGCATAAATGAAAGGGTAAAAAACAACAACTTGAAATACAGTGTGTTATGCGAACAGACGTGTGCATTATCAAGATTATTTAAACCAACTCAAAAGAGTATAGGCGGGACTAAATACGACTTAAACCCCCACTAAAATCAATTGTCAAACTAGAGTTTTCTTTTGGGATGGCCCTTTGTATTTTTTGTATCCTTGTAAACACGTAGGAAGTACATTGATAGCCGCCAAGGTAAGAGACGAATGCTCGGCCAAGAGAACGAAAAGAAACAGAAGCAATTTACAACAAGCGGCGAGTTATTGAGCGGGGGACACGTGGTATCATAAGACTACTACTACTCCTACCACTACAACTACTGATAATAATAATAATAATAATAATAATAATAATAATAATAATAATAATACTGATATCCATAATAAAAATGATAATACTCAAGTTAACATTGTGTTATTTCACAATAGGTTGGCGTAAGCGTTTTTATTTTTGTAGTAAAACTTCATATATATATATATATATATATATATATATATATATATATATATATATATATATATATATATATACCGGTTAACTAAAACTCGGAAATTAACACATCATTATCAGCAATGTTTTGTAAAATACTCAAAACGAAAAGTGACAGACATGTGATTTAATATGTAGTAATAACTACATGCGATAAAGGCAATTATATTCGATAGATGCAGAATGAATAAACGCTACGCTGTTTAATATGAGGATGCAATACGTTGTAAGATGCTATTATAGCAGACCTGATACAGCATTATTGAATCCAAAACACGAGGTAATACTTTGAAGTGTCATTTAGAAAAAAAGAATATAATGCATACGGATATGATATCATGATAAGGGAACGTATACTACACTTCCACTGTTGAAAAACATGACGATAAAATCAAGGGGCATTTTTATTTATTTGTTTAAAAGTTACAAAAAGAGCATTAGTTTTATGGTTACTTCGCTTTTTTGGTTTAGCCTAAAGCACAATATCTGATCTTAACTGACAGCAATATTAAACGCTTTGCTAATGTCGGAAGATTTCATACAAATGTATTCTATTGGAAATGAAATTTAAAAATGTATTCAAAATGCTTACCACATTTTATTGCATCGTTATCTCTATCTTCTCTTCTCTTCTCTATATAAATAAAATGAACTCATTTTTTCCCGTCTGATTTTGACATTAATAGGATTAAAAATCAAGATATTTCATGCAAATATAATATGCACAAACGGCAGAACAATATCTGAGGTGTGTTATAGGCTTATTATTTCTCAAATTCCTCGATAATCTTAGATTTCTATACTTTTTCTGCTGAGAAGTCACGGCCAAAATCGGTTAAGATCAATGGAAGTGGTAAAATATTTTCTCTCTAATAAATTCCTCCTCCCCCTGCCACCACTAAACACCGTTTGGGGATCGTTCACAAGGAACAGTTGAGAAGAGAACCCCGGTTTGGCTTCGTAGTTCTTTCATGTGAAGTTATTTAAAATCACTAAACTAAGCTGCAGTGCTCTGTGGTGTAGTGGTTAGCGTGCTGGACAAATCACATTATATTTTCACGTTCGCGCCGACCTACCGTAGTCGGTTTTTTTCCTAAACAACTGGAATGGACTTTTCTTGGTGGCCGAACTGTTAACGTTGCAGATGTTTTTTTTTTTTTCACACTTTTACTCATGACTCCGGGTTTGATCCTTCCTACTTACCTACCATAACATTTTTTAAAACTCCCCCCCCCGTCCCGGAAACAAACACTCGGGCAACGCCGGGTACCCCCGCTAGTAGTTAATATTAAACAATATTACTATCGGCAAAACTAGTGAAAATGAATAGAAGAAACTATTGCAATATAAACAAGTGAAACATGCATAGTCCCCCGTGAGTACACAATGAACGATGCATAAAAACAATTACTAAGGTCAGCATTTGTCCTCCTCCCACTTAACCCCAACAGTACCCAGGGGACGTACAAGTCCTGGTGAAAATGAATAAACTGTGCAGTTTTAGACCTTAACATATGTAAATTTCAGTTCTGCACTATGCAAGAAAAAACTGATTAAGTCCATCATTTGCCCCCCCCCCACCTTTAGCCCCAAATATCCCTAAATATTTAATTTTGAGTTCAGCACCATGCAAAACTGCTAAATAGTCATACACAGAGAATTTTGTACAATAATGGTAAAATAGTCCAAAAAATGAAGTGTTTTTATTAGCCCTAAAAGAGTCATTGGGGCACACAAAAATAAAAAAAAATATATAGAAATCAGTTAGTTATAACTTTTAAGAAATTATTATAAAAATTCAAGGCATAATTTTTTTAATAAGCACAAAAGTCTCAATTATAGCCATTTTAACCCCAAAGGAACCAATAGAGAGGCAACCGAAGTTTCCTGGAAAATCTGTTCTGTTACTTTTTTCTGTTACTTTTTTTTTTTTAAACTCATATCATGGTTAATGTCAAAAAATTCCAAGCCTTAGTTATTGAGAAAAGTGCTAAGAGACGTACGGACAATACTGAATTTACTGGTCCACCTTCCTTTTGTCGGCAGATCAATTAATAATATATATTAGAGAATATTAATTTATTAGAGCTACCCAAATGATAAATTACCCTTTTGAAATAACCATATACGATGCGGTATTTAAAAACATAGGCATAACTAGAATCATATAAGCATAGTTTGTTTTGATATAGTTAGTGTAGATGGGAACTTATCTAGATATTGTATTACCCTTTGAACAATAAACTATTTACCAAGTACTTAACATATTAGCGTTAGTCGAATAGCCGTTTACTGCTTCCATACATGAAATGACGCCCCTATTTCTTATCGTTGGAGTCAGTAATCATTAATAATATGTATATTAAATCGCCACTCTTACAATAAGACATTAGTTACAAGTATATTGAAAGAAAGATATAACGAATTTTCTAATTTTTATAACAGTATTTATTGAAATTAGTGTATTGCTATCAAGGCTATATCTAACATGCTAGACACTCACCATGATTCAATGTATAACCTATAGTCGTACTAAATCCATAAACATTTTATTATTTAAATAACTAGCGGGGCCTGTGGAAATTACACAGGGGACTCGTTCATATGTAATATATATTTATGTTGGCATTCTGTAGATGTTCAGTGTGAATGGGGAAGGTGTGATAATATTGTAACTGTTCTTAAAACTGTAAAAGTATTCATTCAAGTTAGCAGAGACGCTCGACTTAGCAAGGCCATAAAGTATGGTTAAATATGATTTTTTAATTCTTGCAGATTTCGTATATATGATTATAGAGTTAATTTCCTATCTATTTTATTGTTAAAATTGCAACTTTAATTTATAATTAAAAAAAAATACATATATCAATGTGACTTGGGTTCACCAGTTTGAATCGAAACCGAAACGAAAACTTATGGACAGTATATGTATATAAAAGTAGCTTGATTTTTTTTTTCAGCTATAATCGAAACCGAAACCCAAACTTATGAAGAATTCTTGATAAAATTACTCATATCAAAAACAAATTACTGGATTGCCATCACCTATAAGCGAAACAAAAATCAAAACTTATGAAAAATTCTTGGTAAAATTATTTATAAAAAAAATAGATAACTTAAGTGTCATAAGCTATATTCGAAACAGAAAACAAAACTTATAAAGAATACTTGGTAAAATTATTTATGACAAGAAATATTACTCGGACGTAATCGTGCCACACAAAAAAAATAACATACACGCTAACCTATTAATAAATAGAAAATAAAACTGCATGACTTTTTCCTATGTAATTAATCCTATTGAGATGATGTCCTGTTTTTTAAAATCCACTCGAACTTATTTAATAGTCAATAACAACAAGTGAACGATAAATATGTGCGTGATTTCTATCGTATTCACCGGAATGCATTGATACAAAAACGATTTAATGGATTCGCTAAGTATACATAGGGCCATTTTCACGAAAGAGCATATCAAATGAATGACAAAATTGTCTGTTTCGTCTTGAAGGACAAGCTATACCCACTGTGCACGTGTAATTTTGAAACAAGAGTTGCGCAATCTCTAACTATACATTTCCTGAGTCGATACCGCTAGATTCCAATGGTAAGATTATGTAAAAGACGACTGGCTGCAACGTTGAGATAAACAAAGAGCACAAACAGGGCCTGATATTCAGAATTAGTCACCAATATAGGACTGACTGGATTAAACGTCGTTAGTGTGAACGCCATCGTTTGAAATTGTCAAAAATTATCGAAAATATAAAGAAGCTAATTTTTTATGTGATAATTCATATGTGCGTTCGAAAAAATCTACAATTATCAACATCTTTCATTGAATTCTTCTGTATGTCCTGTTTTTCTTATTCAGTTCAGATGATATCAATGAGAATCGAATTCAAATTTCCACAATGTAAACAACATAATTTTCTAGGCAACGGGATTCTATATTTGTATTTGTAATTTATTCTTTTTTATAAAGGAGTAAAAACTTATCAAGGCTCAGAGGCCACTCAAGGATAAGGGTTAATGGGCGTACAGTAGTCAATAGGAAAATGCTGTAGTCATCGTTAGTAGTGGGGTTGGGTAAATTGGATTACGTAAGGGATGGCTCAGCAAAAACTTATGCTTCGTTTTTAGTCATTCCGATGGCGCTGGAAAGATGTTCCAACACATGTTTACATAATTTAAACAAAAGTAAGTTGCCTGTGAAAGTTGTGCGTAACTAAGACTGGTGTTGTTTGGTTACGTGAACTCTTGTTATTGAAAAAGAAATAAAGAATGCATGTGAACTAAACGAACCGATGATTACGTAATCAATGTTTCCGAATTTCTAATTAAAACATTGTTATTCTAGGATATGTTGCACGAGGAAATGAAACTTGTAAAATAATTAGAAAGAGTAAACTTCTGTGAGATGTTGCATTAGAATAAATTGGTTGTTATTACGTAAAACATATGATGATTAAATGCGAGAGAAATTGAAATAAATATAATATCTATACATAAAAAAAATGTTGGTTACTTCGTGATGATTTTGTAAAAGTTTATGTTTGATAATCCATCTGCTATTTCTTTATTCAAGCAATATTTAAAATATTGAAATAGTCGGAAGGAAGCCAGTAGATCAATGACATGCTTATTATTCTGGTTGAAAATGTTGTGTTATTAAGAGGCTGTAGGGCTCACATGGAACACACTGGAAGATGAAATAGTGAAATTATCAAAAATAGTTCCTCCATTAAATTAGTACGGTGGCAAGTAGATGCGAGTATGAAAGCAAAACTATTTCTGGCATTCTGTGTGAATGTATGTATTTTGAAGAGTTACTCAGCGGGAAAATATAAAGATTTCGATCTAATCAGCTTGCGTTTAATGGTTTTACACCTTAGTTGACCATTAATTCGCAGTGAATATCTAGGAACAATCAGATTTGTTTTGGAAATAATTCATAAAAAATCTGCGTACTTATAAGAGTTTATCTTTTTATTTTTATTGTTGTAATAAGTATATAAGCTCCTTTCAGGCGTTAATGTATATCGCGTTAAGATGCGAGATGTGTTTACTGATGTAGTTGAAATCAAATTCTATGTGTGACCGCTATGCCAAGTTTTATGATTTTATATTTATCCAGGTTGTATACACATTGAATCAGTAAAATTAATAAAAAGCAACCATTGTTTTCAATGTATCATGCTAATCTCTTTCATGAATTCAATTCGTCAGTCTTTTAATCCATTTGCTGACCATTTTCCTCCATGTTCTGGCCATTTATCGACACTATCTTTTTTGGTTTAATATTCAATGCATTTGCCAGCGGTCGTATCTTTATTTCATATTTCTACTTTATATACTTATGTTGTGGGTGGAAATTCAACGGTGAATTCCATATTAATACCGTATGATTTAGTGTTATTTATAATATTCCTATTAAAATAATACATTTGTCAGGATAGACATTATATAAAGAAATATTTTTTTTACACAATAATTGACAGTTACAGTTAAATATTTTAATAGATAAAATCAAGTATATGTTTATTCATTTGTTTTAAATTGTAGCAATATTAAATTATTTTATAACAATAAATATCTTAATTATTTCTCGTAATAAAAATAGTTTTCAGTTTAATATTCCTTAAGTAAATGAGACGGACGTTACTATTTTTATATATTCATTGAAAGTTATTGCTCATTTTTTGAGTAGTACGAGATGATTTGAATTTTGGAGAATTCATATTAAAACAGGTAAAATTGGGATTGTTTAATTTATCGCAATCAAATAAAATAACGTTTACGCTAATACCTCTTTTAAATGTGTGTGAACGCTGATACAAAGATAGTGTTTTAACTTAATATTCTTTATATTACGCTAAAATTATTTTTTAGAAAATACATTTTTTATATTATAACTATGAAAATCAAATTTCATAATGCGATGATTCTGTAATTATAGTAGAATCGCCGTTATACTTGTAGTAGACCAGCCATTTTCATTGATGTAATAATGTCGATGTTATGCGTGAGTACTTTTTATATGCTTCAAATCAAATAACATAAAACAAATCTTCGTTAAAATTAGCATATTTATTATAAGTATATAGTATTCCTGTCTCTTTATTCACAATTTAATTAATATGTACAAAAGGCACAGGGTTTCACAAATATGTTTTCATATTGAAATAAACGTTAACACACATACATTGCAGCATGATTTAAGTATGTACTATTTATTCAAAGGGAATCTACATGCAAGAAGTTACCTCATTTGCATATTATATTAAAGAAAGTACATTTTAGTAACTAGCTTCATGTTATTGTCATTTGTAATAGACATGTGTTCGTTGCTCTATTTTGAACTATTATTAAAAGGTATATTTAATTTATTTTTAATTCAAATTATATTTAATTTAATTCAATTTATTTTCAATTATTATTTATCTGCACCAGTTATCATGAATAAACGGAAGTAAGATTCTTTATTGAATCTGTTAGATTTATTTATTCTTTAAGCTATTCCCGTTTAATTTTCTTAGCCGATAATTGGTGTATTTTACGTTTCAATTGATACGACATGTGATCCACTTTCGGGAAAATCGTGAGAAATTAGAGTATTCGGTGTATCTTACATAGTATGTGACTAAACCCTCCGCCTGCTAATATTTTTCAACCTAGCAATGCCGGGTATATACAGCATGTAGACTACACCTGTATATACTATATACGAACACGTTTTATTCTTTAGTAAGAGCCTGTGGTTTGCTCTACTTGAAAAGGCAGTCTTCAAAAACGAGGATATAAGATAAATTAAGGTTTAAGAAACTATGTTTTATATGCGTCATTGAATTTCTTTCTATAAATGCTCGTCTCCAGCCTGTAGAGCATCTTCAGGTAGGAGTCCAATTATGTGCTGTAGAACACTGGTGAGGAAAAACTGTATAGCAACAATGGTCAGTATTTATACGCTGCATGAGATCTGGGTGTTATAAGACCATTAGCGAACCAAAACTGTGGAATCAGCAACTGGGTTGCATAGGAGAGTGTCATTACGACGTTGGATTGTTTTATATGCTACGTGTTTTATTCCAGATTTTTTTTTTAGTTTTATGGAGATGACTTTAAGTTTTTTCAATGTTTTATATTTGTTTTATGATGCATGATTTTGGTGTTACATATTTGTCTAACATCGGAGGGAAAGTTATATGTTTGTAGATGTTGAAAATGTACTGCAATCTACATATGCATAGTCAGGGCACGGGATAAGCTTCCAAAACCACACATTTATCCCGACGCCTCACTCTGCATAATGTAGATTCTAGTTCTATTTTTAACACGTACGAAATAACGAACACACACATATGTTGTCTTGTTGGTCCTGGAAAATGCGAGGTAGCGATCGAGGGGGGTCTCAGTGATTAGTTAGTAGGAATATTTCAGTAACAACAAAGATTGGATAACAGAAAGAATGTTATCGAAGCGGATTCGGTATATTTAAAGATAAAACATTTATGTAAAAATATGTACCAGGTATGTTAAGTTGGTTGTAAGACATGCTAGTTTTCATAACTAACATAAACAACATTACGTAACTAATGCTTGTTTGTTTGTGCGTTAGGTAGAGTAATTATTCTTCATGAGCGATCAGACAGACGATAAAGAGAATTTAAAAATACACGTTGAAAGATTAGTTCTATACTCATCGGATTAGCGGACAAAAGGGTATTTCTCCTCCAATGCCTTTATCTGACGCCCGTGGAAGTCAACGGGGCAAAATAGCAAAATGTAGAGTTGTTTGAATCGTGCATAAATGCGATGAATGGATTCATCATAGAAATAAATGATATTATCATGTCCTGGCGTTTTTCTATTCGAAAGAAAAGCATATTTAGTTGCATGAAGCACGAAAGAAACTTTGTAAACGTATGTAACTTTTGCTTGTCTCCCCACTGGCAATGCCATTTGTCGTTTTGTTTAATAAGCTTCTTATTATGTATTGCCCCATTATGAAAATATATTGAATGCATATACATCCACACGTGGACTTCATATAGATTATATATAATACGCACATTAAAGAAACTAAGCTATCATAAAATGCTAAAATGTTAACACACGTATACCCACATACGGCATGTCACAACGTTAAAGAAACATCCGCGAAATAGATGCAGTTTATATGCTCTCCCAACTATACAATGCATATACATATACATGCGTACATACGCATACACACATACACACACATATATATAAAGAGAGAAAAGAGATAGAGATAGATAGATAGATAGATAGATATAGTAGAATAACACCGGTCTTAGAAGAGGGGCAATTAATTATCTGATCCTCATAGATGGTTAAATCTTTTATGTCCTTTTACAAAATACTAAAACTCATATCAACTATTCCTAATTCAATTTTGATAAAACTATTTTACACGATTTATAAAATTAAAAAAAAAATGAAGACTTTAGATTTAAGTGCGTATACATTCAAATGCAAAGAAACCAGTGTCTAGAGATTAGGTTTAATCCAAAGCTGGAGCCAATCCTTATTGTTAAAATTTCACAAAAAACAGATGTATCTCAATTTTTACAAAGGCCTTTCACTCTTTATTTACTTCATGTAGATAAAACTGAATTAAACTAAATACAGCCCAGGTGCACATAGCAACACTTTCTTTTAGATTATGTAATAATCTATTACTTAATTTAGTACAGACCCATATAGAAAAAAATACTCATACTTTAGTTAAATATATATATAAAAAACAACAACACCGCATGATTATATAAATTAAGTCTGAATCTCTTTTGGAATATATATGCCATGTGCGACCTTCACTGGAAGCACATCTCCAAACCAAATTCTTGATTTCATGAGAACTGTTGCTGTACAAGCATTTGCTCTGTTTTTTATACAACTTCTATCACCCCAACTTGACGAGCCCTACCTGCCCGCAGCGGAGCACCTTTGTCCTTTCTTCGAGTTAATAGAAACAGGTTTGCAGGGCTTAGTATCCAAACCACACGAGAAGGTTATTTGAGACACACAGACAAGGAGGACAATATTTATGGAGAGGGAGCTTATCCCCACTACATCCCTCGGTTACAATATTCAAGACTACACACACACACATACACACACACGTATATATATATATATATATATATATATATATATATATATATATATATATATATATATATACACGTGTGCATATATCGTATTAGCAAAGGAAAGGAGAAAAAAAACGAAAACCTGACAAAAGAGGTCAAAATGCCCTAATATTACTTAAAATATTCAGTCTCAAGATCCTCGATGAAGCCACTGTTTGGTTGGAAATTAAATTCTTTGTAATCACTGCATTAATCTGAATATAATTTTAGGGATAACCAGTTGGTTATCATGTAAAGTTGTCCAATATATCATGCGTTAAATTTCGAAACAATGTACTTTACATGACTAGGAATGCTCTTATATCTGTTTTGCATCTGAATGATTATAACTATCGAAGATCGATGATCTAAAAATCGATAATCAAAAAATCCGATTAAAGTAGGAACAGTCTGAATGTGAACAAAGTTAGCACTATTATACAATTTATATGAAAAATGCATTTGAGAAGTTCGATAACCGCATAAGCAGAAGGGCTCAGCGTATAAAATCATAGATAGGTTCTTTGATAAAACAAGGGTTCAATCGAAATACATGTTTATATTCATAGAACTATTAAATAATAATTTAATTTTGCACCTAAAAATTAAATTGAAGTTTGTATAAAAATAATTTTAAAAAATAAACAGTGAGCTCGCTATAATGCAATAATTTATTGTGGACTAGTTACTGCGGGTAGGCATGAGAAGCTTCCTCCAAGTGACTGTGATAACAACAAAATATTGGAAGTGTGCGTCATTTCTTGATCCTGGGTAATGTTGCGTCTTCATGCTAGTATATATATATATATATATATATATATATATATATATATATATATATATATATACATATATATATGTATATATATATGTATATATATATATATATATATATGTGTGTGTGTGTGGAGGAGAGATGAATTTATGTGATAATGTATTAAAATCATCTCGGATGCATCTACTTGTTGTTTATTTAGGTAATCTTATGCTTAGACACCTAAGTGATCCTTATAATCACTGTAATCTGCAATACATATATATACACATAAACTTCTGCATATGTGTGCATAAGTAAACTGTATTAATTACACCCCCATATATATATATATATATATATATATATATATATATATATATATATATATATATATATATATATATAGTGATGATCATATTTATTGGCACGGTAAAATAAAAGTTAAATTTTGTCTAATAAATTCTAAAAAAGGGATTAAATTAAAGAAAATAACAAAGTATATTATGTATTTTTAACTGGCCTTTCCGATGCAGCAATCGGATTTTAGAAAAAATAAATAACAAAGGAACAACAAACATAATTGCAAAAAACCCTTGTTCAAAATTATTGGCACGATTTATTTAATAATCAATTGTATAGCCTTTGGCCTCGATTACCTTCCTCAGTCGCTTTTCATAGTTTACAACCAAGTTGTTGCACTCTTCGGTAGTAATTTTAGCCCACTCTTCCTGACAATAGTCCTCCAATTGAATAAGATTCTTAGGCTTCCTTTGCATTACCCTCAATTTTAATGTTCTCCATAAATTTTCAATTGGATTAAGGTCTGGGCTTTGTGATGGCCACTCCAAAACATTAATATGATTGTCCTCAAGCCATTTCTTAGTCAGTTTAGCCGAATGCTTTGGGTCATTATCTTGCATGAACCACCAACGACGACCAAGTGAGAGCTCTTTAGCAGAGTCTTTCAGGTTTTCATCCAATATTTTAACATAATCTTCCTTTTTTATGCTACCTGTGACCTTAACAAGTCGCCCTGGTCCAGAGGCAGCAAAGGATCCCCAAGACATCAAACTGCCTCCACCGTGCTTCACTGTGGGTATGGTGTTCTTAGGCAGGAAAGCTTCGCCAGATTTTCTGTAAATATAAGACACTTTATTATGGCCAAATAACTCTATTTTCGTTTCGTCAGTCCATAGAACACGTTTCCAGAATGCAACATCTTTATCAATATGACGTTTTGCAAAGGCTAGCCTTGCTTTCAGGTGCATAGGCTTCAATAAGGGAGTCTTTCTCGGACGACATGCTTTTAAACCAGCTCTCTTCAAAACTCTACCAACTGTATGTCGAGATACATTCACTCCAGAGGTGCTCTGTTCATCAACAATCTCCCCAACAGAGATCCTTGGGTTTTGTTTTACTTGTCGAACAATTTTCCGTTCATCTCTTGGGGAAAGAATCCTTTTTCTCCCTCTACCCTCTAAACTCATAACGTGGCCTTGCGATTTGAACCTGTTTATTATGGCTCTAACAGTGGATTTGGGAAGGTTTAGCTTCTTTGAAATCTTATCATAGCCCTCCCCATTGGTATGGCATGCTACAACTAGCTTCCTGACGTCTTCGCTGTGTTCCTTAGTTTTAACCATGGCGATTGAAAATTATAATTTAGTCACTTATAATAGTTTAAATAAATCGCTATCTAAAAATTATCTGAAAAAAATTATTCACTGAATTAGCGTTAAACAAGCATAATATGGCTATAAAAAAGTTCAGAAAGCACGTAAACCGGAAATTGATTGATATTATACTTATACTAAAAGAAAAACAAAGCCGTGCCAATAATTTTGAACGAGGGTTTTTTGCAATTATGCTTGTTGTTCCTTTGTTATTTATTTTTTCTAAAATCCGATTGCTGCATCGGAAAGGCCAGTTAAAAATACATAATATACTTTGTTATTTTCTTTAATTTAATCCCTTTTTTAGAATTTATTAGACAAAATTTAACTTTTATTTTACCGTGCCAATAAATATGATCATCACTGTATATATATATATATATATATATATATATATATATATATATATATATATATATATATTGAGGTAGTTGCCTGTCTAGCCGCACTGATGAGCTGTGAAACAGCGAAACAGTACTGTATGTGGATGACTATATATATATATATATATATATATATATATATATATATATATTACGTTGGAGCAAAAATAATGTCATGTTCCGACGTTCAAGTTTCAAAAAATCATAACTCCTTTCATAATAAACTTTATTTAACGAAACTAGAAGCATTAAAATCGGCATAATTTCGTCTACGAGAAACAAGTTTATTCATCCAATTAGAATAGAAATCCAGAGTTCCGGAACCGATGAAGTCATTGATGATCTATTCGGCATCATCTTGTCCTTTGAAGCATTTTTACATCAGGAAGTTGTCGAGATGCTTGAAAAAGTGATAATTGGTGGGCAAAAGGTTCGGTGACTAGGTAGAAGCAGAGTCTCCTAGCCCAATTCGTTTAGCTTCTGCAGGGTCAATTCAGCAACATGCAGGCGGGCGTTGTCATGGAGGAAAATTGGTCCCTTAATATTAACAAATCTCGAGAACATACGTTGGAGCTCCTAGTGCATTTCGTCAATTAGTCGGCAGTACTTCGCTGCTTTTACTGTTTCGCCCGGATTTAAGAAGCTGTGATGGATGAGACCGGGCACCATGTCCTTTTTTGGTGCAATTTCGTCTTCGTGGACTTTTGGTGAGCTTCTCTAGCATCCAAGCTGAGCTTCAATCTATGGTCCCCCTCCTCGCCAAACTTTCACGAAAAACACCCATCTAACAAAAATCACTATAAATAATTCCGTACACTCTTTATCTGTTCCTAACCCTAAATGTAGATTCCATGAACAAAGTTTCTTTTTTAGAACTTAACGCCTGTGGAACTCTCTTCCGATTGCCAGCTTTCCAGCTGACTACAATCTGATTGTCGTCAAGTTCAACGTAAACAAGTTCTGGATGAACCGTCTCCCTAAGTAATTCAATTTACAAAATTCCTTCTACTTATGTTTACTGCACTATAATCACATTGACTAAGTTAAACCCTTAACCTCGAGTGGCCTCAAGGCCCAGATAAGTGATTCGTGTGTACAAAGAAAACAAAACAACCCACTGTCGCGCACGTCGCCGGTTATCGTCGAGAATTCACTTTTCATCGCACATCACAATCCGTTCGAGAAATGGGTCGGTTTTGTTGCGCAGAAGGAGCATAGAAGACACCTCAAAGCGATGATTTTGTTTAATATCGTCCAAATCATGCGGCACGCATTTATCTAACTTTTTTTACTTCTGTATTTGGTTTAAATGGCAAAAAAATGTTTAGTGGTCGACCTTGAGTTGAACAACAACCTCTCGTGTGTTTTTTTTCGAGAATCGGCTTCAATGAAGGCTTTCAGATATTCGTTATCAACCGCAGTCGGCTGGCCACGACCGTCTATTTTGAAGGTTTTCTTCACCATTGCGAAATTTCTTACACCATCGTTGTGCGACAAGTTCGTTAGTGGTTCTTGGACCAAACGCATCATTGATATCAGGAGCTGTCTCGGTAGCTTTTCGGCCTAGTTTGAATTGGAACAAGAAAATCGCGCGGATTTGAATTTTGCCAATGCTGTCGAAAAACCTGAATAAAATGCTTAAAGAACGGTAACGAATGACACGATTCGATAGAGCGAACAACGCGCTTTAAAATTATATGTTGCGTGGCTATATATATATATATATATATATATATATATATATATATATATATATATATATATCAATTAATCAATTCAGAAGTATAGAAATGTAACATATTGAGAAAAGAATATTTTTTGCCCAAACGTTATATATATGTATACGTATACACATATTATATATATATGTGTGTGTGTGTGTATGTGTGTGTATATATGATGATTGCAACGTCTTGTCAGACGAGTGCCACTCACACATACATTTAAAATCCATGAGCCCAAATGTCTGAGGGAGTATCTATACAAATATGATGTTACAGAGTCTTAGCTTTGTACGACAGCTAAGTCTCTCTCTCGGTTCAAAATGTTGAGATCCAGCAACAGCAAGAGCAAGATAGCCAGCAACAAATTAAACTGCAGACCAGCTTAATGCGGGTACTGGTCTTCCGCTTTATGTTTTTTTTTAAATCAGAGATTTGCTTCTCCTAGAAAGGTTGCCTTCACCACGGCTTACGGGAGCCCTCTCTACCCCAATACACATAACCACACACACAAATATACACGGTGCTAGTTGGCCGTTGACCCAGAAAAGAGTTCATTCGCCCTTTGGAAGGTCTTGTTTTTAATCCTTCAGGGAGACTAGCCGCCCTCCTCACCAAACAAGTCTGGTGGGGGAACCAGTTTAGTCGCCGGTGACCCGACCATGAGGCAGGTAGTACTGGGTTACATGGTACCAGTAGCATATGACATGACCTGACATACTATATACACATACATACACACATACACACATATATAGTAAGTTTGGAAAATATATATGGCAATTAAGCTACATAGTATTTTCTGCGTGTCATCCTCGTGAGGATTTTTCAGGCTATTGCATGGAATCGATGTTGCTACAATCTCTATGTTTTTCACTTACATTTTATGTTATACGAGTGCATTTCTTCACGTACTTGTTTATTTATTTATACTATGATTATAAATCCCATTTTTGTTTTTCTCGTAATTATTATTTATTTATGTGTTTTATTTTGTATATGCGTGTGCTGTTACCTTAAATTAAAGTTTATTTTGTGCATCCATATGTTTTCCATTTCACAGTTTAATATTTGGGTTTATTTAAAGTTTGGGATTGCTTATTTCTCAATAAAACTTAGTTTACACAGGTCATCTAAGTTTTAAGATGCTGGCCTGTCATCCAATTTTCCAGTTTACCATCAGCAATCATCCATTTTCCTTAAGCTCCCAGTCGTGGTCAACTAATGTTGTTTTTATTCGGTGATGTGCGTATTTGAATATATTTCTATAATCGTAATATCTATTTTTAAATTCAGAGAAGTAAATGTTACGAAATATTCTTTGATAATCGATTTTCCTGGGCAAATATTGTCGCATTATATTTCTTGCTTTTGGTAAAACATTTATTTTGTAGCGGATAGAGTATTTGCCGTCTTTAGTTACAGTTATTTTGATTATTGCTAGTGTTTTTATTTCTATTACAATTTGCGTCATTACTATTTCTACTAATTATATTTTTGTTCTTTGTGTTATTTTTGTTGTTGTTATGTTAGCCACTTTTTATTCATTTTGTTATTATTTTCTTTTCATTGCCTCTATTATTTAATATTATATTATTATATGCTTTAATTGTCATTAATAAATTTTCACAGCAACTATACTATAATCAGAGGTTAATATATAAAATATTTTATGCAAGTGTTTGTAATTTAAAGTGTTTTTCGATAAGATTTAATAATATTTTGCGGTGTATTGTTATAATCATTTATTTATACGACGGCGTATAAAACTTATTTTCATTTTTAAAACTCCATTGTAGCTATTGGTGTTCTGTTTTTTAAATTTTATTTCGATATTATAGTATCAATTATTTTTTAAATTTTTTATGATAAATGGTGTGTGAATAACAAATAATTTGATTTGCTGACTAGCAACCCCAGTAGCATATGTATATATATAAAAAACCTAGCAACGCCGATTCCCTTGAATAGCCTGACTAATCCTCACAAGGAGGATACGCTGGAAATTATGTGCAATTTAATTCCTACACACACACACACGCACACACACACACACACATATATATATATATTTACATATATATATAACTTAAAACTCAGTACCGACCTATACTTAGGTACCGAACACTATCGAAGTAAAGAATGAACATGGATACATAAAATAATATGTAGATACATAAAATAATAATATACATATATATATACGCATATATATATATATATATACATATGTATATGTGTGTATCTATGTATACATACATATACACACACACACACACACATATATATATATATATATATATATATATATATATATATATATATATATATATATATATATGAATGGTTGTATGTATAAAGAAAATAATATAGAAATCGTGAATATACCGATTAGGATTTGAGTACATACAAATATATTTGCAATTGAGTTCAGATGCAATGCGTAATTCGCACTGAAAAACTCTGTGTAAATTCCAAACCAATAAATGGCCACCTTTTCTGGAATAGTCATAAAATACCGAAATCCCCAAAGCCTGTACTATCAAAGAATCTGATCTCCCACCTCGCCATTCAAATGTCCTTTACTAGCATCGAGATATTTACATCAAGAACTACACAGAATTTTCCACGATATTTCCCTTTTGAACAGGCTATCTCATATAAATGGGATTGCACCTCGATTCACTTAACCCCAAACAAGATCAATACATTGACACTTTTAATGGCTTGTCTGTACGGACAGATTATTTACCCGTTTGTCTCTGTCATGCGCACGTAAAATAATACGATATAACTTTTCAGATGCAAGTAGTGCCAAAAGGGGCGCGTTTACCAGAATTGCGTTCATAATTTAGGTGTGCAATTTCAATAACTGTTTATCAAAAATACTAGCATACAGATGTATTTTACTGTACTGTACTTTCTCTTAGTATATTTAAAGTATGTTTTGACTTTGCTAATAAGTAATCGAGTGTAACGGTTGTTTCTTGAACCTGTCTTCCCACATGAATTATATGTGTACGTAATGCTGGGAAGGTTGATCTAATAAAAACAGAACATATCCTATACTACAATCGTAAAGATGATTAAGGAAATACATATGTGGTTGGTATAGTAAAGAACTAACATTCATTAATCTGCCACGAATAATGATGAGTACAATATAAACAGAAATTAGGAAGATTTATTTTCTGATTTTCTTTTAATGATATAATGTTTAGAAATAACATGCCCCCCATTGAAATACTTTTGCTAATATATATATATATATATATATATGTGTATATATATATATATATATATATATATATATATATATATATAACTACTTAATTTACTAACATAAAATTAATATACGAAAGTATAGATTTTTGTGTAAACTTTAAGCATTTACTTCAAAAGTGCTCAATACGTAGGTAGAGCTAGTTAGTAAGTTATAAAATGTATATGGCGATTAAGCTACACTGTATGCTCCGCGCTTCATCCATTCTATATATATATATATATATATATATATATATATATATATATATATATAGACGTATATATGTACAGGTGTATATATGTGTGTTGTCTATACTGAGTCTTTTAACCGTTTCGATATGTGTATTCTTTATTGCATGCGGACGTGCAAACATATTTTAACATTTTATAGACAGAGTATATACATGAGACAGAAATCGTTGTCGGTTAGAAACACCAGCAAAACACATACCTGTTATCTTTCTGCCACGTCTCCCTGCCATGCGTCCTGTAATTAAAGGTGTTTTTTTGCGGGAGTTAAAACGTATAGGCGTGAATTATATTTTGATAAAACCATTTATTTTTTGCTGGTTTTCTTTTCAGAGTTAGCACGCTTTGTATAAGACTACATTCTGCTAAGTCTTCCCCTTCTAACTTTCACGGGCGTCCTGTCCAAAAACACCGCCGAACTGATCTCCCTCGTAACTAAAACCCTACGTCTAAAATATATTTTCCCTTACGTCATCACTAATTGTCGGCTAAATATCCTCATTAGATTTTTTGTTAGCATATTTTTCGGCGTTGCGCAGCCAATATCCAACAAGCGTTTTAACATCAAGTTATATCATCTCGCCAACTAAAAGAGTTATAAATAAATCTATAGACATTATTTTCATTTAATTGATTTTAATAATACTGAGGTCCAAATTATTTTTCAGTAGAAAGGCATAGAAAGGTTGTTTTAAAAATAATTCTATTTATAACGTTTTTTAAATAAATAAAGACGGCACGTTATATTAAAAAAAATATTTAACGATGATAAGTATGATTACGGAAAAATAAAGAACGATTTCTTTTGTTGCCCGTATTGGTTCTGACAAAAAAATGATTATTTCCACAGGAAATCATATTATTATACAAATTATAAGGATTAACATAAAAAGCGTTTCGGATCTTCTACTGTGTTTTTATATGTTTTATAAATAAGCATTCACTCATAAAAATTAATGAACCATTTTTATTTAAAACTATAATGCAAAGATTGCAATACTCTACTATTTAATATTAACAGTATTTATCTCCACTGAAAACATTGCTTTTATAACTACTTTAATCAGCTAATTACTGTTTGGATTCCATGCTAAATATGTAATCTGGTTCATTCGAAAAACATCAAACGATACTGATCCAATATTTGTATGGAAAATCTTGGATGTACCTATTCTTCATCGATCTATTTTTATTTTTTATTTTTCGGAATGCACCAATAGTATTGGTTGAGAATAATTTTGTAAAAATAATAACGCCTTTACTGGCTATGAAAAGAATCCTTGAACAGACAACTGATTCGCACAAAACAACGACTCTATAAAAGTAAAAGATAGAAGAACCAAAAATGTAGAATATTTGAAATAGAAGAAATTGTAAATCAGATAATAACCTAATCTAGCAAACTACCCCAAAACATACATCATTTGGTTTGAAATGAAATCATTAAGACGTCGCAGCTTTGAGCATATAGACTAACTATACAGACAAAAACTGAAGATATTAAAGAAAATGGAAACCATAAACTCGTTCAGAACATGTATATAAAACACACAAATAACTCTCCTCTTTGCAACTCAGCACTTACTAATAATCAATCGTGTTCAAATTCCTAGTGAATAATAATAATAATAATAATAATAATAATAATAATAATAATAATAATAATAATAATAATAATTAAATTATTAGATCACAAACGGATGAAAGAGTTATTGGGCATGCCCAGTGACTACCATACATTAGAACAAAGAATTGCAGACCAAATGAAACTCATCCTCAAGAAAGGCTGACTTTCAAATCTAGAACTGAATGAAATATAACAAAAGACAAAAAAAAAGGATCAGACGACGAAACGCCCCACGCGAGAGTCCGAAATATGTGAACTACAGAGGCAGAACTTCAAAATTTGAATACAAGAAATATGGAGACCGAGATCTATGAAACAACAGAACTTAACGAAAGTGAATTAGCTTAAGTAGAAAATATCAGGAAATGATTACGAATTATGGCAAAACAAAACTTTGATCCTTAAGAAACCAATAGTGTAAAAAACTTAAAACAGAGACAGAGAATGTAAACCAACTTCTCCCATATATCTCAACAGAGGCACTTACAGACCTTAACAATTTACTCCATGCAGAGGCCAACAGAGTAAGTAACATTGACGCATAAGTAACATCAGATTCTAATTTCGAATTATTTACTAAAAAAAAATCTGATTAATGGTCCAAATTCGATGGAATATTTTCTTTTAGTTCATAGTAATGGACTTTGTTTTTAATTATTCATTATTCTGTAGTGCCTGAATTACTGCACATTAAAAATAATTAAATTAACACATTTTTTCTTATCGATTTAATAAAGTAAAAATTCCATTTTTTTTACTTGATTACAATAAAGTAAAAAAAAAAATAACTCTGGTGATTTTACAACTGATCTTTTTTTTTGGGGGGGGCTAAAGCAGATAATTTAACCCCAACTATTTATGACATCGATAAAAAGCTCATAAGATAAAAAAAATCATTATATTAATTAATGAGAAACGAATGACTTCCTTTTATAGTCACTCCTTATTATTTAAATATCATTAAAGTCCAAATGAATTTATTACCACTATTGCCTACTTATATGTTATGTTAAAATTAATACAGATTCCAACGCATTTTAGATGAAAACATTATTATTTACTTATATGTCATGTTGAAATGATTAACAATTTCAACGAATTTCACGTAAAACAATTATTAGCTATTAAAGTGGCATGTTGTTGAAGGATATATAAAATCTCCGAATTTCAGGTGAATACATTATTACAGACTTATTTTGTCATGTTGAAATTAGTACAAATTGCAACGCATTTTAAGTATAAACATTATTAACTACTCAATTGTCATGTCAAAAAATTATAATGCACTTTTGCTGATTAAGCTGTTTTTAACCCATACACTTCAGGTGAAAACATGCATACTTGCAGTTCACGATGAAATTTGTACAAATTTCCATGCATTTCAGGTGAAAACATTATTACCTATTTAGGTTTCATGTCTAAATAAGTAAAATCGTATAGTGATGTACCTATTTACTATGCCTCCCCACGGGACAGAGTTAGACACCAGGGTCGTTTTTTAACGTGGAGAAAAGGTACAAAAATAAAAATTGTCTCAGTCGTGAAGGATTTCTCCTCCACCGAAAGAGAACAAGAAAATGAAGTGCAGCATCTGAAGAACAGATACTACACTTTGATCTTGACCACAAGGCCAAGAAAGAGTGATGTAGTTATGACGGAATATTTTACATCTACGCATTTCAAGTGAAAACATTGTTAACAACTTATATATAATGTTGGAATTAGTACAAATTGTGAACGCACTTCAGGTAAAAAAAAATTATCACATACTCAAATGGCATGTAAAAATAAGTAAAACCATCAGGTGCTTTTTTTCATTAAGGATCTTTTAAACCGATGGATTTCAGGCGAACAGTATTACCTACTTAAATGTCATGTTGAAATTAGTACACATTTCAAGACATTTTACACACAGCAATGTCATTTCGAAATTAACACACTCACATAGAGCTTTTATTAATTTGAAATCTTTTAAACCTACGCATTTAATGTTATTACCTACTTAAATATGGTGTTGAATTTACATATGCTGTAGAATATTATTACCTACTTACATATGATGTTGAAATTAGTGCCAATTCGAACGCATTTCAGGTGGAAACATTTTTCCTACTTAAATGTTATGCAAAAATAAGTAAAATCATATTGTGTTTCTGTGGGTTAGGGATCTTTTAAATCTACGCATTTCAGGTGAAAACATTATTACCTAATTAATAATCATGTCAAAATAAGTAAAATCTTATAGTGCTTTTGTTAATTAGATATTATCTAAAATTACGCATTTCTGGTGAAAACATTATTAACTACTTAAAATTCCTGTTGAAACAAGTACAAATTCCAACGCATTTATGATGAAAACATTATTAACTACTTACGTGTCATGTCAAAATTAGTTAAATCAAAGTGTGCTTGTGTTAATTAAATATATTTTATGCCATACGCATTTCAGGTGAAAACATTAACAGTTGATGTTGAAATTAGTACAAATTCCAATACATTTCAAGTGAAAACATTATTAACTACTTATGTTTCATATCAAAATATTTACAATCATATTGCTCTTTTGTGGGTTATGCATATGTTAAACCATACGCATTTCAGGTGAAAACATTTTTCTTTACTTACATGTCATGTTGAAATATGTAAAATTAGAATTTGCTTTTGTTGATTAGGGTTCTTTTAAACCTGAGCATTTCAGGTGAAATCTATATTATATTTACGTGTCATGTTTTAGTTATTGCAAAACAATTGATACAAAACAGTTTTCTGTAAACCAGACTTTACATACATGTGTAATCCAAGATGTATTTAAATAGTAAAAAACTAGGGGGGTATCAGAACTTACATAAAATCGACCTGAGATAATATCACGCGTGTACCATACACATCTTGCTGAACTTTTGAAAGACACTAAAGACAGAGAATACTGGAATTTCAATATGCAGATGTTTATGCTATTGATTAAAAAAAAAGACGGCTACCACACTGCTACATGATTATAATACTACGAGATCAGGATAAGATGAGAACAATTCATCAAGTTTATGCAATTGTCAGCAGGGTTACCAGGACTTAAATATCCATAGCTTCATGGTTTAGGTTAGTCTTTAATAGTACATGGTCCAATCCGAATTTAATTGTTTGATTATGTGATAAGATGTTTCTTATTGATGAGCATTTTTACAAATGTTCAACTACCGCTGAATTTCCGCGAATTCTGCTAGTTATTATTTCTGGCCCACAAGGAGCGTTCACACAGGTCATCAAAGATCTCCCATTGAAAATCTGTGGTGATCCCTGAAAGCTGAGTGACAACAAGTCTCTCCAGACGTCCAACACTCCCCACCTCCTTCGATTATATTTGCAAATATATTTGCGTTATCGCAACAGCCTCTCACCGTTCGTTTCTCGCTGGCAACGTCTATTGGTCTCCACTGGAATTTGAGTGGCAATAAGCCTCTCTAAGGCCCCAGTTCTCTTCGCGCTCGTCCAGCGGATGTCTAGTCAGCGCTCTTCCTCGGTCTTTCCATCCTACTTGACCCTTCTCGGCTATATATGATATCACAGTTGGGGGGGGGGCGCTGATAGGGCAATGGATGAGTGAGGG